>NW_020884958.1:848078-1019839 GCF_003945725.1 Corapipo altera
TTTTTTTTTTTTTTTTTTTGAAATATCATTCTCCTACTCCATGTATCCCTTTTGGTTTGGGCTGTGGGAACAAATCTGCTTGGTGCTTTGCACCCACCTGAAACATGCTGGATGTACCTTTGTGGCAAGAACACTGCCACATCAGTGGTACAGATTTTAAACACTGTCTTACAGTGCTCCTCTGTAATGCAATGTGTTGGCTGCCCAAGGCAAAACTTTTGCCTTCACAGATTTATTCTTCCAAACAGCTGCTCGGATTTATGTGAACTTCAGAGTGCCACCTGCTTCTCTCTCTTTCTTCTGTTTTGGTGTTTGTTTGTTTGTTTTTCTTTTTGGTTTTTTTTCTGAAGACATATTTATCTGTGTACAAAGGCAGCTATTTTTTATAACATAGGGAAAGTTATTTGGGCTTCTGGATTGCATTTTGCCACCCCTTTTGGTATCTGCAATGTAATTCTGGTATGTGGGTCAGCGTTTGCTGGATACCTGATTACATCTCAATTATAAATACACAGCACAGCTCTCCAGGAAAGCAGGTTAACATCCAGCTCTGGTGCTGTGACCATGCCATCTTGTCCTGTTGGTGGAATTATCGGTGAAAAAATAAACGCCATGGTGTCTTTGTCTCTCTTCTCTTGCCTCTGGAAAGGACAATACTACGTTTGTGGTCACAAGCCTTGTCAGCAAACAGATGCCTTTGTGAGATCAGCTCCTACTTTGCACTTCAAAAACGTGTGTTTTTGTTTCTTACGTTTATTCAAGATCGGCAAACAACAGCTTCTTCCCTCTCCCAGTGCCTCCTCTAGCACTAATAGCTCTATGGGCAACTTTGTTTCAGCTGTAATCCACCTCCATACATCTCTCCTCCTCAAATTCCACTCCTTTTTACCTTCACTGGTGTGGGTTTCCTGTTGTTGTGCTTGGAGTTTCAGCTAGAAACAAGGAGGAAAAATTATCCTGGTCCAGTCCTGCAGTAACTGTAATGTTTCAGCACAGCTTCTTTTCTCTATCGGTCACCTACGCATCCTTTGAGTTCTCTGTAACCACAGCACCTTCCAGTTAAAATGCAGTCAGTTACTGACTTGGGATCTGATTTCCATTTCTTTTGTCTCATTCTCTTCCTTCTGTTCCTTCCTTCTCCCCAACCCTCCCCACCGAGCTTATCTGTCGATATGATATTACTTGCAGCTTCAGGTCTTTGGTAATTTTGCGCATCTGAGCAACGTATTCTCTAGCTTTCTCTGATGCACTATGTAAAACACCATTTAATGGCTGTGTGCAGCTTACATCCCTGTCATAGATTATCTTGTTTTAAAGAAAAAACACTCTGCTTTGATTTTTTTCCCTTTATCACTGTGAAAGAAAGGTGTTGGGGGGGGGGGGGGGTAGGAGATGGCCAGAATGAGCTGCACACACAAAAGGGCTAGTTGAATAGCCGTACATTCCAGGCTAATGACTTTGGGGAGACCGGAGAGAGAGAGAGGGAAGGGAGGGGATGGCAGCTTCTGTCTAGGAGGTGCTTGGTTTTTTCGGAGTTGTTTTGCCTTTTTTGGCTTTTTTGAGAGGCGCTCGGGGTGGGGCTGAAGGGGTTCAGCTCGACTTTTCCCCTCCGAGAACTCGGGGTGTGTGTGCGTGTGGTGAGGAGGGCTCTGAGTTCATCTTCTCGCCCGGGTGGCTGGTTTCTCCTAGCCCCCCGACAGAGGTCACGTTTCGCATCTGAGTCCTCACACTCTGTTCTGCCCCACTGCCCGGATTTTGCCTCGAATTCATCGTAAAAGCCAGTGCGGAGGAGCCTTTGGAGGGAAGGGCCGCCCTTCCACTCCTCTTTCTCCCGTGACGGCAGCAGCGGCACTCTTTCACGAGGAAGGGAATCCAGGGCCAGAGCCACCCTTCGCCGCCGTGAGTGCACATGAGAACCCCTCCCGCTCCCTCCCTCGCCGTGCCTTGGGCCCGCTGCGCTCCCCGCCCCGCCTCTGGGCCACGCGGGCACCAGAGCCCGACATCGCCCCCTGCCGGCCAGCGGGAGCAGCCGCGGCCCCGCCCCTCCGGAGCCCAGCGGCGCCCCCTGCTGGCCGAGAGTGGGCACCGCAGCCCCGCCTCCCGGGGCGGCAGCGCCCCCTGCTGGGGTTGTTGTAACTGCGCCGGAAGGGCTGGATTGTGTTCGGTGGGCGTTTGGTTTCGGGACTGTGCCTTGAGGGTTTTTGTTGTGTTACCTGGATGTATATATCTGTTCTTTAGTAAAGAGCTGATATTTTTCTTTTCCACACCTTTCGACTCGATTTCGAAGTTGTAATTGCTCAGAGGGAGGAGCTTGGTTTTTTTTTTTCCCCCCATGTCTCGCCCTCCTGGCTAAATTTCTGTCTCCCTAAACTGAGACAATCCCCCTGGTCCGTTTTAATTCTGTGCAGAAATCAGCTGTTTGTACATATAATGGACAGATTTATTGCATTAACTTGCAGGCTTGGATTCTGTACTTTGTTCTCACCTTCTCTAACCACAGAGGAACAGCCCCACATTTAGCTGACAGTTAAAAACCCAGGAAGGCAGCAGCTTAAATTCAAGAGGATTAATCCTGCTTTTAGGAATGTAAATCTGGAAGTTTACACCGTTTCCACTGGGGGAATTACTTTGAAGGACAAAATTTTGCACTGAGGGCAGGATTTAACTCAGATCAAGAAGACACATCCAGAAGTAGTAGGTAAATGCAGTTTCATGAGCTGAGATCCACATCTGCAGTGTGTAAAGAGAATTGTGCAAAGGAACAACTCCAGCCTAGCAGTGAATCTGCTCCACTAACCAGAAGGAGAAAAAACAAAGGGAAAACAAGCCACCACCCACCAAACAGATAAATGAAGCTCTTTCCACCCGCTGCCTATCCCTTTGAAAAATATAAAAACGGGTTGTGGGTGGAATGCTGGCTGCGTTTAATGCAGCCGCGAGTGTCGCCAGACAAAAGACTCAACCACAGAAAGATGAAGATCTCTCCCGAAGTAGCAGTTCTCACAGCCTTTCTAACGCAAAAGCCTTTCAGGCAATTCAGGCAGCAGCAGAACAGCTCAGGCACAAAGCACATCTCTGCTAGACATTCCCCAGCAAACGGCCCCCGAGCCAGCGGTTAATTGTCTGAGAGCTGGCAGGGGACTCACCAGGAGCCCAGTACTCAGTCATAATTAGCAGGATGCTATTAACTAAAGATCTTGGACAAGAAAGTTCCTCCCTCAAGTTATACTTTTGACCTCGGTGAAGTTAAATTCCTGTTGAAGCTGGCCACTGGAGACCTGCTTCTGCAAATCTTAATCAGACAGCAGATGCCAGCTGCCAGCAAGGATTGGAGTACTTCTAGTAGACCTGCAGTGCCACGCCATTACTCCTCAGGGGAAACCCACTGCCTGCTAAAATCGGTTATTTAACACATTGCATTGGATTTTGTAAAGTCCCCTCAGCCCTTAAGTAAATGGCAACAGAGGAGCAGATGGTGTCTGTTTCCAGTATCAGGCAGGTGCTGGGAGAGCCTGATCTGCCTCAGGGAGCAAGGATTCCCCACCTATCACCCCTTGCCGCTGTGCTTTTTTTTCACTTAGCATCTGTGTGATGTGTACAAGAGGAGAAGGAGGGAGCTCACTGTTTCCCTTTTCAGTTTCATGAAAGCCTCCGAGCATGGAACTCAGCTTCATGCAGAGGGCAAGACTGAGCATGGGTGTCACAAGGCAGAACATTGCCTATCCCTAATATGTGACTTTATTTTTTTCCAGTTTCCTAGGAGAATAAGCTCATTCTTTGCAGCTTAACCATGCTCTGTTTGCTGGGTGGTCACTTGGACTGCAAGGACTTTCTTTAGGTTGGGAGGGGAAGGAAGAGGAGAGGGGACAATGCACCCCAGCTTGATGGATTGCAAGAGGAGCAGCACACCACTAGGTACAGGCTCCCCCTTCCCAGCTTTCCTCATCTCACTCTCTCCATTGCTGCCTTCCTGTATCTCGGCACTGTACCCTCCCCGGCACTGTACCCTCCCCGAAGTGCCTCCCACCTGAAACCCCACAGGTGCACTGATGGACAAGGACACAGAGAGACATCACAGTGCCGAGAGTGAACACTGGGCTGGCAATCAGGGAGTTGAACTTCTGTCCACGTCTCTGTGGTTCCCTTGCCTCAGGCAAATGCCTTTCTTTTTTTTTTACTCCCCATGCACCTCCTTGTCCTTCCTGCTTATAATCGGTTTTCCTGCTTATAAATAGTTTGCCTCATCTGCAAGGTTTGTGCAAGGCATTTTGGAGCATGTTAGAGCAAATACCAGTACACAGTGGCCCATTCTGTCAGGTGCTGTCTTTGTGTGATGAAGGAGAAGAGCCTCTCTCAACTCTCCTGGTGCTATTCCTAACACTAGTAGAAACTTTATTTTATTTCAAATAAGATGTGGGAAGAGGAGCCACTTCAGGAGTAAAAAAGGGCTCCTTTTGCTGCCTCATGCCTCTGTTGGGACTGTTACCTGACAATCATACCATGGTACAAAGTGCAGCAGAGCAGCAAAAGCTCTATAAAAACTAGTCCATGCTGACATAGTGATTTACCTTTTTTAGAGTCTGTAAGTCTGTGCTTCTGGGAGCCCTCCCGTCTAAGGGCAGCATTTACAGAAACTCTCACAGCCACACTGTGCTCTCACTGAACCTTTAGAAGAAGGAAATCACTACAGTCTTCAAAAACGGGTGTGTGAAGGTCTCAAGATTAGGTCAGCCCTCATGTTTGGGGTTACTGTGCTGCATGTGATATCAGTTTCAAAAAGCAGGTCTTTAGCTTGACCTGGTGCTGTTCCCAGAGTTGTTCAGCTTTGTAATCCAGTTGCCCTCCTGGAGGGTGCAGTCTTCAGCAGAGGAGAAGAGCTCGCTGATTTCTGAGAAATCAGCCCAAGTCTGCAGACTTCATAGCCTGCACACTGTGGCATCCTGTCCTCTAAGCCTGCCTTGGGAAAGGAAGATCTGTAGAACAATGGACTGCACCTAGCAGGCATTTGGGAGAGCACAAGATATGTGGCCAAGAAGTTAGCAATAGTGATGAAGATATAACTCAAGAAAAGGTTTACTCTGCACATAGAAGTGGGGGGGTTTTGTTGTTGTTCTTTTTTGTGTGGCTCCCTTTTGGTCAATGCTCTATATGATCCTTTACAGAAAGAAAGGTAAATTATACCACAGCTCTGCACAAAACAAAGAACCCACTCATGGGCTGCAACAGCTTTTACTGAGTGGAAGTCTAGTGCATTGGCTTGGGCATGACAGCTTGATAAGCTGAGAAAGGAGCACTCTGCTGGGAGGTTTAGCCTTTGTTTGCTAAACTTGCACTTGTGTTATTTTCTGTTCAAGATAATCTGAGAGTCTTGGAAAAGTCCTGATGTTCCCTTCCCCAGTAAGGCCCTATTGTGTCATGGTCTGAATGGCAGTTCCAGTGGGTTTCTTTTAAAAACATTCTCTGCCAAAATTAACCACCCAAATACTACACACAGACACTCTCCCTGTGCTTCAGGGTAAACACAGAGAATAAAAATAGTTTGGTTCTCTTCCAGGAGTTCTTTAGGACTCTTTTTCTTTTTTTCTAGACCAGATATTTCCACACAGATATTTCTCCCACCTCGCTGCATCATCACTCATCCCTGCACACCTCTCTCTGCACCTACCACTTCGAGGCAGTAGCGCAGCTGTGAATGGCAGGAGCACATCCATTTATCTTCCCTGCGTATGTAGGGAAGCCCAGGTTCTCATTCCTGGAAGGAGGATGTAAGGGAGGAGGGGGAACCAGATGCTGCATGTCTTACAGCTCGGCAAAGACCAGTTTGCAGCAGCTCATGCTGTTAGAGGAGTTGTCAGAAGCAGAGAGGGGAAAATCCAGGGCTGTAAGGGACGTTTGCGCCGGGGAGAAGACAGATCTTTTATTACAAACCAAGATTTCCTTCTGCATTTTATCCAGGCTGGCAGCAAATCTCTCTGTGACTTCAGCCAAAGCAGGACTGAAGGTCTGAGAGAATCAGCAGTGTGCAGTGTCCTGTCTTCCTGCCAAAGCTGAAACTAGACTTCTGACCACCCAAATGTCTGCACTGCTTAAGACTAGAGGTCACCATAAGCACAGACAAACGCAGCAACCATGGGAACATGTAGCTTCTAAAAGTGAGATATAAATCACTGCAAGACAAGGACCACAATCCTTTTTCCCCTAAACATCATACCAGTAGCCTCTGTGGGGCTACACCTGATAGAAACAGCAGCACTAAGATCATCCCTTTAGTCTCAACCACCTGCATTCAGCCCCCAAGCTTCCTACCTGGCATGATGGCTCTATGAGAATTTTTTCTTGAATCATCTGCTCATTTCTACTTTAATGATTTATGTAAACAGGCAGTAAAAACAAGCTGTATTTATTTTAGAGGGGTTGGGGTTTTTTTGGTTGGCTGGTTGGTTGAGCTTGGATTTTTTTTTGTTTATTTGTTTGGTGGTTTTTTGTTTGGTTAGTGGATAAAGATTCTGAAAATGAAATACTGTCCTGTAGTGTTATAAGGAAACCAGGAAGGATACAGACAGCTACTTCACAGGAAAAAAAAGTGTATTTTACTGTTTATTAACTTTCTCAGGCAAATGAAGCTTTACACAGAAGGCTACCCCTGGAAATATAAACATCTTTTAGACTGGCAGTTTCAGAAGTCTTTTTACAAATCTGAGAGTTACTAATATTAAGCAGTAGAAGTGAAATTAATAAAATTGCTAAGCTTTTCCTCCTAAGTGAACTATTGATCAAAGGAAAATTCAGATGTCTGTGTATTTTACAGACACATCAGCTGTAAACAGATGACCAGTAAAATATGGGAATATTTTTAAACATGTGGGGATTGGAAATTTGAAACTGTTTGTTTACACCGTTACTTGTTGACACTGCTAGTGAATTTCCACAGTCTAGTGAATAAGCATGTAGCATAAGACCAATCAACACATTATTATCTCTTCTTTAGCAAGTAATTTGTTTTAAATATCAAACACTATTGGAGAATTCTGTGAAATTTTAGTTCTAAACTCAGGGAGTCTATGATGCTTTGTCTAATTATTTTGCACCAGTGCATTAACTCTGATTTACAGCTCTTTGCAGTGCTATAAGTGATTTTGCCTACAGTGTACAATGTAAGAAAATATAGGAATAGTAAGAACAGCGATTTTAAAATCACATTAGTTTCCTGCACATCTAATCATCATCATTTCTTTCAAAAGCAGTAAAACCAATCAATATTTTTTTCTGGTGAGGTCTAATTCTCTGAATCTTTGTGGATACTAAGAATTTGAAAAGTCTAGGCACAGACTATTTCTCCACTTGATTAAGTTCAGCCACCTGTAAGTGGCTGTTTGTCAGAACAAGTACCTTACTCTTAAATTTTTTGATTACAAGAACCAGAGGTGTCAGGACAAGAAATGAAAATCCAGTGAATGGCAAAGGACTGTTGCAGAAATTCCTTTCTTTAAGGATATTCGCTGGTCTGAGAGGAAACTTTGGCATTCCTAAGACAGTTGCAAAGTAAGCCCTAAGAAGGGGAGGCAGTAAAGAGAAGAGGCCAGTATCACTTACTTTTCTCGTCACACCGACTTATGCCTTGGAAACCTGGTCAGTGGATGAACAGACAGTCAAGTCAGACGCTTCCTATCTTTCTTTCCCGACTGCTTTTCCAGTGCCTGGCCACGGAGCTTGCTACTGCTTGAGTCAGCGTTGCGCTGGTCTCGGCTGCCTCATTTATAGAGTAGCAAGTCCTTTGTCTGGCGCGTGTCACCACTAGTCCCAGCAATCCAGGGAGCTTGTTTTGCATCTCCCAGGAGATTCTCTGTCTTGCCTTTTCTCTTCTCACCACACACCCTCTGCCCCTTTCTGGGGCTGGTATGGGGCTGTAGCTGAGACCATCCTTACCAGCCTTAGTCTCTTAGGCCAGTGACTCTGGCTAGATCAGGTGAACTTTGCAGGAAAAGGTGGAAGCAGCTTTAGCAATAATCTAACTTTTTTCTTTTTTCCCTCTTCTCTTTGGGGGGATTTTTTAAATTTTTGCTTATTTAACCAACTCTGAGCTTGTAAATGTTTCCGAAGACAGAGGTGCAGTGCTCTTTCAAAAACCATCTTGAACATGACTCCCTACTGAGGAACAGGCTGGTGTTTTTATTACATTCCCAAGCAGGGGGTTCCCGCTCTGCTCTGATGGGATGTGAGGTGCAGTTGTGGGGGTGACCACATGCAGGCAAGTCGATCCTGCCCTGCCTTCCTTGGTGGAAGCTTCCTTTCACTCAGTCATGCACCTTCCGCAGCCAGGAGGACAACTACAGCTGCTGCTGTCCCAGTCCTGCCTCAAGCCCTGCACTCCCCCTCTGCCTCAGTCTGTGTGACAACAAGAGACCACAGGTGTGAATTCACACATCCTCCAGCCTGCCCTTCCCTTCAGGTTCCAGGCAGTGCACTAAAGGTAGGTTTAAATTAATGCTTTTACATCAAAGATGAGTCCATTCCATGTCCCTGTGGCTAAGAGGCAGGGTTGGTGAAACACAGGCTTCTTCCTCCACTGCTGAGGTGTCCCCAAAGCTTCCTCTCTGCTCAAGGGCAACAGACAAGCAAGCTAACATCTGACTGAGAAAACTAAAAACTGCAGACTAACACCATCCCCATAGCTGAAGCTCCGATGTCTGTGTCCAAGACAGAGACTGGTCCCTCCAGTAGATGTCTGTGTCCAAGACAGATGCTGGTCCATCCAGCCTCACCTTTCCCCTGGGTAACGACTCTCCTAGCACATGTTGCCCAGAGAAGTGGTAGATGCCCCATCCCTGGCAACATTCAGAGTTATGGTGGGTGGGGCACAGAGCTAAGTAGTCGAATTGAAGATGGCCCTGCTCACCCCAGGGTGGTTGAACTAGATGGCCTTTAAAGGTTCCCTTCCCATCCAAACCAGTCTTTGCTTCTATAAAAATAGTCACAAAATTGCCATAGGCACAAGCCAGCAAGGGCATGGCCTTGTTACAAACATACAGAGCCTTTGGGACCTGGACAATCTCATCTGCACCTCCATCCACTTCTCCATTAGGTGCTGGGAGTTTGCTTTGGGTGGGCATAGAAGTAAACACGGAGAACAAGAGCAAGATACCCTGGAGCAACAGGATGTTAAAGGGGAAAAAGAGATGGGGAAGGGGAAGCCCCAGCTCATCACCCCTCTTTCATGGGGCAGGAAAACGTCTACCCAGAGGATAAGGCAGCTTAAAACACACTCCACCGCTTCCCTCTGCCAAGTCCCAGGAAAGCTCAGCTCTTACCCAGACCAGCTCACCGCAAACAGCAGGATGGCTCAGCAGTGCTCACCTACTGGGTTTTTAAAAGCCCTGAGAGTGTTTCAGTTAACAGGATTGCCCCTATAAATATTAATGAGCCAGCAGTGTAATGATGCGGTTGCTCTCGGGAGAGAATGAGCCTCGGTCCCCACCGGGGCAAGTGTTCCCTGCAGAGCTCGACTGAAGGTTCAGCCCTTTCACACGGTAAATTAACAGTGGCACTACAGCCTGAAAGCTATGTCAACCGCTTCATTTAGCACAAGTGTTATGTTAACTAAAGGCCCTATTCCAGAGGGGCCTTTGGCCTTACAGAAGTCTGATTTCCATGTAATTTATATTGGAGAGCTGGAGAGTGCCCCTCCTCTCTGTTACTTCTTCCAGCTCATTATGCACCCAAAATTTGCCCTGAAATGCTCCAGCCAGCAGGGAAGGGGGCTTGCAAGTCCAGAAACAGGAGGGTGCTGAAGCTCTTGACCCTGAACTGCTTGGATACCTCACTGCCTCAGGCTTTCAGAACTTGGCCAGACAGAGTACTGTAAAATATACAGTAAGGAAAATGTCTTTCCTTGCAGGGAGAGGAGCTGAATGGACTGCTGTTCATTCTCACTTGTGTATCCATGCAGGAGAGCTGAATCCTGCTCCTGTTGCTGTCAGATGCGTGCTCTCTCCAGAGGCAGGCTCGTGGTGAGAAACCTGTGTCCCTGGGGAAACACAAGGTGAAGAAGGGATACCCCAGCCCCCTCAGAGAAGCCACCGCCACATTTGTGGTGACACCACAGTCTCCTTGTTTCCCTTCTGCTGAATGAGGGGGTTAGTCCTCCCGAACTCCTCTGTGGCAGCCCATTTGAGGCTGTTACTGTCTTTTAAAACCAACTTTAAGGGTGTTTTCCACCCTGTCAGAATGCTCTGAAGGGGTCATACATGACAGTCTGCTTCACTATCTCTTTATTAAGCTTGCTATCGAACTGAGATTACTTGGCACTGATGAACCACACCAATCCTATTCATCTTTCTCTCCAAACCTGGCAGTGACACAGTAGCAGGGGCAACACATTACCAGTACATGCCTGCAGTCTTGGGATTACTTTTCCCTAGACTAACCCATAGTTGCCAGGACATTATAGCTCAGACAGGAACAAGAGTCATGAAAGCAGCATTGTGCCCTAGGCATGCTTTTTGTCACAAAAATTTCTACTGGGATACATCCTGAGAGTTTCCCTGGAGTCTGAGGCAATTCCTTACCTGCAGCATGTCTGGTTTTCAACGGCCTCCCATTACCAGTTCATGGAAAGTCAAGGGGGAACAGAACGCATTTTCTAAGGTGCGACATAAGCAGGTCACTTCAGCCAGGTCACCTGCTTTTGCCTCAGCACCCCAGACACCAGTAACTGATCTGGATGAAGAAGCACATTACCTGCAGTGTCTTATGGAACAGCATTTGCACGTTGTGAAGTGGAACATGCAAGAGTTGGACACTTTGAAGAAGCCAAGAACGCGTGGGTGGCTGAAGAGTGTGAGTGCCATCAAAACTGGGTTTCTCATGTCCATTTCTGAAATTCAGCATGCCAGCATTTTAATTCCAGCCCCTGAAACATCCTAGGGGCCATAACACTTGTTATTTCTCTTCCTAAAAGGAAGAAAAGCTGTTTCTGGCATAGGTGTGGTATGGAAGGAGAAGTAAAAGGCTTTATCCTGCTACACCACTTCCAGGGCCAACAGAAGCCTCTCCAAGAGAGAGTGATGGTCAGATGGAAACAGAAATGCTTATGTCTCACACTGGGACAGAACTCAAACTGTCTTTCTCCAGCTAAACTCTTACTACAGGTGAGCAGGATATTCACAGAGAAGTCTACCTAAATATCAGCAAAGATTTCAAAAGATAGGCCTGGATTCAAATAATTTTTTCTGCCTTTGAAGTGACCATTTTCAGCCTGATGAAAGCAGCACACATGAAGTGATGGGCTAGAAAAGGACAGCAAGAGGCTGCAAACACTCGGCCATGTTATCACTGGGTTCAGAGCCTTGTTCTACGTATGGGAACAGTAAGAAACAATTATACACATCTGGGCTCCTCCCTTTAAAATCATAATCTAGATTAATAGATTTTGAATATATGGTACTGGAGGAGGCTGCTTGAGGTTCAGAATAGCAGCTGCATGCAGACTGCTGAAATATTAAACTTTCATCATGTGAAGTTTTTGTAGCATTTTGAATCTCTTATTAGTGTTAACAAAACACATCAGGGAGTGCTTTAAATTCTGGCCACACTCTTTGGCTTAATTCCAGAAACCAAAATCATCCTCTTTAATGCTGAAACTTGCTGATGGCCTTGAAGAAAATGTTTAGCCACAGAATAAAGAGACTGAAAACTTAATGTACCTCTAAAGCTTTCCACCAGGAGCAAGAGGAGAGGCAAGCAGATCAGTTTCCTCTTGACACATACGTACCTAGACACTGGAAGTTCTTTGGAAATCACCTAAAATAGAAAAAAACAAGCCAGACACCTCAGAGAATCAGGAGCTCCCACTCAGTGGCACACAACATGGAGCTCAGGTTGCACATGGCAGTAAGGCCACCAAATAAGCATCACTTAAACCAGAGATTCAAAGAAATGTGGAGCTGAATATAAGAAGACCTTTCTGACCAGACTTTAAGCCCTGAAGGGTCATTACCATAGATGTATTTGCACCTTCTACAACAGACTTTCAACTAATGATAAAAAGTAGGGACTGAGAGGTTTAATTTCCAGTATGACTTCAGGCAAGCCCCACAACCCCGAGCCATTTGTATTTGATGTCCTGGGAACCTCTAGGATTTTTCCCAGACTGGCAAGTCCTCTTTCTTCATGTGCAAATCTTTGGAACCACATAGTTTCCTCTTTGAGGTGAACTCTTGCAAAGAAGAAGGGAATTTGCTCTGGATCTCCCAAATACCTCTTACTGAATGGGAATGGTTGAGGTTGAAATCCTCAAAGGAAAGGTCCCCTATTTGGTGCTCCTCTTGCAGGACCAGCAGTGCATGTGTGTGCAAAGGGAAACTTTAATAAACCCAGCCTCTCAGAAGCTTAACATAATAAAACAGTCCATCTCATATAGAAAAAAACAGACCTGCTCGCTATTCTGACTCTTAGAGGTAGCTTTCTTACTTTGCTTTTAAAATTATTCCATCCTATTTTTTTGCAGAGTTATGAATGTATGCCCTTATTGCTGACTTGATGGTGGAGAGATGGTACAATTAATTTAAAATTTCATTTTTAGTTTCTTTGTTTCCATTTTTTTCAAGTACACCTCTGTTTTTCAGATGCTCAGCTGGTGCAAACTGACAAAATTTCATCAGTTACTGTAGAACAGTCCTGATTTGCAGCATGCAGGAATCACTCCATCACTCTTTGAATTTGCCTGTGTTCCATCATATGACCATGCTATACATCCTTTTGCTTTCCACTACCTCTACAAAAGCCAACAGAAGCCTAGAGAATGGAAGACAAATTTTTTGGCAAAATTCCTCCAGGTGAGAACTGTGGAATATTCATATCTGACCACCTGCATTTTCAAAATAATTTTTCAAGGTCAGACAGAAGCTCCTAATCATTTGGACCATGAGTATCATTCCTGCAGAGCTGGTGTCCCAGCCTCCACCACAGCACAGGGAAGCAGTTCCATTAACACCCATGAAATCCTTCCATGTTCCCACCCCACCTGAGCTCGTGAAACCAAGACCTGCCTTGTGACCTGCTGGACCCATCAAACCTGCAGGATCTGAACCCTGAATGTGCAAATTTTAAACAGCCCTTGAACAGCCCTTCAGAGAGCTTTGCCTAGCCTTTGTGAACAAGACATGAGTATTAGGGATGTGTGTTCAACAGTGGAGAAGGAATGAAGATCAAATTCTCTTCATTCTCTCTGAGTACCAAAAGCACAGTGCAAAACCCTCGTTGGAGTAGATGATCTCATCTCCGATGTGTTGTATCTGCCATGAGAGAGGCAACTTCATCCTCATCACAAATTGCATTCATCCAGGACTATCATACCACAAACATAGCTCAGCTTGGTTTTCTGGGTCATTTTCAGTGGGAACACAATGAATTAGTAAGCTATCAGCTCCTCTGTTTTAGTTTCAACTGACCTCTCTTACCTTCTTCAGCTTTCTACTCCTATTGGTAAAAAAAAAGGACCATCTCTCCTTCCTGGATGGAAACATGACAACCTTAGAGACCAAGTAAGTGCCACAAGCCACGTTCTGAGCACTGGCCACACTTGAGGAAGATGCTGGTGTGATTGCTGGTGCTCCTGACCAATGTTTCAGGAAGACACGAGCCTATATCATACCCAGAGCCAGAGAATGTTTTGATCACCTTGCATGCTATAAAGCACAAGAGCAGGTTTTGGGCAATCAAGTCCAGGCTTTGCAGAGACAAAGCTTCAGTGGCCATTTTTGCTTACCTGTCCCTTCATTCAGTTCAGTTGCTGTGCTCAGAGACTGAGTGCAGACTGCTGACAGCATCTCTCAACCCATGCCTTGTTTGAGGTGCTGGGTTTTACGCTATGAATGACTGCACTCAAAACACATCGTGAATGCAAAGTAACAGGCAGGAAGTCTCTGTGCTTCAAGGAGGTCAGGGATGCTCTTTCAGCACACCAAAAGTTCTGGGGCAAAGTTCTGGCCTCCAGGAATGCACCAGCACTGCCCTCCCCAGCCTGGTACCAAGACACTGTTAATACACAGGCAGCACCCACTCCTGACCTTTGGTTTGCTGGTGTCTCCCACAGCCTTGCCAAGGCAGAATGCCTGTCTGCATGGAAACAAAGCCCTACTCCTCATCCCAGCACCCGCTGCCCACCCCTTTTCAGCAGTGCTGCCTTTTTGCCATTTAAATGTTTCTTTTTAGAGTGTCTTTTATTTCCAGCTTGGAGAGCAGGGGGACAAGAGATGGGATGGGGATGCTGAAGTAGTAATTTACATAATCTGATTAACGGAGGATTAGCCAATGGCTGCTGAACAGCCTTAGTGTGCTTGAGCTAAAAACCTTACTATTCATTGCTCTCACCACCCTGCAGGGCGGCTGCACCTGCAGCACCAGCTAATACTCTCCTGGGGACTTCAAGGGAGGAGAAAAGAGGGGGCATATTTTTATTATTATCTGGGGGAGAGTTGAGGAGCTGCAGTATCTTGTGTGCAGTCTTCCTAATTGATCTGTCTGCATTAGTCATTAGGAAGATGAAATGAAAGCTGAGCCAGTTGGCATTATCAGGAACAGCCATCACCTTTGAAAAGTGGCAGCTTGTGTGACTCCTCCCAGTTTCCCTGTGGGTAGTTCAGTGGGGCCCTGAATCCAGAAATGAGCTGGTAGAAGGGTCCTGCACATGCAAGAACCAAAAACACAGTTTCCCCTGGGCACACCAGTGCTTTGGGAGTGAACTAGGCCTTAGCTGTGCTTTAACATCACCAGAGAGCTTCTCAGGCTGTAGCCCACACCTCTGCCCCAGGAATGATGTAGTGACAGGGGAAAGAGTCTGCTCACAGCTTGCAAAGCCTCACATCCAACATGCCACTTTTTTATTGTCCATGAGTCACTGCTTGGTCCAGTCATCCAGCGATTTGACTGAGGTGGCAGCTGTGGGAAGAGCAGTAGGACTCACCAGAGCAACTCACATGTGTGCTCAGGGGGAGAAGGAATAAACCTGCAAAATTGTTCTCCCAAAACACAGTCCAAGACTCCTCCTAGACTCATAGAATCATTTTGGTTGGAAAAGACCTCTAGGATCCTCAAGTCCAACCGTTAATCCAGCACTGCCAACTCCAGCACTAAACCATGTCCCTAAGTGCCACATCTACATATCATTTAAATACCTCCAGGGATGGTGATTTCACCACTTCCCTAGGCAGCCTTTTCCAGTGCTTGAAAATGCTCCTGGTGAAGAAATATTTCCTAGTATCCAATCTAAATCTCCTCTGGCAAAACTTGAGGCCCTTTCCTCCTGTCCTGTCACCTGGGAGAAAAGGCCAACTCCCACTTTGCTACAGCCTCCTTCCAGCAACTCAAGAGACAAATAAGGTCCCTCTCTCTGAGTGTCCTTTTCTCCAGGCTAACTAACTCCAGTTCCCACTCTGGAGACCAGCTAACTACCTTTTGCAACTCAGCAGGCAGGGTAAAAAAAAACAACCTGAAGGGAAGGACAGATAAATGCTCCTTAAATACACCACAAAACTCAGCAGCACATCAGGGCATTGACTGGTATCTGAGTCTAGTTTGAGAGCTGAGTCTAGCTCTTCCAGAAGGCATGGGAGATGGATGAATTTCAGGTCCTGGCAAGATGACTTCAGCTGCTGGTGTCAACAGAATTAGGTCTTCACCCCAAACATCCACCCATGATGAAGGGTTGAAATTCCAAGAGAGAAACGTGTTAACTCTAGAATGAAAAGAACTGGGAAGACATAAATCTCCAGATTAGGAGAAACATCAGATAGTATGAGATGGACCCTCCCACACACATTCACATCAAAGGCAGAGAAAGTGGAAGAATTTGACCTGAATAAGGCATAGAAAATACACATACAGCATGAACTTAATGAAGAAATAAACCTTCTCCTGAGCAGCAGGTGCATTTCTCACCGTAAATCTTCAACATACAAATATCAGCAGCTTTTCCCCAGCAGACTAAGCTATGGAGTAAAAATCACATCAAGGAAACATTTAACTGGAAGGGTCAGGTCTGTTGACAGTGGTTAGAAGGAGATTGTGCTGCTCTAGCATTAGATGTCAGTTTAAACATGGACTGTTCTTCTAGAAAGGTGGAACAAACCAGGGGCTCTTCCCTTTTTCCCTTTCCCAGCCCTGCCCCCAAGACCTTCATGGGCCAATTCTCGTCTCTCTGTGCAGCCGAACAACTGTTTGGAGACACGGGAGAGCTCAGATCTGAGGTCGTGCGTTATTTATGAGTTTGGAAATCAGAGCCGTTCGGTTCACTGCCAGTAAATGGCAATGACTGGAGGGAGGGGCGGGGGGCGGAGGGGGGGGGAGGGGGAAGGCTTGTGTGCAGCTCTTCATTCTCTATTCCCTGTGAAAAGGGAATCACTCCAGCTAACTGGCCCATGGAGATAAGGATTTAAGACAATCTGCATTAGCCTGATAAGCCAGGTTTGCATTTCGTAAAGATTGTTTGTTAAGAGCACCGGTAAAATAAAATACAGTTGAAAGGCTTATCAGCACAACTCATTTCCACTCACACCCCTCTGCCCACCACTATGTACATTTTTTTTCCCCCTATAAATTAAGGTGCCTGCTTGTATCCCAGATCTCTGGGATGGAACACAGACCAGGGATGACAAGCAGTGGGGGAGGGCTGGGGAGAACAAGGGAGAATAGCCCAAAATCTTCCAGCTGCAACTGGTCACTGTCAGAGCTGTGGTCCTGATCCACACACAGTATATGGAAGAGCAGTGGATGGTTTGGATTTGACCCTTCTGATGTAAACCAGCAGCTGCACTTGGTACCAACTAAGAATCACATCAGGAAGGAAGGGTTATACCTGTTTCCCTCTACTTCATGTGTTCCTCTTCCCTCAGTTAAAAAAAAAAGCATGAGGGACTCCCAAACTCTTTGCAGTCTTCTCCCTTCCCTCTTCACACTGGCATTAGTCAGGCATTTTGCTGTAAAACAGCGTTGATGAATAAAGGAAAACTATTAGAACACTCTCTGGTGCTCCCCCTTTCCCTTCCTTTTTTTCTCAGCGCCTGGGCCATTCTGTTCAGATACTGCTGCCTTTCCAGGATGTAGATGCCCCTTTCTGCACAGATCCTGGGCATTGTTCAGGTATCACACAGTCATTCTGATTAAGTTCCTCTCCAGCCCACCCTGGATGATGGGTCCCAAAGAAAGGCAGTCACACAAAAGCAAACTGTTAACAAGACAAAATCTTCCATGTTTTGACAGCCAGTGCAATTACAAAGTTATTTAATGTGCATAACCTGTTGTTTCCAGCTGCTATTGCTGCAAACACTTTCATTGGGGTGTGTTGGCAGCAAGATCTTAGCAGGGCAGAGAGCATTCTGGTGACTCTTTGCATTTCTACCTTATTGCTTGATAATGTCAACAATTAGTATTACCAGCAAGGACAACTGTCCCATTCACACCTTTTAAGGACTCTAACCTTCTGTATGAGCACCAGTGTCCATGCACAAAAGTTGCATCAGCCACATTTCAAACAGGTTCTTCCTTTGCAGGACCATTTGTAGGTGAAATATGGGCTCGTGGCCTCAGTGACAAAGCCTTTTATCACTCAGTGCAAGCTCCCTTGAAACTCCTTGTTTCGAGCAGTGAAATGGGAAATGTGGCAGTCTGGTCACCACTCTGGCCAAATTCCAAAGTATCCATCTCCAGGCTTCAACCAGCTTCAGGTCAGCCTGCCAGATGAGGTATTAGTAAGGACTGGTTGACAACTCAGAGACTCTCAGAAGTGATACTGGGAGATTTGGTGGCCAAAGCAAGAACAAGTAACAATATTTTCTGTGCCCTTCCTTGGCTTGCTCACAGCAGATATTGTGGACCATTATTTATAGGTCAGAACACCTCTACTGTACTACAGGGAAAGGTGGGTCTGAGGAGGACCAAGGGGCAGCAGATTAATTAGCTGACTTCATCAGCTTCCTGCAATAAAGTGTCTGTAAAAGATCGGTAATGAAAAGACTAACAATGGTCTCAGCAATTGATCTCAGCAACAGTTTGATCCCTGCAAGAAGGAACAGGTAATTTTTCTGATCAAGCAATGAATGCATTACAGAGGCATCATTAATCCAGAGAAGTCACTGCATTAAGCAAACAGGTGTTGAAGGCATCAGCAGTGCAGGGAAGTCATCACAGATGGGTACAGGCAGCTCATGCCAAGGTCTTCGCTGGAGGTGGGCCCCAAGCTCCTTCACTGTCCCTGTGTTTCCAGGTATGTTGCATGTATTTATTAGGCTCACGGAGCAAAACACCACCACCCAAGAACACCACAAAACCCTATTGCCATCCTTTCTCCTGTCTGTGCTAGGACTATAGGCCACAGAAATCTGCTTTTCTTTTGAAGCTGTGTTTGGGAATACTACTGCTTATTCCCAAGGTCTTCCGAGGCAAGACCTTAGGAATTCTGTGTGTTTCCTCTTTGAATGCGGCTGGAAATGAACATGTAAAAATTAAGTTTGCAAGGCATCTGTGTTTATAGATAAATGTCATGGTTTAACCCCAGCTGGCAATCAAGCACCACACAGTCCTTTGCTCATCACCCACCCTGCAGTAGGATGGGGAGGAGGACCAGAAGAAAATCCCTCTAAAACTCATGGGTTGAGATAAGAACAGTTTAATAACTGTTAATTAGCTCCCCTCAGTTTATATACAGAGCATGATGTTCTCTGAAGCAGTGGGATTGTTCAGCTTACCTGTCCCAGAGATGCTCCCTAATGGCTTCTTATGCCCCTGGCCACTGGCACAGCATGGGAAACTGAACAGATCTTGATTTAGGGTAAGCAGTTTTCATACTGAGTCCAAAAACACAGCACTGCACCAGCTACTGAGAAGAAAAATAACTCTGTCTCATCCAAAACCAGGGCAATAAATAAAAAGTTTGTTCCAGGGAATAAGGCACCATATGTCTGGTCAGCCATGGAGGGCCCCCTCCCCCATGACACAAATGTATCTTGGCTTCCCAAAATAAAATTATTAATTTAAAGAAAACCCCAACAAAAAACAACAGCCCAGCCTGGCTCCTGCCTTCACTGGCTGTCACCTATTTAATCTTCTCTTCTTTTCCATGTTTGTTCAGAAATCACTCTTTCAGTGCAGCTGGAAAGGTTGTTACCAACAGACAACCAAGCCTGAATGCTGAAAATGTGAGATGATTACAGGCACCCAAAGAGCAAACACACAGGTTTTTCAACAGAATATGCTCCTGCTGCCCCACCAGGCTTATGAGACACTGCTCTGTACAGTGGCAGTGATAAACAAGGGCTGATGTCAGCTCAAGGAGAGAGGCCACACAGTTCAACAGCAGTTCCCTGTAGAAGCTGCTGTAAGAGTTTTGACTTTTCTGACAGGAAGGGGCTGGGTAAAAGGTGCTGTAATTAGTTGCTTTATGTCAAGAAGAGCCACTTGGCTTATCCTGGTTTAGAAGTGGAAGGAACTGAGATGGCTGAGCTGGGGAGAAGTGGAAACTGAAGCACTACAACTGTCTAAAGGGCATAATTTTGGCACTCCAAGTCCACATTGAGGGCCTAAACCAAATCGCATCAAAGACATCATAAAACTTCCTTAAACTGATTTTGGAACAGAATGAAAACCCATGGGACATGCCCATGGGTATTTCTAACAATGTAGTTGGTGTTGCTGTCCCCACCTGCGTTAGTTTCTCATGTGCACAGAAATGGTTACCAAGAAGACTCAGGCCATATTTTCCCTGGGGGCAGAAGGGAGGATGACTCAGATCATCCTCCCGCCTTTTTAAAAGATGGGGTGTATTATATTCTATTAGGATCAGTATTATTTAACATCTTTATCAGGGACATTAACAGTGAGATTGAATGCATCCCCAGCTAAGTTGCACGTGACACCCACCTGAGTGTTGTGCTTAATATTCCAGAGGAAGCAATACCATGAGAACAATCCTGACAGGCCTGAGAGGTGAGCCTACACCAACCTCATGATGTTCAACAAGATTGCTTGCAGCTCCTGCACCTGGGTCAAAACAATCCCAAACATGGATACAGGCTGGGCAATGTGTGGATTAAGAGCACTCTCAGAAGGACTTGGGGCTAGTGGTGGATGAAGAGCTGGACACGATCTGCCAATGCCAGAATAGCACCTGTAGCCTGATAACACTTATCCATATCTCAAGAGATAAAGATGTTCCACTGGGTCTTACAGCAGGCTCAACTGTGCAGGTCAAATATTGCTTTCTTGACAATGAAAAAAACCCCAAAAAACCAAAAAGTAAGAAAATAAAGAAATCAAAAGAAAAGAAAGAAAGAAGAAAATAATTCCCAAAACTCAGTCGAGCCCTTTCCAGGTAATGACAAGAAGATATGCAATTGCATACGTTTGTTCCATTTACCAACCAAACACATTCTTGAAGGCCTCCAGGGGTAGAAATAATACAATAGAAATAATACAACCCTTCCCCAAACTATTCCCGTCCTTAAATATCACAAACATTCTCTACACCTCACTCTGATTTTCCTTGGTGAAATTTAAGCTTCTTGCATTATGAACCAAGTGAATGGGATATTGTACTTCCCACATCCTTGTCAGCAGGAACCACAGTTCTTTCTACTTCTCCTTATATGTGGTTTCAGACACTCCTCAATCTGTCCACCAGGATTGATCCTACACTGAAATACACAGAAGCATAGAATGGTTTGGGTTGGAAGAGACCTTCAGAGGACCTCTAATTCAGCCCCCCTGCAATAAACAGGGGGGACATCTCCAACCAGACCAGGTTGCTCAGAGCCCCCATAACACAGTAACAAAAGTTGCATGCCACTCTTCCTACATCCCACTGGACTTCTCTTGGTTCCAACATCATTCTGTGCATTCAGGATGTTATCAACCACAGCTTTGATTACTTTCTGTGTCAGAACTAATCTCAGTGTAGGTGCAAATCACTGCACTGTCAGACATGCCCTTGCAGCCCAATATACAAGTACACTGTACCCAGTAACATTCAAGCTAATTAATCCCATGCAAACAGGAGATACTCAGAAGTTTTAGGGCCAGAAGAGGAAAGTTATGAACACACAGTCCTATCTGCAAAGCACTTGGCATGATACTTCCCCTAGTATGTTCCAGGTAAACTATGTAACTTCTCTTTCAAAACTTTAGGAAAGATTTATCTCAGGAAAACAGGCCCAACCACAACAGTGTCAGCTTTTGTCTTCTAAGGACAAAACATCCATTGTACCTTCCTTTTTTCAAGGAGAAAGCTGTCATCCACCCCCCTCAATTAGAGCAGTGACTTGGGTTTGGTAAGACTCATCCAGCTCATAACTCATGTGCTCTGCTGCAGCCTAAATCAATGCAACATTTATGCATAAAACTGGCCACAGTAGAGAACTCAAGAACTCACCATTAGGAAATCTAATGCTATTAAGCAAGATTATCTACTGATGTCAATGGGCTGCTGGTGCCACTTTACCAAAACAGCTGACGTAGATCATTGAGCACAAGCACCAGACAGGCTTTGATGTGCTTGCACTTGGTTTCTCAAGTTCCTGTGTTCTGTTCTGCAACACACAGTATGATAGAAACACATGAAGAGAGAGAGAAGACAAGCCTAAGATCCTTGTGGGACCGTTCCAACTTGCAATATTCTGTGAAATCTGTAAACAGTGAGGTAGCTGCCTCTGAATTTCTTGAACTCAAGAAAACTCAAAGTGTGAACTCAAGACAATTACAACAATGAGTAATTGTGCTGGTTTAAAAGTTAACCAGCAGGGGAAACCAAACCAACTCAAAAGAGAGATTACAAGTCAGAATAACAATTTAATAAAATAATACAGTAAGTACGACCACACAGACAAGCAACCGGCCCTAACCCACAAAGCCCAAATGTACAACCCAGCACCCCGGGGCACAAACAAAGCGGTGCTCCCTGGGCCCCCCCCCCGAGTCCAAAGCAAAGGGAGAGAGGAAAAACCTGCCGGTGGGAGAGCTGCTGCAGTCTGGCCAAAAGTGGTGATTGCAGCCCAGCCAAGGGTGGTGGTCTCAGTCCGGCTGAGAGCGGTGAGCTGCAGTCTGGCTGAGAGCGGTAAGCTGCAGTCCTCCTCTGGATCCCACGAGAGGTGGAAAGGTTCCGAAACTCCAGGTTTATATACTCTCCAGCTCAGGCAGGAATGCTTAGTCCCTCCCTCAGAGCGGGGAATTCCATAAAAGGATGCTCAGTCCTTCCCTCAGAGTAGGGAATTCCATAAAAGGGTGTGAGGGTGCTCAGTCAGGAAATTCCACAAAAGGGCATGAGGACAGGAACATCCCCCCACCTCACAGGCCTCTACTGACAACAGTTTCTGGGAAATGGCATGGAGGGCTATAGAATACACAGTTTTGGGCTACACCCATCCAGTGATGAATCGGACCCAGCTGTTCTAACTAGGACATTACCCACCCCTTATTTTATGCCATCCATGTCATACCCAAATTAACCCCCTTAAAAACTATGTCTCCTTAAAACTATATACACTTATATATATATATATATATACAATGAAACATTACAGACCATTCTCACTCAAAATTAGATCCCCCTGTGCTACACAACGTGTCTCCCCATCTTTTTGCATTACCCACAAGGTGAAACCAGGTCCTTGAGCAAAAACGATCCCTCGGATGTGTTTGCCTTCCTTGAGGTGGGACTAATCCAAACAGTCTTCCCTAACATTCCTCTCATATGCACCACAGGGACTTTATCTCCATCTACAGTATGCAAAGGTTCTGATTGGGCAGGGCCAGCTCGATTGATGGAGCCTCGGGTGTTGACCAACCAGGTGGCCTTTGCTAAATGCAGCTCCCAGTGTTTGAGAGTCTTCCCACACAGTGCCTTCAGGGTGGTTTTCAGCAGTCTGTTGCACCGCTCAACTTTTCCAGCCGCTGGTGCATGGTAGGGGATATGATACACCCACTCAATGCCATGCTCTTTGGCCCAGGTGTCTATGAGGCCATTCTTGAAATGGGTCCCATTATCAGACTCAATTCTCTCCAGGGTGCCGTGTCGCCACAGGACTTGTTTTTCAAGACCCAGGATGGTATTCCGGGCAGTGGCATGAGGCACAGGGTATGTCTCCAACCATCCAGTACTTCCTTCTACCATGGTCAGTATGTAACGCTTGCCTTGGTGGGTTTTGGGGAGCATGATGTAGTCAACTTGCCAGGCTTCGCCATACCTGTACTTCGACCACCGTCCACCATTCCATAGAGGCTTCACCCACTTGGCCTGCTTGATGGCAGCACATGTCTCACAGTCATGGATGACCTGTGACATGATGTCCTTGGTTAAGTCCACCCCTCGGTCACGAGCCCATCTGTATGTTGCATCTCTCCCCTGGTGACCAGAGGCGTCATGGGCCCATCAAGCCAGAAATAATTCTCCTTTGTGCTGCCAATCCAGATCTACCTGAGAGACTTTAATCCTGGCAGCTCGGTCCGCCTGCTCATTCTTACGATGCTCCTCATTAGCCCGATTCTTGCGTACATGAGCATCTATGTGACCGACCTTCACACTCAGCTTCTCTACCCAGCCAGCAATGTCCTGCCACATCTCTGCCGCCCAGATGGGCTTCCCTTGGCGCTGCCAGTTGGCCTTTTTCCATCGCTCCAGCCATCCCCACAGAGCATTGGCCACCATCTATGAGTCAGTGTAGAGATAGAGTCTTGGCCACTTCTCTCGTTCAGCTATATCCAAAGCCAACTGAATGGCTTTAAGCTCTGCAAACTGACTTGACCCACCTTGTCCTTCGGTCGCTTCTGCAACTCGCCGTGTGGGACTCCATACAGCTGCCTTCCATTTTCGATTTGTCCCTACCATGCGACAGGAGCCATCCGTGAAGAGTGCATATCGCCTTTCATCTGCTGGTAGCTTGTCATATGGTGGGGCCTCCTCAGCCCGTGTCACCTGCTCCTCTTCTTCTTCAGAGGATAGTCCGAAACTCTCACCTTCGGGCCAATTGGTGATAATTTCCAGGATCCCAGGGCGATTAGGATTCCCTATCCAGGTTCGCTGTGTGATCAGAGCGATCCACTTACTCCATGTGGCATCGGTGGCGTGATGTGTAGAAGGAACTCTTGCCTTGAACATCCAGCCCAGCACTGGTAGTCGGGATGCCAGGAGGAGCTGCGCTTCGGTGCCGATCACTTCTGAGGCAGCTCGAACTCCTTCATAAGAGCCAGGATCTCTTTCTCAGTTGGCTTCAGATCCTTTGTATCCCCGACTCCAGAATCCCAGTGGTCGTCCTCGGGTCTCCCCAGGCACCTTCTGCCAGAGGCTCCAGGAAAGGCCATTCTTCCCGGCTGCAGTGTAGAGCACGTTCTTCACGTCCTGTCCTGTCCTTACTGGCCCAAGGGCTACCGCATGGGCAATCTCCTGTTTAATTTGTTCAAAGGCTTGTTGTTGTTCAGGGCCCCACTGGAAATCATTTTTCTTCCATGTCACAAGGTAGAGAGGGCTTACAATCTGGCTGTACTTGGGGATATGCATCCTCCAAAATTAGAATTGGAATTAGAC
Organism: Corapipo altera; assembly: GCF_003945725.1. Taxonomy (NCBI): domain Eukaryota; kingdom Metazoa; phylum Chordata; class Aves; order Passeriformes; family Pipridae; genus Corapipo; species Corapipo altera. The sequence goes on from NW_020884958.1 coordinate 872,644, forward strand.
GGCGTCCATCTTGCCACTTCACTCCTAGGAACTGAATTTCCTGAGCAGGTCCCTTGACCTTACTCCATTTAATGGCAAAACCAGCTCTTAGGAGAATCTGGATTATCTTCTCCCCTTTCTCGAAGAATTCCCCCACTGTGTTTCCCCATACAATGATGTCATCAATGTACTGTAGATGTTCTGGAGCCTTGCCCTTTTCCAGTGCAGTCTGGATCAGTCCATGGCAAATGCTGGGACTGTGTTTCCACCCCTGAGGCAGTCGATTCCAGGTGTACTGCACACCTCTCCAAGTGAAAGCAAATTGTGGCCTGCACTCCGCTGCCAAAGGAATGGAGAAAAAGGCATTGGCAATGTCAGTGGTGGCGTACCACTTGGCTGCCTTGGACTCCAGCTCGTACTGGAGCTCCAGCATGTCTGGCACAGCAGCACTCAGGGGTGGTGTGACTTCATTGAGTCCACGGTAATCCACTGTCAGCCTCCACTCTCCGCTGGACTTACGCACTGGCCATATAGGGCTATTAAAGGGTGAGTGAGTCTTGCTGACCACCCCCTGGGTCTCCAGGTCACGGATCATCTTATGTATAGGAGTCACAGAGTCTCGGTTGGTGCGGTATTGCCGACGGTGCACTGTCGCTGTGGCTATCGGTACCAATTGTTCTTCAACCTTCAGCAGTCCCACAGCAGAGGGGTCCTCTGAGAGACCAGGAAAGGTGTTCAACTATCTAATTTCCTCTGTCTCCACAGTAGCTATGCCAAAAGCCCAACAAAGTCCTTTTGGGTCTTTGAAATACCCACTCCTCCGGTAATCTATGCCAAGGATGCACGGGGCCTCTGGGCCAGTCACGATGGGGTGTCTGTGCCATTCCTTCCCAGTCAGGCTCACTTCAGCTTCCAGTACAGTCAGCTGTTGGGATCCCCCTGTTACCGCAGAAATGGAGATGGATTCTGCCCCTACATATCTTGATGGTATTAAAGTACATTGTGCGCCGGTGTCCACTAAGGCCTTATATCTTTGTGGCTCTGATGTGCCAGGCCACCGAATCCACACTGTCCAATAGACTCGATTGTCCCTCTCCTCTACCTGGCTAGAGGCAGGGCACCCCTAGTCCTGGTCATGGTACTCATTGTGCTCTTCTTGTGAGTATGACCTGGAGGTCCCTTCAAGAGGATCAGACGTACCATCATTCCTGTACCGTCTGGAGTCTTGCCCACGAGAGACTGGAGCAGCATTTACCCTTGAAGAGTTCCTTGTGGCACTTGTTCCTCTCTTCAGTTCACATACCTCGGCTGCTAAGGAAGAGGTGGGTTTCCCATCCCACTTCCTCATATCTTCTCCATGCTCACGGAGGTAAAACCACAGATTGCCACATGGAGTGTGCCCTCTCTCCTTAGCTGGGGGACGCTGGCTCCTAATAGCAGAGACTCTTGTTTGTCCTGGCACGATATGGAAGATCCCTTCCTTAATTTCTTCTCTTACCTTCTGGTGTCCCTCTTCAATCTTCTCTTCCAGGCTGCGGACATGTTCGGCCAGTTTGGTTTCCACAGATGAGACGTGGGCTCGTAATGGGGCGGTGACAGTGTCTTCATAAATCCTGAGTTTACTAACCAATGCACCCACCTTGTCCTCTCCCTCCCTCCATTGCAGCGTTGCTAAGTAGCAGGAGTACATTTCTGGCCCGAGTCGTGCAAACTTTAACCACATCTGGGATGTGCACTGTACACCATCTGGACTTTTAGGGAATCTTTCATCCTCTGAAAAGATTACCTCCAGTACAGCTAATTCTCTTAAGCACCGGATACCTTGTTCCATCGTGTTCCACTGTCCTTGCTGTACGTGGAGGTCCTCCTTACAAAGGTATCTCTCCCTCACACTGGACAACAGTTGCCGCCAGAGGCTGAGAGTTTCCTGCCTCCTTCCAATCCCCTGATCAATGACTACATCTCGAGACAGGGATCCCAGCTGTCTGGCTTCACTCCCATCTAGAATTGTGTCGTTAGCTGCGGCATCCCAGATTTGGAGTAGCCAGGTCAGAATGGACTCATTCGCCTGTCGTGTGAACTCTCTCCGGAGCTCACGTAGCTCACCCAGGGATAGGGACCGAGTGATTATTTCTGGCTCTGTCTCCTCCGGTGGATGTGAAGGTCCTGCCTCTTCATCATCATTTGCTATACGGACTGATTTAGTCTTTGATTTCCTTTTCTGGACAGGGGTGACTGCTATTAGTTTCGGTTGTTCTTCTGGCTCCTCGATGGTTTGTGTGGACACGGTGCCGGTTGGTTTATTTCTTTCTCCCTCTGACTCAGCTGTGGTTTGGGTGGACGTGGTGCCTGTGGATTTGCTCCTTCTCTCCTCCCCCTGACAGTGCTGTACCATGTCAAGTAGTGTCTGGTAGGCAGTGGCCAGGGCCCAGCAGGTTGCTGTGAGCTGGCCATCTCTGGAACTGCCAGAGCATTTTCCCTTCACCAGTCTTATCATGCTAACTGGATCCTGCAGTTGTTCAGGGGTGAATTTCCAGATCACTGGAGGAGAAAACTTCTCCAAATACTGGCCGATGTCCTCCCACTTCCCGTGCCACTCAGCATTATCCATTCCCAGGGCAGGCGTCCAAACAACCTCCCTAGAAGGCCCTGTTCTGACCCTAAACATGGTGTAGACAGTACAGAGCAGACAAAGCAACACTAACAATAACATTATGCTGTCCTTAACATCAAAAGGGAACTCAATATTTTCAAAAACCGTTGTAGCAGGTCTGAAGGGGAAGAAGGAGGTGAGAGGCTGGAAACAACCATTCCCCCCTGTTTCCCCAAAGGGCTGGGTGCAATTTTTAATGAGGCCCCAGAGGTAGCAACCCAAACCAGGACAGGCAAACAGGACTGAATACACATTTACAATGAAACTCATTGCTTCTGATGTTATGATGACATAAATATAGTATACTAATAAAGCAATTTGGATCCCTCTCCCTGGTTTTAAAGAGAGCATCAAAACAGCCAAATAGTTCCCCATCTGTGGAAACATGAACATGCTCAGATACAACATCCATGTGAATGCATCAAACAACACGGTGATCAGGGAGTTTCTATATCCAAATAGACAAATGCTTAAAATGAAATTGTGAGTATGACTTCTCTCTCTCTGCCCCATGTTGGGCGCCAAAAATGTCCTGGTTTAAAAGTTAACCAGCAGGGGAAACTAAACCAACTCAAAAGAGAGATTACAAGTCAAAATAACAATTTAATAAAATAATACAGTAAGTACGACCACACAGACAAGCAACAGGCCCTAACCCACAAAGCCCAAATGTACAACCCAGCACCCCGGGGCACAAACAAAGCGGTGCTCCCTGGGCCCCCCCCCTGAGTCCAAAGCAAAGGGAGAGAGGAAAAACCTGCCGGTGGGAGAGCTGCTGCAGTCCGGCCAAAAGTGGTGATTGCAGCCCAGCCAAGGGTGGTGGTCTCAGTCCGGCTGAGAGCAGCGAGCTGCAGTCTGGCTGAGAGCGGTAAGCTGCAGTCCTCCTCTGGATCCCACAAGAAGTGGAAAGGTTCCGAAACTCCAGGTTTATATATTCTCCAGCTCAGGCAGGAATGCTTAGTCCCTCCCTCAGAGCGGGGAATTCCATAAAAGGATGCTCAGTCCTTCCCTCAGAGTAGGGAATTCCATAAAAGGGTGTGAGGGTGCTCAGTCAGGAAATTCCACAAAAGGGCATGAGGACAGGAACATCCCCCCACCTCGCAGGCCTCTACTGACAGCAGTTTCTGGGAAATGGCATGGAGGGCTATAGAATACACAGTTTTGGGCTACACCCATCCAGTGATGAATCGGTTCCAGCTGTTCTAACTAGGACAGTAATGAAGGACAGAACCAAGTCACTGCGACAAGCCAGTTCCTTGAAGGGAGGTATCTGCATTATTACACAGATGTTACTCATTTAAGATCTCATTCTTTTGTGCAAAACACACAATTCCAACTGACAGTGCAAAGCAGAGACTGGTTTTCTCTTGAGCTGACAGATTTTAGACTTATGATGAGGGTAGAGAATTCTAAAGCAGCAAAGGATGAAGGCTGTTTAACACCAGGAACCAACATGTCCCAGACTCTGTTTCAAGAGAAAGAGCACAAAGAGATCAGCTGCTTCTTTTTTCACTTGGACAGCAGGGAAAGATTCAATCACAGAGCACTGGCAATTCACTATCACTCCCAGTATGAGCTCTAGTACCTGATTCTAGAAATAGAACCTTTCTTAAGCTCATATGATTCCAATTTCCATTTTGTAAAAGCAGAAGGTTATGGAAAACTACTTCAGGATTAGTTCCTAGAAATAGGAACTCCCCCCCAGCTGGAAGACAGGATTAACTACAGTCAATCCTTAACTACAGTCAGTTTTGACTGACGTTTGTCTGATGTGTTCTAAGAGATGCTCAAAGTCAAAGGTTTTACACATTTCCACAAGTAAAATACTCCAGTTTCTACACAGGTGGTTCAATTTGCATTCCTGCCATTTACTTTTATTTCCTACCAACCACAGAAAGGGAACACATACACCCCTTCCTTTTTGCAACCATCCTATATGGCTTTTGAAAGTGGTCTTTTATAGTCCTTTCTCTTCAGGCAATGCTATTTCTTCAATCTTTCTTGGCCCTTATTCTGGAGCTTTGAACATTTTGCTTTCTTTAACAGCTGCACATACCTAAAGCGCCTTGTTTGCTGCAGGAAAGTCAAGGCACTTCATGTCTTTCCCTTGGTCACACAGAAAGAACAGAGTTCACCATGTGGCCTGCTCTTGGGGCTTCCTTTCCTTTCCTTCTGAGTGGGACAGAAGGAAACCGAGACCAATCTCTTGGGCTGTCTCTGCAGCAGTTCTCACATTCGGGGCACTTGTAAGGCCTCTCTTCAGTGTAAGTGTGCTGGTGGCAGAGATCGGAGCTGTCTCTGGAATCTAATTTGCTGGGCCGTGGGAGTGAGGAGGCTTCAATACTTTCTTTATATTCCGTATCCAGGTAGACATCATGTCCACAGATGGTTCATCCATCTTCGGATGGTATATTGTCACCGGGCAATTAACATGATGCAGAGGCACCTTGAATTACCTTTCTCCACATGGGCAGCGTGCGAGGGACATCCTCTGGATTGCTGAAGTATGTGCCATTTTAAAGGATTTCCAGCATTGCCAGTTCCCGCACGTACTGGATGCCTCCATCTGTAGTAGTCCACTTTCTTAAGGAACTCATTAAATTTTCCTTGAATGGATACCTTTCTCTCACAGTTAAGAGGAGTTGAACCCAAAGACTGTGAATGCCCCTCTCCTTTCCAATTTCTTTTACGATTTCACACTCTCTGGCAATAGATCCTAGTTGCTGTGCTTCATGACCTTCTAACAGGTGATTACTAGCTCCATTATGCCAGCAGCAGAGCAGCCAGGTACGAATTCGTTCACCAGGCTGGTGGCTGCAATCTCTCTGCAAGTCCCAAAGTTCTAATGGGCTCAGGGACTGGCTAACTTTGCCTTCCTGTCCGATTTCCTCTCTGCTTCTCTCACGTGGAACCGCTTCCACTTCCTCTAGTGAATCACTGGCTATGTGTCCTGCCTCCCCTTCTTCTCTTGGAGATGTAGGCAGGGTAGATCCTTCTCCTTCTTCCTCCCTTACTAATCTCAGAGGTAGGCCTGTAGGTCCTGTAGATCTCCTTACCCATGTCTTCCTTTTCACTACAGGGGCAATAATGACTTCAGATGTTGTAGTTTGGGTCCCTATCTCAGTCATGGTCTTTTTAGAGTATTGAAGTGCAGCTCGATAAGCACAGGCCAGGCCCCAGTACAGGGCAAGAAGTTGCTGGTTTTGATCGGGGTAGGCAAGGCATCCTTCCATTAAACGACATTCCAGTTTGTTAGGGTTGAATACTTGTTCTGATGTGAATTCCCAGGCAATGGGGGGTGTTAAACGCCCTAAGAACTTGCCTAAATTCATCCACATTCTCTGCCACCCAGGAACTGGGCCCTTTAAAGCACATCCCAGTAAGTTCTCTCTCAAAGTTTGTTTTGTCCTGCAACAAGGCAACAAAGACAATACTACATTCCCTAATCCCCATAACGTTCTCATAGTGTTGGTTATAAGCAATCTCATTGCCAGACAGCCCAAGTAAGGGTTAGCAAAGATCATTGGTACCTTCATTGCAAAGCCATCTATGTCAAAATTAAGAAGTTGTATCCGTCCCCCTGGAGGTCTTTCAAAGGGTAAGTCCTACATCCCAGAAAGACTGTTAGTAAAAGTATAAATACTAAAGCTAGGCGTAAGGCCACGTTTTATATTAGTATGTTCCCAAGATAACAAAACCGAAAAGATAAGCCAGGTAGTGTTTATATAAACAACCTTTCTTGGCAGTATTCCTGGGTTTCGGCGCCAATTGTAGTATATGTGCTGCCAAAGTACATATATATATGTGTGTAGTGAATTCTTGCCTGCCATGCGGGAAGCCCAGGCCAAGTACTGTGGCAACATGACACTCCAGAGTGAATTGAGTCAGACAATGGGACTCATTTCAAGAACAGTTTAGCTACTATTTGGGCAGGGGAGCATGGCATTGAGTGGGTATATCACGTCCCACTGATGTGATATACTCCCCATGATATCATATCATGCACCAGCTGCTGGGAAAGTTGAGCAATGTAATGGACTGCTGAAAACTACTCTGAAGGCACTGGGTGGGGGGACTTTCAAGAATTGCGATCAGCATCTAGAAAAGGCTACTTGGTTAGTCAACACTTGAGGCTCCGTCAGTTGAGCTGGCTCTGCCCAATCGGAGTCTCTTCACACTGTGGATGGAGACAAAGTCCCAGTAATTCACTTGAGAGGTATGTTAGGTAAAGCAGTTGGATTAACCCTGCCTCAAGCAAAGGTAACCCATTAGTGGGATTGTCTTTGCTCAAGGACCAGGAAATACTTGGTGGATAATGAGAGAAGACGGAGAAACCCCACGTGTGCCTCAAGACTTAACCTTGGGAAAAAACTAATTTGTATTCTGAGTTGCGTGTTGCAGGAAATAAGTCACCGGACGAGAAAGACCCAAACTAAGCTGATGCTGGTGCTCAACGATAAGACAACTGTAGAAGACAAGACCTGTATAAGCGCAGGATATAGGCAAATATGGGATATGAGTGTGATGAAAAATGGTATGGAATAAGGGGTGGAGATTGTACTGGGTTTGTAACCCTCCCTGGGAGGGAAACGGAACTAGGATAGGTTACCTGATGTATATTTTACTAATAAGCTATTCCATACCATGTTATGGCAGCTCAGATATAAAGAAATGAGAAGAAAACAACTCCCTCTCTTCTCTTCTGGGACAGTTGCACGGGATAGATGGCTGTTAGTCGGAGGAGGAAAACACCTTTCGTGAGGAAGTAGTCTTTATTGTCAGTTTTCCCTGTGTGTATTCAGTGCTTACAGTTCTTTTATTTTTTCCCTCTCTGTGTAAATATAAAACTGTCTTTCTCAGCAGTCTCTGTTTGCAAGGGGTTTTTTTCCCCTCTTCTTTTCCCCCTTCCCTCTTCCTTTTCGCTCTGGGGGAGGGTAGGCAGAGTCTCAGCGGACACCAGGCGTTCAGCCAAGGTAACTGATAACAACATTTAGGCATTGCTCGCCGCTGCAGAGCACTTTCAAAAGGAAGGTGGTTAGTAAGTTAAGAAGGTAACACAGAATTAAGAATCCATTGCAGATGAGGCAATTCAGGAGAACCTAACAGGAAACATGCCTAGATCTGGTTGTTTCTATGGGAATGGTGAGGCTGCAGCCTCAAACTTTCCAACAGCAGCAGTTCCATGATGTTTACACCACCCTTTGGGACTCTATCTGTGTCCAAGCAGGAGATCTCTGGTCAGGGCACTGCATAAAGCATGACAGGAGACATGCAGAAGTGCAATCTGTTTGTGCAGTTGAAGGATCCTTTCTACTACAAATGGGCATGTGCCTTATTCCAAATATCTTTGCTGTGCCCAAGTTATCTTTATTAAAAAACAAAAGCTCAAGACAGACAGTCAATAAGCAGTGTAAGAAACAGTTCAAAATTTTTCTCTGTGCATTATGTCACAGTAACTGCAATGAACTGTAGTAAATGCTGCCCAAGATGACAAAACAAAGGATGAAACGGCATCTTGAGTTGCAAATTAGACTCTTCTTCTTTTAATCAGTGTTAAACACACACTTGTATCTTCTGAAGAGAAAACAGTTTAACCTGAAGAATACCTTACAGGTATAATCAACTGTTCAAGACATTCTCCCTTTCAGGGACATGCAGTTTTTTTTGATTAGTCTTTTCATCTACAAATACAAAGTCAAAAATTTGACAGGATTATAATTTTCTGACAGCATCTCTTCTTTCATTCTAAAGCATCTATCACATTTGAAAAACTTACAGGCTTTTTGCATGTTATTAAACAAAGAAGTTCATGACAACAGTTATGAACATGAAAACCATAAGAACATTAGCTTTTTTCACTTAAAGGAAAAAATACAGAAAATTCTACCTGAGAAATTATCCCTTATATGATGTAATGTTTACCAAGTTAGCAGGATTTCACATCTCTCTCTTCTTAATTAGGCAAAGCTAACAAAGTTACCATACCAACTGAAGAGCCATCAATCATGACAAGTCGCTGCCAGAAGCTGAATAATTCACTCTGGGAGCTCCAGTGGCAGAAGAAACTGAAGGGATTGGCAGGAAAAAGCATGCAGTACAGTCCAGAACAACAACAGCAGGGAAGCCCCAGAGTGCACTTGGAATAATGCAGCAGTAAAACTGTCACAGGGTTGTGGCTATGCCACCTCTCCAGAACTGGACACACTCTGGACACTGCTAGAAACTGCAGATGAACAGATATAAGTTTGCTGCAAGTAAACACGAGCTCCATCCAGTGCCTTGGCACTGATTCACCAGTACTCCTGGGTCTGTAGCATGTACTGTAGTTGTAACTCACAAGCAGCTCTAGTGCCCTTGTTGTCCCCTGCACAGCAGCACTGGAACAAACTTGGGTATACACTCCTTTAAAAGTGAATATCCTCCTCCAAATTGCTGAAGAAAGCTCACTTCATTAAGGAAAAGCACAATCAGAAGCAGGAAAGAGCTGACAGGCTTCCACTTTCTTCCCATCCAAAGCCTCATGTTGCACTGACACTTCACTTTCAATTATGCTGCTGCAAATTTGGTGAAGCAGTTGGTATTTGTACACAGTCCTGCTGATGCTGAGAGGGAAGATCTGCAGTACTCAGAGGCCTCTGTTCTGTGAGCCCATGTGAAACAGGAAACTATGAACAACCTCCCTTTCCACCTACTTGCAAGAAAGCAGGGATAGCTCTAATTTTCTGAAACCCAGTCAAAACTTTCACAGGGAGAACATAGGAACTGAGATGTCAAAACCAGAATTTTATTCTTTTCATGGGAAAAACATCCCAGCAGCATGCAACTTCATGTTCTTAAAAAAGAAAAAAAGCAGACTGGAAGACATCCAATGTGGATAGTTTCTCCATCCATTCATTTAGCATTACACCGTTATCTCCTACATGTAAAGCAGGTTGGCCATGCGGATTCTATGCAACAGAAACACTCCACTCCCAAGAGCAACTTGTTGCATATTGTAGGAATGTGTCAGTCTCAAATTGAGGACGTCTGAGGTACTTGTAACTCTAGTGTTTAGAAGATGAATATTCACAGGATCTCCTTTGAAAAAAGAGGGACTTACCTGAGATTTTTCCATCTTAACCCTCTCTGAAGCTTGAGAAGTGAACAGTCTGAAGGTTTTCATGATCCCAGGAAAGTCTAAGCCACCTGGCCACTGTTTACACTTAAAACAGTCAACTGCCTGTATACTATAACATTTCTTCTCTATTTCCTTTGTGCAGCTTTTCTTTCAGCTTCCCTTCTCTTCATCTGCCTTTCATCTTCTCCTTTAACCACCTGGAAAATGCATGGTGAAGGTGAAAAAATACCTGTTAAGCAAAAAGAAGGTAAATGTCTCCTTAGGAAACACATGAGAAGTTACAAAAGGAACGGATGTTGATGCCTTTGGGCAACAGGGAATCACAAGTGGATAGTTCTGAGGGAAGCAGGCATGTTGTGACAGCAGTCAGGGGTCAGTAGATCTGGATAACATCATCCCACTCGTCGACAGGCCAGACACCATTGTCCTGCACGTTGGATGGGGAGCTCTTCCAGTCCCACACCTTCATAGGAACCTTCCAGTCTGGGCCATAGTTGGCTTCAACATACTGAAGGGTTTCACAGGGCACATGTACCTTGAGTTCTACAAACTCAGTCCAGCACAGAGTGAACTTTGGAAAGAAATACCTGTGTCATAATAAAAAAACAGTCACTGGCAGAAGACTGACATAAACCTCTCAATAAGTAAGTTCAAGGAGAAAGCAAGCTGCTTCTACTATTTTTTCCTCTTATTTCATAACTTCTTATCTATGAAATATTATTCACATACAGGACAAGGATGTTATCAACAGTAAGTGTGAAACTGCCTCGTGTGTAGGAAGGAGCATTCCTAATTCTTTTGCTGCTTATTCCAATATCATTCTGCCACCTATAGGAAATCACTTGGTCCCTGTCTCTGTTTTCCCACTTACAAATGGGGTTAAACGGTTTCCTCTTTAGAAAGGTGTCAAGAGGGCGAGACACACTTAGAGCAGTGGAAGTTCACAGGTAGATTGCAGAGTTTAATCAGGATGACTCTCTATAGGAGCACAGTGTCAGAGTTGATGTGTTAAACAAATAAATGCCAAAGTCTATGTACTGTTTCTGCAGAGGGTAACTCCCACTTCTGAAGCTCTGAAGACTTCCACAAATAAAAAAAAAAGTGAACTTAAAATTCCTTTCCACAAATTAAAATGAAACCATAAGTACTTAGTCCTTTTGAAAAAAAGTTAAAAGATTTGTGCATTTGCATGAACTAGAACCACCCCCTCCATGTTTGTTCTTGTAAGCATAAAGTTAATTTTATTTCTAAGCTCTGAGGAAACAGTATCAGAAAATAACTCTGCTTTATGCTTTAAGTGGAGGGAAAGAACAAAGTGATCAAACATTTTCTGGATATATATCCAGAGACTACTAATTAACTCTAAACTAAACAAAAAAGCAAAAGAATGCCAGATATTAAGGGGAAAATAAGGTAAACAAACTTTATTACTGGATTTGTGAACATCAAATAGCTATTTTGCATGAAGACAGGCTCAGAGAGTTGGGGTTATTCAGCCTGGAGAAGGTTACGGGTAGAACTTGAAGCAGCCCTACAGTACCTAAAGGGGGCTTAGGAGAGAGCCAGAGAGGGACTTCTGACAAGGGCATGTAAGGATAGGACAAGAGAGAATGGTTTTGAACTGAAACAAGCAGTATTAGATCAGATATTAAGAAGAAATTCTTCCCTGTGAGGGTGGTGAGGCCCTGGCACAGGTTGCCCAGAGAAGCTGTGGCTACCCCATCCCTGGAAGTGTTCAAGGACAGGTTGGACAGGGCTTGGAGCAACCTGGTCTGGTGGAAGGTGTCCCTGCCCATGGCAGGGGGTTGGAATGAAATGATCTTTAAGGTCCCTTCCAAGCCAATCTGTTCTGTGATTCTCTTCAGCTATTATTAACCCAGGAAATAATTAATTTGTCAGAAATCAGTGGACATGTATTTAAAAGAAAAAAGTTATCAGCAAACCACTGAAATGATATATCCTCCAGACAGAAAGCTCTGAATAATAATTCTATGGAGAACATACAGGTAACTTAAATAAACTAATCTGCAAATTAAAAAGTCAGTTGGAATTGTTACCCAAATAATTATTTAACTATTACTAAAAATCTGATGTTTACACTGACTGACAAAAAACAATGCTTTTCAGTATTGCTTCACACTGCTGGAATCCTTGCTCACCATTTCCTCATGCCAAGTTGCTGGGACAAGGCTCTGGTACATACACACTACTCACAACTTTTTTTCTTCCAATTTCAGTTTTATCAATCTTTGGACATGAAAGCACTGAAAGGATTAGACACTTACACAAAGTCCTCTTAGTTAAAAACCTACGGAATTAACTCATTTTAAGGATTAAAGCCTAAAGTACAGATCTGATTCCCAGAGTCAGTTTTTGTAGATACTTATTCTCTGCTGGAGAATGCAACAAACAGGAGGTCTCAACTGCTGCAACTCCAAGACAAGATAAGAAGATGCACATCCCTCTTTGTGTCTGCAATGCTGGGAAAGTATTTCTGTACATGGGAATGCAAAACACACAGGCTGTGAGGTTTGAAAATCAGTTCTCCAAGGAAACAGACTAAAATGGACTATGAAAAGATATTTTAGAGACTAAATGAGAGAAGATTCAGTTTTCCATGCTTTCATGTGGCAAGATGTATAGAAAGTATGCTTTTGCAAATATTTAGCTTTCTGAAGAGAACATCTTTTACATTTCAGGTTTAAAAACATAAATATCTTAGAAGAGAAATTCCACCCTTCTGTGTGATGATCTAGTAGCAACCACTATCTCTTCTGATATCACATAATCAGCTAGTGAGATTCCTTTAAATTGTTAGAGTGGATTTAGGATTCAGCATGACCAAACAATCACTTCCCTTTTGACTGACCTCCTCACTTTACCTTCCTCCAAAATTTTGACAGGGCTAAAAACTGGAATTATTTGGCTAAGGATTCTGAACAGCTATGTTCTGTCACGGCTCGGGGCCTTTATAATGGTAAACAAGCAGTTTTCTTGCTCCTTTTCTATATTCATTAAACTAAGACTAAGAAGCACTAGCTCAGAATTAGAGGGTTGGCTTCCTTACACTCCTGTGCCTAAGCAAAGTTATTATCTAGTTCTCATTGAATTAGAAAGCCACGTTTGTAACCTTTAAGAATTAAGAAACTAAGACAAGGACTCAGACACTATCACCAACTGGATGTTCTGCCACTAAGTTCACTAAGTTCCTATAAGACAAATATAAGCAAATACAGTTCAGGCAAAATATAAAAGATGGAGCAGATCATCCTAAGTGCAATCACGCAGCACCTACAGGATGGACAAGGGATCAGACCCAGCCAGCACGGGTTTAGGAGGGGTAGGTCCTGTCTGACCAACCTGATCTCCTTTTATGATCAGGTGACCCACCTGGTGGATGAGGGGAAGGCTGTGGATGTGTCTACCTGGACTTCAGCAAAGCCTTTGACACCATCTCCCACAGCATACTCCTGAAAAAGCTGCAGCCCATGGCTTGGACAGGGGCACTCTGTGCTGGGTTAGGAACTGGCTGGAGGGCTGGGCCCAGAGAGTGGTGGTGAATAGGGCTGCATCCAGTTGGCAGCCAGTCACTAGTGGTGTCCCCCAGGGATCAGTGTTGGGCCCAGTCTTGTTGAATATCTTTATGGATGATTTAGATGAGGGGATTGAATCCACCATCAGCAAATTTGCAGATGACACCAAGCTGGGTGGCAGCATTGATCAGCTGGAATGCAGGAGGGCTCTGCAGAGGGATCTGGACAAGCTGGAGAGATGGGTTGATTCCAATGGGATGAGGTTCAATAAGGCCAAGTGCCAGGTCCTCCACTTTGGCCACAACAACCCCCAGCAGCGCTACAGGCTGGGGACAGAGTGGCTGGAGAGCAGCCAGACAGAAAGGGACCTGGGAGTTTGGATTGACAGGAAGCTGAACATGAGCCAGCAGTGTACCCAGGTGGCCAAGAAGGCCAATGGCATCCTGGCCTGGATCAGGAACAGTGTGACCAGCAAGACCAGGGAAGTGATTCTGCCCCTGTACTCAGCACTGGTGAGGCCACACCTCGAGTGCTGTGTCCAGTTCTGGGTCCCTCAGTTCAGGAAGGATATTGAGGTGCTGGAGCAGGTCCAGAGAAGAGCAACGAGGCTGGTGAAGGGACTGGAGCACAAGTCCTGTGAGGAGAGGCTGAGGGAGTTGGGGCTGTTCAGCCTGGACAAGAGGAGGCTCAGGGGAGACCTCATCACTCTCTACAACACCCTGAAAGGAGGTTGTAGCCAGGTGGGGGTTGGTCTCTTCTCCCAGGCAGCTATCCGTAAGACAAGAGGGCATGGTCTTAAGCTCTGCCAGGGGAGGTTTAGGGTAGATATTAGAAAGAAATTTTTTACAGAGAGGGCAATCAGGCATTGGAATGGGCTGCCCAAGAAAATGGTGGATTCTCCATCCCTGGAGGTTTTTAAGATGAGACTGGATGTGGCACTTAGTGCCATGGTCTAGTAACCACAGTGGTGGTGGATCAAGGGTTGGACTTGATGATCTCAGAGGTCCTTTCCAACCCAGCTGATTCTATGATTCTATGATAATCCTACAGAAATCCTACAGAAGTCAGCAAGGTTTTCAATTAGTCTGCAACTGTCTCCTTCTGAATGAAGGTGGGTGATGGAAAGAAACAAATTTAACTAAGAAAACGTATATTCAGTTTGCTGACTAGATTAGGAAGCTGTTGTTCATTTAATACTGAAGGGTATGAAACAAGACACCTAGGATCCTATTCAAAATTCCATTTTCACAACATGAACAATAAGTAGTCATGTGCATTGCTGTCACAACACTACAGTCAATAAAGTATTCCAAATCATTACCTTAAAATCCTAAATTATGGGGTTTACTTTGCAAGGACAGTTGAGGTTTTTTTGCCATAATGTCTCCTCATTACGATAATTGCCTAAGGATTAATTTTCTACTGCAAAATTGATTTGTGTTTTAGAGATTTCTTTCTCATCTTGGTGTTTATGTAACTTTGGAGCTTGTCACAGTCAGATAAGATCTGCTTGATACATGATATGCCAGCACTGCTTTGGATTTCCCAAGCCCAGCACCTCTCTAGTAAAGCACAGGACTCTTCTCTTTCTAGTACCCTGGTCTCAGAGTGCAAAACCTCCACAACACAAAAAATGCCAACAGTAAACAGTAACTTCAATTTCTTTCCTATCAGTGGTACAAATCCAGTTCTTACTTAAATTTCTTGCCCGATTTGGCCTGAGTTCCTCCATTCCATATGTGGTCCTCCTCTTCATAGAAGAAAAAAACATCAAGTTTCACATCCTCTTCTCCCTGGAAAGAGAGTTCCAAGCTGTCTTCCACCTGCAAGACAAAAATACACAATGTATATACACATAAAAATACAAGGCAACTTTCATCAGCAGGTCAGAAAACAAAATTATTTTCATCAGATATACAGGGTGACTCCTATCCTAAGTGAAGAAAACACACTAATTGTGCCATTTTTTAAAATGCCTTAAGAACCTTAGAAATTTTTTTGCACCTCAGTGGAGCTACCTTCCCTTTCTTCCCTTTAGCCCCAAAAGCTTCAGCACCATCTCCTTGCCTTCTGCTACAAGCAAAATAATCTCAGTGCCAATCCTCCCAGTATGACAAGGCCCATCCAATCTCAGGGACTAAATTCTGCCTTATGTTTCCTCAGCACCACTGACATAGATGAGACCCCTTTAAAACTCATTAAACACTTCTGAGGTGAAATTCAGATCTCTCAAACAAAGCTGAAGCTATTAAGAAGGGTATTTTCTCACACATAGTCCAAGAGAACACACAAAAATCAGCAATTCTTTGTTTAGGTAAAACCCTACTGAGTAAGCATCTGATGAGGAGATTTCAGATACCCACTTCTACACAAGTGATCTGCAACTGTACTCAAACTTACAAACCTACATGAGGTAAAGTATTCATCATCTCTGTACCTTGCCAAATTTGTGCTTCAGTGGTAACCCTGCCTTCTGAAAGGCTGGAATGATTTCTGCTTTGTAGTCCCTTATAAAGATTCCCAAATCCACATCTTTGCTGTGAGGAATGATATTGCACTGTCTATACCAGCCTAAGGGGGAGAAAATAAACCAGAAAAAAATTAAGTTTAATTGAGGAACATGAATTCAGTAGAACAAAAGCAATATAAAAATGAATTGCCATGAAGTCACCAGGCAGAAGTCTTTGACTGAGGCCATAAACAAGACTTCTGCCTTTCTCTAGTTTGAAATGAACCACAAAGAAAACAAATGTTACTGCACTTACAGTCACAGCTCTTTCCCCCCAGAAAGCCAAGAATGAGAGTGAAAGCACTAACTCTTTCAAAGATAAAATATCTTCAGTTTTCTAATCTAAATGTCTTTATAGAAAAATAATATTCTTTATCTGGACCCAAATCTAATCAGCAATGAACAGCTACAGGGCAACAGCTGTGCTTCTGATTTGCAACTATTGTTTTGTAGAGCATCCAAGATGTTAATCATCTTCCAATCACCACTGCAAAAGAGAAAGACAAGAAGTGGGACACCCTTTTGTCTGTTTCATTAAGGGAGTTTTTAGTAACTGTTCATTCAGAAAATTATATTCCCCAGGATTAAAAAATACAAGTCAAATGTGCACACACAAGTTTTCACAAACTGTTTCAGTAACAAAAGAATCCTCACCAGGGATAAGGTACTACTTCCATCTTCACTAGAACTGAAAGCTTGCATTACCTACTCTAATAGGCTCACATTGTATTAGAAGATGGTTTTTAAAAATAAATAAACATGAACTATGTTTATTATTAAATTGGATGAGGAGAAAAATCAGGCAAGTCTACATGTACAGCAGAAATATGTGTCCGTCACTGGGTTTCCCCACTAGCATTTCAGTAAATTCCAAGTCACACAAATTAGGGAACTCTTGATTACTTTCTAGCAGTGATGAACACAACAAAGATAACTGCCAAAATTAAATTCTTCAGTGGAAATTTGCCCAGCATCTCCAGGGCTCAGGTTTGTAAAGAAAGCATTTTGTCCGGAGCAAAAATACAGCTAATGCCACATATTACCTTCCAACCCAGTACATTTGGCCTCTGCTGACATCACAAGTAATGGAGGATGAAATGTTTAAAATTTCAGATGAGATTAAAAATGCAACACAACACAAATGTTTTACCAAGGCATGTTCCACTGCTCAGCCAGAACTTTACTCCCAAGTTATTGAGTGTCAGAGCAGCCAGGTGAAGTAAGGATTTTGCTTTTATTCTGAATTCCACTGCATCAAGAGAGGCATCATCGGGATACAACTGGAAGGCAAAGGAAGAGGAAGAAAGTTATTGTTAGAGAGCAAACATGTCCCTTCATTCTTTTTAGTGTCCCAAGGAAAAATTACTTTAAAAAATTTACTTATCTAATATCTGGACTAGTATCTGGTTTTACATGTACAGCCCAGTTTGAGACCATGCACTGAAACGGCAAGTTTAAATTTAAACTCTGGAACATCAATCTTCAGTATTTCCAAACCAGCAGAATGCAAATTCACAGTAGAGTAGGTTAAGAAATTACATATTAGACACTGATTCTCATCATTTTGCAGCAACATGGATGAGCCCTCATTCTGCACATGCTGAAGTCAATAACCTGAGCCTAGGGGGAAGAGAGGGCCAGAATCAGTCCCCTTCGGCACATTAAGGCTTTTCCAACCTCCAGGACTCCGTGATTAGTTTATCTGGCGCTACCAAGTGTTACAACTGGATGTTGAATGTTAAGGAAAAACGGCCACGGAATAAACACCATGAACACAAATCCCTGAACATCTTCCAGCCACACCTGTGGCAGGATCTGCAAAGTCAAAAATCAGCACTTTGTCAGTGCAAAGCCAAAATCAGAACGGCAGGCTGGGCAAACATCACCAAGTATAACAAAGGAACAACACACCTCTCAGCCTCATGGCTGATTTCTTGAAGAGCTCTTGGGCAACCAACGGCTGAAATGATACTTTTCTAAAGAGGTGCCACCTGCTTATCTCAGTATTCAAGCTCCAGCAAAGTTCAATAAACATTCAAAGCCACATTTTCTCTGCCTGGAGGTGAATATCGCCTGGAGGCTCCAGAGTTGAAGTGGAATAGACATTCCAGTCTTTCACATGAGAAGTGACAACACACCCTGGGGTAAAGTGACTGTCCTGCTACATGTACAGGAAACTACAGCCTATTAGACTGAACAAGAATGGTTCTCCCTTTCCCCAAGACATAAATGACTGAAGAATGGAGCCTCCACTGTCCTTTTTTCCCCTTTCATGAACTCAGAGATGGCTCAGATTCAGTGACCTGATTCTGCCTCCACAGTCTTAATTGCTTAATTGTCTTAATTAATTAACTCTTGATCACTTTATAACTCGTGTCCCCTTTCAAGTTACAAGGACAAAATGCTGCCCAGACTGCAGCAGAAACTTTTCTACTATCTACTAAATCAGCTAGTAATATAATGCTCTAAATAGTGGTAAACCCATTAGCTTACATAGTCAAAAAAGCAATGAAATAAGTCACTTTGGAATAAATATACCATTTCAAATGAGCCAAATGAAGAACATGAAACTGCAGCACATAGTTCAAAAAATGTAAAGTGAAACACTACACAAAACTTTGAGAATTGCCATAAGAAAAGTTTTCAGCCACAAACATATACAAGATCTTACTCTTACGTACGTGAGACCTATTTAACAGTAACAGTGTGAGAACTATGGACATGTTGGTTCCCTCATAATCTTTAGGTAAAGTTTTGATTTTATTACCACTTAAACTCTGTGGAATGAGAATCAGGGTCTGTGTTTAAGCTTTAGGTATGCAAACAGTCCCATTTAGGCAAACAGTGAACTGTTCCTAGGTTTGAATCAATCAGTGAGAACACACATTATATTCTAGAGACACCACCTGATTACCACTAACCTGTAAGAAAGCCCGAGCTTCTCTGTACCTACATTCAAGGAATCTAGAGTTTGACATCTCCTCTAGAAAACTGGACGGATTTTTTGGGATTTGAACTTTTAAGTCATCGATGAAAACATGCAGAAGTTCTGGTCTGCAGGGAAAGGAAGATAACACATTACCCCATTTAATTCCCTTAAAAACCACAAGGTGCTTCTTCCTCTAACTTCAGTTAAAATCTTAATGCACACTACAGGCAGTGGTTCCTTTGTCCAAATGCAACCAAACCCAACTATATTAAAAGAAAGGCAACACGAGCTTCAACAAATTCCCCACACACTTTAAAAATTTTGTTTAAAAAGAGTTTCTATGCCTACAAGCCCATAGTTAGTTTGTCAGATCACTGATTCCTTTACTGACTCACAATTTGCACTGAATTTGTTCAGAAATGTTTAGTGCATTTGAAAATTCAGGCTATTTGGTTAGTTGCCTAAGTGTGGGATGCACTTAAGAACCAAATTTTACCCTGTACTTTAAGGTTATTTGCTTTTAAAAATTAGAAAAGAATCCCCTCAGAGCATTAAGAGCATGAGTTAAATCCAGTGGTTGGCACATGTCTTTATGGTACGAATGTCACCTCTCTTTATTCAATTTTTTTTAACACGGATTATCTGGACTGTTCCTGAATGGATTTCTGTTGTTTCCCCTTTTCATTTAATGTTCCATACCCACACTCAACTTTTGGATACACTGTGATATCTATATAAAATATCTGTCTATAATAAATTTTTTGCCACTTCTACTTCACCCCTGTGTTGATAGCACAGATGGCTATCAAAAGATTTCAGACTTCTAAATATATGTGGTAAACTACTGACCATAGCAGAAGATCCTCTGGTACCTCAGACATGACTGCTCTTACTGCTCTCACCTTTCTGTCTGCTTCAATCTGGCTGCAGAGCAACTTGCTCTAAAATGTAGCTCTTAATTTATGAATAGTGTAAAGTTCTTCTTTTCAGGTAAATCAGAATTGGATTTACCTCCATATCTTATTTTACCTGCACTTTATGGTTCAGAATTACACATTAAGTTTTACAACCTGGCTCCAGGAAAGAGTGTAGTTTTATACACAGAAGTTATTCTGGAAGTGCTATTATGGTTTTTTACTTCCCCTCTTCCAAACTCACTTCTCATACGCTCCAGGGTAGCGACCAAAGTGGAGTTTCCGGAAAGGTACAAACTTTCTGTCCATGTGCTGCTTGAGCCTCAGGGGACCATGCCACAGGTAATTTCCACTTCTCTCATAGAAGACCACCAGGTGAATGGCATGAGATGCAAGCTTGAATATGTAGTGCAAGGGAATTTCCATTCCAGACAGGTCATCCATCCCATCCAAGCGAGGGTCCTTGTTTATAATCTTTAGCCACTGGAACCCCATTTTCTCAGCAGTTCTAAAAAGACCCACCTAAAAAGAGAGAGAGGCAGGAGCTGGGGCAGGCTGAAGATTAGAAAAACAAACACTGAATGCTAAATTGCTTACTATTAACTGACATTATTACCCATTTTCATTTTTTTATCAGACTTAAGCACAAATGAATCGAAAATTTCTACGATGAAGATCAACAGCCGCAAGCAACTCCAACCACCTTATTTCCTTAAATTTTGTCCTTCAAACTATTCAATAAAACAACAAATAAACATTGTTAGCCATGCCTGGACTAGGTTTGCTCCTTGCCATAGCACCCTTCACTGCATTCTCAAACCATTCTCTAAAATTACTCTTCTGCCAAACTTGGTGTTCTTAAGTCCTTGAATAACAACGCCACTAATACAAAAAATACTACTGCAAAATCTTCTTTTATAAAGCAAATAAATATTTGTCTGAATCTCACCAAACACCGAACACTGTACTAGGTAACAGGGTTTCATATTTCCATAGAAAAAGGGAAAGAAACTCTGGTTGATAAGAAAAGGGCCAATCAGCATCTGAAAATCCTTCCAATTGCCCTTCCTTGAAATGTTTTATATAAGCATATCAGCTTCTCTTCTGGATGCTACAGATATCAGTGAACCACAAAGGAATGGGGAGATGGATTTATATCAGTGTGCTGCCACACAAACTTATTCTCAGTTTCTTTAATTCCTTTACAGTCATGGGTAAAACAACTGCTGATCAAGTCCAGAGTGACACTGCTCTTGAGTTCTTCACTGAAATAGTAACAAACCATTTCTGTCTCCTGCTTTTTCTATTTTTTAAAAAAAAAAAGCAAAAAGCAGTTTGTCACTGGTATCTTTAGTCTGTACAAATTAAATCTAATAAATATTTCCCAATTAGACTTAATTGATGAGATAATCTTAGATTCAATTTTGTCCTTCATCACGAGCTACATCTCTATTTTTAACACATCCAATAAAAAAAAAACTCCTAACACCAAAGAGAAGCAGAGGTACCAATGTTTTACATGAAATGGTACTAAGTACCAGGATGTACTAAAAGAAATGTAAACCAGCAGACTACGATCAGCTTTACAGTCTTGTCACATCAATACCTGCATTTCCTCCTTGATAAATCCCCAAACGCCAGATTTATAACAGCTGCACCTACATCACAGACTTAAGGTTGTCCTTCTTCCTTTCTAACAGATCTTCTTTCTTTTCTTTTTGTGTGGCCTCTTATTGCAAGTGTTTATGAATATTCTAAGAACTTCAAGCTCTCTGTAAATGACCCTTAATGCATCCAGGCTAGTACCTGGATAACTTTTACTTTAAAACAAAGTTTCCTCTGCCTAAAATATTACCACAAAATGAATTCAGACGCTTTCATACAATCAGGAAAGTACTATGCCACAGCATCATAGAACAGCTGAATGCATTACAATACACAAATGTGTACTGCAGACAGACACTTACTTCATGTTTCCATGTTTTGTCCAGTAGTGCAAACGTAGTGAAGTCTCTTGAAGCACAGAAATACTTGCATTCTGGACTGGGGCCATCAGGAGAGCTTCTGATCTGCTCAATGTCTTTATCAACCAGTCCCAGAATCAAAGGATCAATCAAATACACTGGAATATTATGGCTGGATATTAAGCCTAGGAACTTCCTAACAACGTGCTATTTGACAGAGGACAGAAACACCATCTTTAAGCATACAGAGGTCAATATTAAACACTAATATTATATATATATATATAACATTAAAACTCTGACAGAGAGAAGAAAACTCAAACCACTGAAAGAAGATCTTATCTCCTAATACATCTGCTGAGTGTACATTTTACTTCCACAAACAACTGTCCAAATGGAAGTTTTCTCTTTCATAAGAACAGACTGCTCTCAGGTTTTTCAGGTCTCTAGGACTAGAGTAAAAACCTCCCAGTTTCAGTTAGAACTTCTGACAACTCTGGAGTGCTAGACTAGAGAAAGGATTCTAGGCTAAACTCAAGATTTTTTCCAACTCTAGACTGAGTTGGAAAGCACTTGAATAAACCAGAGATTATAGAAGTAGATGTGATGTGTATGTGGCTGCTGAGGGAGCTGGCTGCTGTAATTTCAAGGTTTCTCTGCAACATCTTTAAAGGTCTTAGTGATCAGGAGCTGTTCTGAGAAAAGGCACATCTTGTGCCATCTTTAAAAAGGAGGATCTGGGGAACTCTGGTCACCTTAAACTCAACCCCCAGGAAGCTTCTGGAGCAACAGCTCCTGTAAAGTCCCATCCAAACACATAGAGGACAAGGATGTGTCTGGGAAAGCCAGACAAAGGCACACTGCACATAACCACAAGGCAAAGGCCATGGACACTGTTCACACCTGGACTTTTCCAAGGCTTTTGACTCAATCCCAAACAGGGAGCCCAGACCTCAGGTACAAGGACTGCTGTACATGTGGGAGGACTGACTGAGAAGGTAGGATGCAAGTACTAAGGGGTTAAAAGCTGTACCAGTCTCTGTACCATCTCTGTGCCTGATGAGAGGATTTATTAACTTGACTCAGTGGAGAATTTTAATCAAGCTAATTTAAATGTCTGTGGCACACAGATGGCATTGACAGCAGTCATAGTCATCCTACTATTTAAAATGTAGCTGATGTATTTAACTATAATGTTTAAACTTAATGGCTTAGAAGCTCTGGCTTCAGAGAGATGTGAAAACAGAAGGACAGGATGTGGGTGACCAACAGAGTTTTGGCAGCAGCAGGTGGTACAGGCAGAAGCAAGGCCACCCTCTTAGTGATTTCAGTTACATGGAGCTAAAAGCTAACTGATGTGCTCACAATACACCTGTAACTAGAACTGGCAGATAAGACTTATGATATGAAGCAAATCTGTGCAAAAGTGTCTGCTTCCCCTCCCTTACCCCATCACTTCTCTAGGAAAACAGATGCTTTCAGTTGAAACTTAAACAGCTGGTAGAAAGAGATGGCCTTGATGTCAAGCCATCAAGAGAAACACATTGAAACAGAGTATTCTGGACAAATCACTGCAGGGGCCCTGGAGACAGCAGTAGGTCCCTGGCAGGACCGTGGAACATTCTGCTGTGTCACTGATGATGTGCTAAGAGCCAGTTAAACCTTGAGAATAACCCTGCCCACAGACTGGGAGTTGACTGTGACACCCAACACCAAGGGATGTCATCTCCAAGAATGGTGAGACATTCCTGGCACAAGCAAGCAGCCCATGGAGCAGTTGGTCTGGGTTATGTCCAGGAGGAGCTCTTAACCGGAGCACCTTCCCTCTTGCTCAGCAGAAACAGGGCCTTTAAACGGCTATTTTGCTAACTAGCAATGTTATCATGTTGCATTTGGACTGAAAGGCAGCCAGCTCCCAGCACATCCTTCCCTTTACCCATCTATTCTGTTTTTCCACTGGGAGATCAGTTAACAAAAGACTTCTGTAAGAGTGTTTCCAAACAAATCCTAACTACAAATATGATAACTGAGCTTCCCATTCCCCCCCAAGGGTGAGGTGATGTGTTGGCTGTGCTCAATCCTGCAAACCTTAAGCAGGACACAGCAACAACAACCAAAAAAAATCTCATTTCAAGTACCTAATGGCATCCCTGCCATTGGGTTATGAGGACTGAAATCGTTTATATTATTATTATTACATGGAACTGTATCAAGAGGGAAGAGACTTGGACCCTGAGTTTGCAATTCCATGTGAGTTCTTGATGAGACCTGGGGAAGAGCTGTATGAACCAATGGCATGTACATACCCATCTAGTGCTGTCCTGGCCTGACTGGCTTCCTCTGACTTTGGAAAAAGCTGCTCCATTCTATTAAAAAAAAAAAAAAAAAAAAAAAAAGATGGGGAGGAGGAGAGAGAAAGATGAGAAAAAACCCCAAAGTTTCAGCTGAATCCTTGCTTAGGATTTCTTAACAAGACATTCACGGACTTTTATCCAAGTAAGCACTTCAGAGTTATAGCTGTGGTTTTGCCTCTGGTCACTCAAGTACAGCACTGAATGTGAAATCATAAACAACTTCCCTGGACTGGTATATTTAGAAGTACAACACAAGCTTTGGGGACCTCCAGACATGCAGGGATTGTGTGATGAGGTCTCAGGTTTCCAAGTCAGTATGCCAGTAAACATAAAACAGGGAGATGACAAACACTATCAGGCACATACCACTGGGGGAGAGAGACAGCAGGACTGTGCCTCAGTCTTTCCAGGTGTAATTCTAGACAATTTAATCCTAAAGATAAAGGTCAGGGCAGCTTGTGGCTCAGCTTTTAAGCTTTTCAAAAGTAGGAAGAATTTCTCATTCACAGCCTTGACGTTTAACCATCAGAAACTGAAGAAAGAAGTCAAAGGTTGCAGCACCACCTGGCACTAATTAATTAAGTCTGTATTAATTAATTAAGGAAAAAAAACAACAACCCTCAAAGTCAGGAAACTTGATACCTACGCAGTTCTTCTGTAAAAATAAAAAGAATTCCTCCGTTGCAACTGTAAACTATGAAAACACCTGAGTAATTAATTTACAGTAACATTTACCTAATTTACAGTAATAATTAACTCTTTCTGTTACAAGAAAATCACTTGCCTGAGCATTCCAGGTATAAAAAGCAGGTATAAAAAGCATTCCCGGTATAAAAAAGCAGGTATAAAAAGCATTCCCGGTATAAGAACAGGACTTAATCTGTAATATGGAGAAAATTATGAACACTGAGACACAAAGCACTAAAACTGCAGAAAACGTTGGGTTTTCTGCCCAGGACACCAGTGTTGAAAAACCTGTTGCCAACAGGTGGCCAGCCAAGAGTCCTGGTTTGACTTCAGTTTTCATATAAAAGTCTTTGAACAAGAGCTGAGACTTAAAAGACGTGGCGGCTTAGCGCTGGAGCATCATTCCCATGGGATGCCCCTGGATGACACGGTGACTTGGATACTGGGCTGACAACCGAAACCTGACTGTACCCCTGCTACCAGACCCTGTCTCCTCGCCCACACTGCAGGAATTTCGAGCCGCTCCAGGGAATTACGGGGGGGGGAGGGGGGGGGAGGGGAGGAAAGGGGGCGGGATCAACGCCCACAAAGCCCCTCGACGACGGCAGTGACCACCCACTCACGCCCAGGGGCAGCGCTCCCTTACCTTCTGCGACAGGTAGAACTTGTAGTAGCAGAGCTGGAAGAGCAGGAACACGAGGCTGGCCAGCGACAGGAGCGCCAGCACCGCGTTCCTGTTGATTTTCTGCATTGGGAGCCCCTGGAGCCCTCGGAACCCGCCTGCCCGGCTGCCCTCACCGCACAGCGGCTTCATACCGTAAAGCGCCCCCGCCGCAAAGCCTCGTGACACGTCGTAAAGCCACCTCCTCTCGCCGTCGTAAAGCTCCCCCAACCACCTCCCCAAAAACCCCCAAACACGCCCTGGATAAAAAAAAGAGAACGGAGGCACATGGAGGTTCTAGGATTTCTGTATTAGTACAAAACATCGTGTCACACACGCACGCCTCCCTACCCTGCGACCACCGCCCTTCTCCCCCCGCCCCGCTCCATCCCCGGTCCAGGGATGCTCCGTCACAGGGGCCACCGGGACATGGGAGGACCGGGCTCTGCGCCGAGGGAAACACACGCCCAGGCTCCTCCCTACCACAAACAAAGTGATGCTGCGGGACAACACCAACACAAGTCACCCCACGACCACCGTCCCCACCAACAACCACCGTCCTTCAACTAAAACACTGACAAAGCCCAATATTCTTTCAGATTATTTTCCCAGTCTTCATATGAAACACGGGACGAGGGAGGAAGCAGGATTTATACACTGGCCTCTGCTTTTTTTTTTGTGTAGAGGGTGGCTAAGAAATGAACCTGTCACATCTTGCCACTTATTTAATATTTGGTGTTTGCAGAAGCACCTATATCCCCTGGATGTTTTTTTTTAATTATCCTGACACTGACATCCGTTGTTGCAGTTCATACAGTTTTTCTTCATACTGTTTTCCACAGAATCAAATGGGAGCTACACTCATGTGATATATTAAGAGCTCAAGGGGAAACCCTTTAGTTCTTCACAAGTTGTGAAATTGTTTTAACTCTGAAAGATCACCAGTAATCATTACTAAAAAAAAAAAAAAAAAAAACAACCACAAAACACAAAAACCAAAACAAACCAAACAAACAAAAAAAAAAAAAAAAAAAAGAAAAGAAAAGAAAATTGAACTCTTCCTGTTGGTCACAGAGCAGAAAATTTCTGTTTTGCCACCACACAGCATCAGCTCCAGAGCAGAGAATCTGGGAGTATTAAGCACAACATGCCTGGTGGCTTCAACCACAGACATTCAAAAGGTCTAATCCACTGCCAAAGAACAACCCCTCAAATCCCTGAAACGGATTCACATAGGAAAAAGGTAACCCCCTGGGCTCCAGGTGTCCCTCTCCAGCTGCAGGTACAGAACTTGCACCAGCTGCAACAAAACATCACTGGAAGCAGTGTGGCATCGCTCATCCTTGTATGATGATGGGTACTGAGAGACACTAGTTCAGCGAAAAAAAAAAACAGTCTAAAAAAATCTAAAGTGCTTAAGGCAATTTTTCATATCCCCATTTACTAAAAAAAAAATGTAGTAGATGTTAGCAGCAAAATTTGACATCTGTGCAAACTATTATATAACAAATCCATCCTTTTAAGGGTAAAAAGTCACATGTTATGTTCATCTAGGACATCAGTTAAACCAAAACTTGCAAGTCACAAGTCACAGTATAAAACACTTCAAGCTTTTTTCTAACTAAATGTTAAAGAAAAAAATACATTTTTACATTTGTGCATATCAAATCCACCTTGCAGGTTGCACTACAGCTTGCTAAAAAAAAAAAGTTTATAATTTAAATGCTCTTACATAGGGCTGGAGATTAGTCATAGTCTGCTCTTACTACACATTAGCTTGTTGTAAACATCCCCTTTCCTTCCAAAAAGGGAAATTTAAAGAGGAACTACAGCTGAACACCCAAGATCAAGCCAGTGGCTGGGTGGTGTGAGGAGATGTCAGCCTGTTCTGATGTCTGTGTACCACAGTCCTAGACAAGAACAGGCCTCAAAACTGAATTCCCAGCAGCTGATCCCCTAAAACTCCCAGTCAGGTGTCCACTGCAGTAAAAAGAAAAGGATTATACACAGATTATTGGGATAACAACATCTGCAGAAAAATGCGTGAAACAGATTCAGACACTGTTAACTAAGAACCATGTCACCTTTGAGTATCTTTGCCCCAAGATCCCAACCACTGAACTTGCAGAAGAAGGTACAGATTAACTGGGAATTATTTTGTACTCTTCTCTGCAAAAAGAGATTACAGGTAACTGTTCACAATGTAAATAATTAGAGATGCTCAAGTTCCAGATGCAAAATAAACACTAAGGGCTCAACCATCCTGTCAACTTCATTATTTCTGAAAAAAAAAAAAACCAAACCCAAACCCAAACTTTTTAGTTAATTTTCTTGTTAATTTTAACTTCCCACTGAACACCATAGCCAATTTATTAGAAGTTAAATTTCTCCTCCTCTTGAGAAATTGTGATGGACAGAAAGGAACCACTGATAATAATAAGATTTAACATAATTAGATGTTCATTTTTTTCTGGGCTAAAGGATACACATAAGAAAAAGTACATTGGCCCAGTAGGAAAGGAACCAATTAATTATGGATAAGGGTTATCAGCATGAATTTACACAACAGTTTTCAGGTGATACCAGGAAACAATCTTCAGTTAGGAAACAGCTGATTTAAATGTGTACCTGAAAACTATTTCTAGGCCTCTGGACTTGATAAGAGGGAAGAAAACAGATTTAAACAATCTATATGACACCAGTAATTCTCACTGACAAGCTGAAGTTTTCCATGAAGAATGTAACATGATTTTTTACTTTTTTTTTTAGCTCTCTCATTATTATGAATGATTTGACTATTGTTACTAAGCTTCCAACTAAGAACCAAGGTGATGGAACACCCTGGCTCAACATTTCAAAAGCCAAGAGAGGACCCAAAGCTGAGAGCTTTTGACAGACTGGTATCATCCTGTAGCTTTAAAAAAAAAAAAGCTCTGGATCTTTTGGTTCTGAACCTCTTCTCCAAAATACTTCCTGTCTCAATGACCGGGTATCATAATGTGTCTTCATCGAGGACATAAGAATGCTTTTAAATACCTATACATTGTTACATTTTCTGTAATTTGTGACAAACAGGAGCCAATCTCAATATACATGATTTTTAAATGAATTACTCATGGGAAATAGGAAAATCTTATATTAGGGGAAAAAAAAAAAATCACAGTCTGCTCTTACTGTTTCTTCATATCAGGCCTGCAGATACTTTTAATATTCTTCTGAATTCATGCTGCTGTGATATTTTAACAGGCTAAGCCAGCAAATCAGTATTATTTCAAAATGTATGTCTGACATCACAAGTTCTAACAGGAAGCCTAGTAATAATAAAATACATCATTAAATAAGTTGTATTAGGAGAGCTAATAAAATGGTATTTGCTATATTCTTCATAGAAAAATAACATCTGCAACAAAACTAATATTTGAGTCCATAATAAAATTATTAAATACAGTATTAGAAAAGTACATGGTTACAGCTTTTGATTTCTTTTTCTTTTTTTTTTAAATAGGTAACAGTTCAGTTTTCTGACATTTGTCTGGATTCCCAGTAGGTTCCTAACACTTTAGCCTCACACCTTTGCACTATCAGTACCCAGGCCCTAAACAGCAGAAGGTAGCAAACCCAGTTTAATCCAATGCTCACAAGCTTCTGTGAGTAGTAGCTACACAGAAAAAAACCAACATTCAGCAATAGAAATGTTTAACAGACACTACTAGGCAACATTGTTTAGGCTACTTGTTGAGCCACTCAATCCATTTTCACTTTTCTGAAGGGTTTTCACAGCACTTGGCACCTGCAATCCAGTACTCACTGTGAGACCTCCACACCAGATCTAAGGGGAAGAAGAAAAATCTACATTATGGACTACATACATCTCTCTCCTCCCATCCCACAAGCCCCACACAATGGAACTAACAACAAAGTTATCCTGCAGCTCTACATCTTCTCTCTTGCTCTTGTCACAGCATTCTGTAAAGCATTCTAATCAAAGACAAGCTAATTTTTAAGTCCACAAAGTCTAAGATGCTTCACATACTATGCTTTATGACTGTAAGTTTATAACTAAGGCTAAGATTTTATACAAAAAGACTTGCTCCTAATAGGAAAATTCCTTTGAAGGCCAATGAGCCAGCAGCAAGTACTTCAAATGACAATGAAAAGCAACAACATCACTATGCTCCAGTGCCTGAAAGCAGTGCTTATTTCTTCCATGTCATGCTAAAACTATGTCAATGTAAACACAGTACAAATAAATCTGTTTTATTTTCTAAAATAATGTTTTGTTTATAATATTATATATTTTCTAATATATTGTTTATTACTTTACTAATATATTATTCATAATATTATATACATATATGTATTCATAATATAATATTTACAAAATTATATAGTTATAAAATATTATGTTTTGTTTATAATATATTATTTTGTGTTACTTAGGAACTGACTTAGAGTCAGTCTTAGCAATGCTAGAGGGAAGGCAAACACATTCTAACATTTCTGAAGCTAAACTTGTCCCTGTGTACATGCAAAGTTCTACTGGAGTGCTACTATAAGCACCACATGAAATCAAACAGAAATTTAAAAATTACTAGTCAGCCAAAACCAGTGCTTCCAGTTTCCTTCTTGACAAAGCAATTAAGTCTTTGGTAAACTGAATTCAGTGATACAAGCTGAACAAAATTTTATAGATACTGACCATGAAGCCTGGTAGTAACGGTTGGGTAAATTTAGTCCTGAAGGTGTGTAACAGCGCCTTTGAGTTTGCATTGTAAAATGAGAGCTGACCTAAGAGAAAGAAAACAAGTTGGCATACAGTTTAAACATTAGCATTTAAACACGCTTAGATGCTGTTGCTGTCTAACTTTTACAAAAAAATGATTCATTCACAGGGAAAGGTTTCCAGAACATGCTAAGTACAGTCCACAAAACAGAAAAGTTCACAATTAGTAGCTCTGTCACACAGATGAACTCAAGTAATTTGACATTACAAGAATTAGAATACTAACAGCTCTGGGCCTGTGTTTTCATAATAGACTGTCATTATTGAAGTAATGCACTGCTTCAGCCCTGTACTGCTCCAACTCCACACAGACAGTCAAGTTTTTACCTCCATCCCCTAAGACTGTAATTTACCTCCATCAAAGTCACAGTATACTCCTATTCTGTCAGGAACAGGTATATCAAGAGTCTTTGCTTTATTATTATGTTTTGCTGAGAATGTGGTTTGCAGCCAGTTGTTGATATGGATGCACCAGCTTGAATTAGTCTTTCCCAGCTGGTCAAATTTCCCTGGGTTTCTGTATGTGACTCCCACGCTGTAGGATTTGCAGTCCTTCTGGGCTCTCACTTCCCAGTAATGCTGTCCACTCTCAACAGCAGTGTCTCCTACCAAAGAAATACATTTAATTGCTGTAATTGAGTGTACCTTACAACGCTGTCTTCCTAACAGGCACCAGTGATGTCTACTCTGTTTTACTTTAAAGCGAAGGCATTAAAAAAATCTGAACTATAACGATTAAAAAAAAGTACAATAGAATATAAATATAAAATACTAATGAGACTGTATTTATAATTCAAATAATACATATTTAACATCAATTTACATTGAACAGCAGTGAATGTCAGTCATTAAAAGCTTTGTAATAAAGAGTTTCAACAGACCTGAAGACACTGCAGCACAAAATTCTGGTGTTTTATGGGCAAATGCGGCAGGACAACATTAATTACACAGCCTTGAACTGCCACAAAGTTTCCCTCAAATTCTTGCTTCATCTGCCCTTTCCACAGCATCACAACCCTAACAGAGCAAACAGGTCCACCTTACCCAGCACTGTGTAGGATTCACCAGCAAAGCGATCCCTGCTGCCCCTGGCCGAGGCTCTTGGGCTGTTGGTGGCTCTCTTCGGAGATGCTGCATTGCTTCTAAAAAGAGATGAAGTACTCAAGATTTGGACACAGCTACAGAATGGCACATGTAAGTGTTCCCGAGTCAGTACGAGACAGGCAAAGCTACTGAAAGGACACGCTAGTTAAGCCGCTTAGTAGCTCTTAACAGCTCACATGCACAAGGACTGGGAGGGAAGAGGTGACAGACAGAAAAATAATACAAGATGTTGTAACAAACAAGTTCAAAGGCAGCTGAGAACAGACACAGGAGTGGGGGGAAAAAACACACATGTGGCACATAGTTTGAATGAAACATACTTTGTGCTGGAGAATATTCTAACAAGCAATCAGTTGTGTAAGAGAATAATTTTAACCTAATGAGGTTTTCAAACTTTTTTTTAACCTCTGTTAGACTCTCAAAAATAATTCTCAGCAATTTAACCATTAAACCAAGTGAAGGCTATCTGCAATATTCCTCAGTAGCCAGAAAATCACATCTGATTACTATTTTAAAGGCAATCAGTAGCAAAGAATTTTAATTTCTCAGAAATAGCTACACAGTTTTGAGGTTAATTTCGTTGACAAAAAAACCCCAAGTAAGTACAAAATCAGTCTCTGAAATACCCTTGATAAGTAATTCTCAATTTTTCATCTCCTGTAGTGTACAATACATTAGCCTCAGAAGAGTTACCACACACAAGAGTTTTCTCTCCAACTTATCCTTCAGCTAATATTTGGTAAAGCTATTTGCTATTTTAATGTCCACTAATACAGCTTGTTTCCTTTCCACTTCATTCAATGTTAATTTCAAGTTTTCTGGAGTTATTTTCAAATAGCATTTCAGAAAGGATTAGAAAGGGTCCCTTTTTGCTTAATACCATCATTAAAATAAGGCCACATGGGAATCAAAAACAGAGCGATATTAAGCTGTCATACATAAGTATACTAAAATCTAGTTCATGACCAGGTTTGTTCTATTCCAGTTACAGAATTCTACAAGAAATCACTTGTGATGATGAAAAAGTTTTTCATCACCATTCAGCACATAAATTTGACATCAGTGATTGGAAGACAGCTATGTTTGTAAACTGCAGACAAGAGTTACATGAAGGGGGTAAGTGTAATATTGTGTAGGTGCACCACATCAAGTACTTTTAAATTTGTAAAAATGGGAGATACTGCAGTTTACTTACCAAATAAAAAGTTAACAAGTGACAGCATGGGGGGGGGGGGGGAAAAAGCAAAGCCAAGAATTAAAGGATAATTTCAGGAGGAACCATCACTCTTTGCAGATTGCATCCTTCTTCAGGTGCATCAGGCATCTTCCACTCACACTTCCAACAAATGCTGCCCAAAATTTTCTATTAGATCCAGTATATGAGTTATGCAGAAAGCAATGTGGCCATTTAGAGAATCACCATAAGAAAAAAACACAGGTACTTTGCTAGTATTTTCTCAAGGTTAGGAAAGCATTAAAAGGTTCTCAATATCATTTATTTTGCTCAAATCTGTAAACGGCCATTGCATGTGCTTTGTCCTATCAAAATCTAATAGCCTTTAAGAATTGAGAAAATGACATTAAATATTTGACATAAAAGCTTCAAAAAACAGGTTTTCAGGTTCTTTTTCCTCACAGTGCTTAAGTTTCCCTTCCAATAGGAAAAGGCAGCAAATTTCATAGCAGTTTGGTGCCCTCTTTCTGATACAGCACAGTCTTTAACAGCCAGTAACTGACACATTTCTTCCACTGTTCAGTGGCCAAATATTCTTATCTCATGGTTTTAGGATTGTTGAGGATCCGTTTCAGCACACAAAACATACTCTTAGCAATATGTATCCTCTTTTGGAGAAGAAAGGTCAAGGAGAGAGATCAGAAATCATCCAGAGGCTTTTTTTCTAGTGTAATAAGTTACAGATAATTAAGCATTTTGTTGCCATTGTGTGTTTCCAACCCTTAAAAATTGTGCATTAAAACAATTATAGTGCAATTTTTTCCCCACCTACTATGGAGCCAGCTCCAAAAATTTTCCTTCTAATGTAGACATTCCACAGATGCTCTTAACAGGGAACAAAAGCCTCCTACCAGAATAAAGCTCATCTAAATCTCCTGCTAGAAAAGGTAGGTCTAAGTTGTAAAGTTGAACATGTGACCATGTCCTTCTACCAAAGCAAAGGCAAGAACTAGGGAAGTGCTTTACAAGGAGAGGCCAAAGTACCAGATTCCCAGAGCTGGGCAAGTAGGAACACCTCCAAGACACTTTTAAAATTTAGTTTAGCAGAAACTGATACACTTTGTGTAGTGGAACTATTGACACTGCACAACTTCAAGAGCTTGTTTTGCCTACACAAGCTTTTTTTATTGCTGATCTCAAGTCAAAGGTAGATCTGCCTGATAGATAAACACAGGGGAATAACACTTACAAGACAGGTATGTCTTTTGTCCCCTCAATTCTAAACCACCGAAAAAAAGTGAGAGCAAAAACAGGAGAAGTAATCTCTCAAAAAGGAGTTTTATTAGAACAAAAGAAAAAATTTTACCCTAAAAAAACCACAACTGCACAAGGAATAGGAAAATATTTTACCTAACTTTAAATTTCAAAAAAGATACTCTCTCATTTGAACAATTGGTCCTGCAATTAGAATTGCTATGCAGCCTTTTACATGTCATCAGGCTAAATTTCATCTTTTTTTTTAGCCTGTAAAAACATCTATTTCTTACCCTCTGATGTCTAGTAAAAGCTACAGAACAAGTTCAGATGGAAAGAGGTTTTCAGATTCAAAAATAAGAACCAAAAAAAATATTTTAAAGTTCTCTGAAAGGAGATCTTTACTACATTTGTAAAAAACCATAGTGAGTCATCCTGTAAGCAAGCCTCAATATGTCTGTAAATAACAGGGATCTTTGTATCAACATGAAAATACATAATGCTCTTCCAACTATTGCAATTTAGGTTTCATACACACTAGGATGCATCCTTCCAGAAAGGCTCTCTTCCAGTCACTGGAAAATGTATAATAAACATATCTCTACAAATCCAAATTAAACTTTCAAATAACTTCTAAAAGCATATGTCCTGTTACTAATAAAGGCTATTAGATTTGTTTCTCATGACATCAAGCAAAGGAAAGTAGCATAGAACCCCAACAAAACTAGGTGCTAGATCCTAGGAATAAGACGTATATTATCACCTTCTATTGCTCTTCAGCAGAGGATTCTGGCCACTGTCGACAGAAATAAGTAGGCATTAAAGAACTGTTCAATTACTACAGTAAATTATCCCCATATTTTAAATGCCAATTAAGGGACTGGGGCACAGTCAAAAGACAACTGGGTTTGCTCAGCATGAGGAAGACAAAAGCTAACTGCTGTCTTTAACGATGTAACAGGAACAGAGATGATCAAGCCAGGCTTTCCTCAGAGGGGTGCACATTGAGAGGCACTTGGTACTCATTGCACCACAGGAAATTCCAGTCAGGTATCAGGATATTCCTGCCCTCCCATGAAGGTGGCCTGGAATAGAGGGCCAGCGAGTTAACACATTCATCCACACATCCTTCATCCTTGGATATATTAAAGGCTCAGCCAAGAGCAAACTGATCTAATAATGTTCTTCTAACAGTATTTATTCAGTGATTCAGAATAGCACACATATAACAATCTACCACGAACTCGGCCACTTTCACAAGAGTTATGTTTCATTATCCATTTCCATTTTTTATTGGTACCTTTCCATCACTAAGGAGGGTTTGAGATAACAAACACTTCAGGGTGGATGTGCCCTGAAGGAAGCTGCAATCCACAAACCTTTCATCATATTTTCTCTCCCACTGTCCAGCTGAAGAGGAGAAGCAATAGAGCAGGGGGGTGGGCACCTGGTGGCTAGCCAGGGTCAATCCACCAGATCTACAACTTACTTCAGAACCTTGAATGATAAGCCCAATAAATGTATTTTTAAAATATTATTTAAAACTGTGACACAATTCTAGCCTCCACATCTGTGTGACAGAAGGGGAAAAAAAAAAAATTTCTTCTGGAGAGAGATTTCTGAATGAAAATTCCTCTCATGTCCTGCTGTCCTCAAGTGCTTTAATTCCCCTCTGCCCTCCAATTGCCAGAGGAAGTATCCCAGACATTTACGAAACAGAGGTCTTACCTATTTTTATTTTCCTTCCCTTTTATTTTTTCTTGACCTTTGCCTCCAGTGGGATCCCATTCAACAAAGGTGTCTTCAACTTTCAAGTTCAGGTGAGATGAAGTACTGTCCAAACTGAACAAAAATGCTGGTCAAGATAAAATAGAAAACAGTGAAATGGCATAACGCTCTCTCCCAGCAGTGACTATTCATAGAAAATTATATAAGGAGCAGGAAAAATGCAGCACAGCATTATTAGATGTAACAGAAAAATCAGCTTTTCAGTCTGACACTTGTAACCAAGGTACGGAGCCCTTCAAATAAAGCCCATCAACCCACTTTCAGTACACAGGTTACAAAGTAAGTATTATCATCTCTAAAATGCTTCAGAGTCAGGAAGTAAATTCAGCTAGTCCTTGCTGCTGCTGTTTACAGCCTACTCAAGATTCTTATAATTATGAATTTCTTAAAAAGGAAGGTTTATTTTCCATGCTCGGCAGCACTGATTCTCCAACAAGGTGTTTATGATTTACAAGGACTTCAAACTGGGGGAATACTCAATAGACAGAGTAGCACATCCAGGTAGACAATGCCGAACTGTGAAGTCAGCTGCAGATACAAGAACAGCAGAGGATTCATGGAGCAGGAAGAGATTTGGTATTTGTGGCAGCCAAGCCCTTCATGCAAGAAAACAAAACTAATACAACAGGTGAAATTCCCTAAAGATATTTACAGACTGTTCTGTAACTGTCCTAATACCAACATATATTGATTCTGAAAAAAAGTATACTTTGGATTTTTAAGAGTTTAGAGTTCAACAGTACACAAATGTAAAGAACAGTCAAATAATCACATGGATGAGGAAGCTGGTTTTCTATGGGTGGATTAATAAAGAAAGTGAACTAAGTGTTCACCCATAAATAATGCAAATAATATAGGAAGTCTTGTAACTGCCCAAACAATCAAAACCAGAATTACTTTTCTGTTACTGGAGTAGGGAATGTAAGTGGCTATTAAGTGGATACTATGTGTCTGACAATTACTGTTTTTAAGAGTATTAAAGTAATTTTAGGAAAGTTATCAGAATGCCCATTAGCTCATTCAAACTGCATATAGCTTTGTTCTTATGAAATAGCTTCCACAAGTAATAGAATTTACATATAAATTTATATAGTTGATACCAGTCATTTTGCCCTTTACATCACAGACCTGGCTGTAACTCAAGCCACAGGATCACTATCTCCACCTAAGAGTTAAGTCTTGTGTTCTCTCACAAAACATCACTTCCAGGATTTTTTTCTGCTAGTTTATTTAAAAGATGATGTTAGGAAGCCATCCTAACAGTCCTCACACCAACCAATTTTGAACATAATGACTGTAAACCTTCAGCAAATTTGAAGTTGTTTATATTTTTAATATTGACAGTGGTTAGAATCTACAGTTCCAAAGTAAAAAACAAACAAACAAACAAAAAAACCCAACCCAACCCTTTCCAGCCCCTTCTAGTTACAAAAAGCTGTATCTGTCACTAATAACCAGATAACTACACCAACTGTTTAGATGCCCCAAGAGTCATTCATCCACAACATTCATCTTTCTCTTGCTGTATGCTGGCATGATGTAGGAGCACATGGCACTGTCAATCCACAGTTCAAAGCAGCCAATGTCAAGCTCTGCTGGAGAAAGTTGACATTATTATGCCATTTTTCAAGGCCTGAATGCTGAAAGCACAGCTTTGTGCCAATATGCTTCTTAATCCTTTACAGAGATGGTTGTTTTCTCTGTTACTTAGGATGTGCTTCAGCAGTGCTTGTTCAGAAGCAAATTCAACATACAGGTTCATAAAGAAGGCAGAAAAGTTTAAGTACAGGTTTTTCACTACAGCTAAGGTTATTCTTTCAAATTTTACCTTTGGTTTCCAGAGTTACAGGATCAGAGTATTCCCCTGCTACAGCTTTGTTGCAAGCTTGTACTCTAAGATTCATGTATTTTGTATCAAATTTCAGACCTAAAAAGCAAACGTTTAGAAACCTGGAATTACATTGGTTACTGACAACTTTTACAAGACTAAGGCCTATTCCATGCAGCTGTCTTGCATTTACCTCAATCTGCAAAAAACATGCTTAAATATCAGCACAAACTTTAATTAACACATGATTTTTTACAAAACCTCAAAGTCAAAATAAAAGACAGAGCTATTACTGTACAAAGCACCCAAGACTAATGTGATATAACGGAAGGTTCATTACATGCAGAAAAAGGGGTATTTTGCAAAACTTCCAAGCATCAAAAGTTATATTGATATTCTGGTGTTTGGAGTATAAAAGACTTTTACCTGATAACGTGTATTGAGTGGCTTTGATGTAGTTGATCACTTCCCAATGCTGTTCACCTTTTAGTCGAGGGAGCCCATCAAAGTTGGTTTTCCTGTACTCCAGTACAAAGTGATCAATTCTGGGGTCTTCTTCAGGCATCCTCCATGATACTGTTATGCAGTTATCAGCAACCATACATGCTGCTACATCTATCTCTGGAGCTTTAGGGACTGCACAAGCACACAGGTCAGTTTAAAGATGACAATGGGTATTACTTTGTTCTCCTTGGATTTACAGAATCCGGAAGTTGCCCCTGGCCTAGTAACACTCCTTCCTTTACAGGATCTGTTTCATTAGCAAAGCATCATCAAAGACTAGGCTTATTACTTATTTCTTCTATTTAACATACATTTTACTAAATGAGAAGTACACATGACCTCTAGAGTGAGCATCTGCATCAAATCTTCCAGATGTTTGCTTTGTCTGTTAGTTAGGCTGACTCCCTTCTAGAAGCAGCAAGAAGGACTTGCTAGAGTAGAGTGGACTTACAATTATGAATCTACATTTAGAATAAATACTGCACAGGGAGAACATTAAAAAGCAAACTTCTGTTTCTGAGTCTCTGGAAGGTAAGTACATCTGCAGCCCCCACACAGCATCACTTATATTTCCTATAAATCACTACAGTGATACATAGTATCACTATGTCTATAGTGATACATAGTATTTCCCACTAACCACTCCACAGTCACCTAGTTTTCTTTCCTTTTCACCCCTTGTCTTGAAAGAAGGGAAAACAATTCCAAAGATCTACTAAAGGTTGAAGTTTTCTTTATATACAACAGAAGTCTATTTCTAGGAAATCAAGGAGCACTTCAGTCTGTGGAAAATATTTTGCAAAAGAAGGCATTTACATACTTTAGCTGGAGGAAGTAATAAAGACTTCTTACTGTTTGCATTTTTTGGAGAAAGATTCTGTAAAAAATCTTTTCCTTTGTTTCAGCATTGATAAAAGCTCAAAATACACATGAGAGTGGCCTGCAAGTCAATGTATCAAGCAGGAGCATCAAAAAAGGATAATCCTGATGCATCTGTGGAACTGATAAGACCTGCAGACTCTTTTTGGTCAAAAATCATCTTTTCATACCCCTCAGGCCCTTAACTGTGCTTTCTACAGAGGTCTCAGTGACCAAGTCCTAATTACATATACATTTGGCTTTATGCAGTCTTCTGCATAACTATTTCTTGAACAGACTGTTATCCACGATTCCCCTCCACAGTGACTGATGACAATCAACTTCACATTATTTATGGTTCAGTCCTTTAGAGATGTGTAATTTTACACTCTAGATACAGACATCTCCTAGAGCTACAGCAGGTCTACTAGAAGCAGAAGGTCTAACTGGCTTTATGAACACTACCTTCACACTTTCTCTTCATGATCTCTTCAAATATTTCAAAGGCAGCACTGCTGAAATGCACCCTTTTACCCTCCCTGCAGTTTAAGCCAAGCGGGAATTACACTGAAGCTGGTGTTATAGGTTTAAAATGCCTGAGAACAAATGAGCAGCACAGAAGAGACTGAAAGCACAAAATATTCAAGTCTGCACTGGGACAAATACATTTCTTCACAGAGGTTTGTGCAGTGCTGTGCTTTGGATTTGTGATGAAAACAGTTTTGATAACACAGGGGTTTTAGTTAAGTAGCATCAAGTCCTCTTCTGCTTCTCATACCACCCTGTCAGTGAGGGAGCTGAAGGAGCACAGCCAGGACAGCTGACCCCACCTGACCCAAGGGATATTCCAGGCCATATGACATCACACTCAGTACATAAACTGGGGGGGGGGGATGTTCAGAGTGATGGCATCTTGTCCTCCCAAGTCCCCATGATGGAGATAAGTTCACCTACACACACAGCTTTTGCTTTACCTGTTTGCTTTTGCTGTTTTTATCTCAACCCCCAATTTTGCCTCACTTTTACCCTTCTTATTGTCTTTCCCATTTCACCACGGCAGGGGAGAGTGAGCAAGCAGCTCTGTGGTGTTTAGCTGCCTGCTGGGGTTAAACTACAACACAGGCTCAAGTGTTAATTCCATGCATTTGCCATCAAAGTCATCCAGCAATAATTTGAAATTAATTCAATATGTTGCCTTAATAGGCAAAAAAAATAAATTAAGATTAGGACAAGCAATTCAGCTCCTATACCTTTAAGTTTAGCTACTTACTCCCATTATTTTTGTCATAAGATACCAGATAAAGAGTCTTACATGTGCTTGGGGTGACACCAAGCCTTCAGCATAATTCTCTGGCAAGCAGTGTTCAAACTACCACACCACCAAACCCATTTTCCGCTGCCTAGACTAGAACATTAGTATTTCCTGATGTATGAAAGCCTGTCAATGCTCAGTGCAAATTTGTCTGTAACAGTTTAAGCTGTATTTGGTGTCTGAGTAGTTTGAAAGCAATTTGAAACAGAAAAGAAGATTTATAACCAGAAAGTCAATTTTCCTATTTAAAAAAATCAAAGGCCCAAAACAATTTAAATTCCTATGTATTTAACAAGGAAAATCCATGTATAAGAAAGGTTATACTAAATAATACCTTTATCTAGACACAAGACTTTGTTCATACTTGCTGTTAGATCTTTACACTCTCATTCCTATTAAACAGGTACACTGTGATCAGCTTACCTACCCTGCTCCCTTAGCTATGGAATACAGAGCAATGATTGACACCCAGAGTCTAAGACTAGAAGGTGAATTTCTGCCTGGACTCTGGTAGCTGACCACCAGGAATAACACTGGCCATTTACTACACCTGCTACCACATACTGTATCTGCAACATCCAAGACAAACGGGCAGAGATGTAAACTGATGCTGCCAAGTCCTTAACAGATTTGGATCAGTGACCCAGAGATGGAATAATCTGCAGCCCTGCCAGCATATTCCTGTCAATATATTCTTGGTAACAGTCAAGGGCAAAGTGTTCTAAATAGGGAAGCAATATGAATAAAAAGACATTAAAGATATATACTGGTCTAATGCATCTAAGTCTACTGTCAGGAATAGATGCATCAATACACATTTTGTATTATGGTAATCATAATCACAGCACTAGTAGACTATCTCTTTCCTATATTTCAAACCATTTCACCACTCTTGAAAGTGACATTAGTCTACATTTCCATCTATAACACTACTGCAGAGGAGCAGGGCTTTGGAGTGTCACTGAGCATCAAGAGAAACTTCAGGTAACTTCGCAAAGTACAGAGAACTGACAACTCAGAAAAAAACATGGTCTGGAAGACTCATTCTCACTTCTAAGGTCAATGTTATTTTCCAAAATCCTGTCATATGTAGAAACTAACAAAAAGCCAGAAAACTGTTATCCTTGAGGTATTCAAATTAACATGCAATGAGTAAGAATGAGTTTAGGTACTTTGAAAAAGGGTGCAAGAGGTACAGTTTTCTTTCGTTTGGTTGGTTTGAAGATAGTAAGTTGTTTCATGTAATAACAAATTAAACCCAGTGCATACAGTTTTTACCTGGCAAAAACTTCACAGCCTGAAGCATGCGCTTTTCCAGAGTGAAGTCCACCATCAAATGAGCCATACTGTCACTGACTTTTGGTTTCAGGGAGAGGCGGAATGCTGAAGCCACTGTGACACTGAAGTCAAGAAAGAAGCATTACCAAAATGTATCTTACATTGTTTAAGCCGTTTTTCAAAACTGCAATCGGATAACCTGTAACATTAATATCAAACTACTGATCAAAGAGAAGAACATTTTTCTAACAGATAACTGTTTACCATTTAGCACACTCAAAAATAAACTGTCTCAGAATAATAGTGCAAGCTACCAGTTGTTCTACATTACTAGGCAAATAAATACTAGAGGCAACTAGAGAAGAGCTTAAACCTTTTTACTACTGAAAAGCTTGGATAAGAGACAAAACGAAATCCATATCACTTGACATAAAATCAGTAAGTGTGAAAAATCTAAAGCACCACAGACTTGGGATCATGTTTAGGCATTTCTAAACAGCAGTGAACAAGCTGACTATGTTGCTTTCATATCTATATCTGATTGTATCCGGATATGAGAAATGTTAAGCTGCATTTTGGAACATGCATGTATTAGACCTGTTTTACGAGATACACTGAAGAACTCTCTGAAATTCAACAAAGGCAAGTGCAAGGTCCCGCACCTTGACAGGAATAATGCCAGGCATCAGGATAGGTTGGGGGTTGACCTGCTGGGAAGCAGGTCTGTGGAGAAGGCCCTGGGGGTCCTGGTGGACAACAAGCTGTCCCTTAGCCAGCAGTGAGCCCCAGGGGCCAAGGCGGCCAGTGGCATCTGGCAGTGAATCAGGAAGAGCACTGCTAGCAGGTCAGGGACGTGATCCTGCCCCTCTACTCAGCCCTGTAAGTAATATCAGGAGTGCTGTATCCAGTTCCGAGCAGCTCAAGACAGACATAGAGCTCCTGGAGCGGGTCCAGCGGAGGCTACAAAGATAATTAGGGGACCAGAGCATCTCTCCAACACGGAAAGGCTGAAGGAGCTGGGCCTGTTCAGTCTCAAGAAGAGATACAGAGGTAACCTCATCCATGTCTGTCAGTGTCTGCAGGGAGGGGTCAGAGGGTGGACCAGGCTCTGCTCAGGGGTGCCCAGCAATGGGACAAGAGGAATGGGCAGACCTGATGCACAGGAAGTTCCACCTGAACATGAGGAAGAACTTCTTAGCTGTGCAGTGACCAACCACTGGAACAGATCGCCCAGAGAGGGTGTGGAGTCTCCCTTACTGGGGATATTCCAGAACTGTATGGGCACAATCCTGTGTCATGTGCTCTGGGATGGCACTGCTGGAGCAGGGAGGTGGGACCAGATGACCCACTGTGGTCACTCCCTCCACGATCCATCCTGTGATCCTGTGCTCCCATTTCCACTTCTGAAATCTTAGCTCAGTACTTGCTCTGAATACTCCCAAGATAATTCTGTACTCCAACTACACTACTAAAAATAAGGACAAGTTTCTAGAATAGTTCTCTGACTCTGAAGACATCAGGCCATGCAGAAGAATTTGAATAACACTGATTCCGACAGCACACAGGTCCCAAATTCTGCTTAAAAAAAAAAATAATTCTTAACTATAAAGTATTATACACACCACAAAAGTCAACTGTAAATACCTGAATTTATTCTACACCTACAGATGTGCGCCACCTTTAGAATACCCAGTTCATATCACTCCCTGTGAGGTACCATGTACTTCACCAAATAATAGTGAAAAACAAAAAATCTGGTAGTGAGGAAGGGGGAGGAAATATCAAGTTTATTATTAAATATATATACATATATGTCAGGAGTGACAAGCTCTACAATTTTGGGACACAAGACTGATCTGAATATCATACAAGACAAGTCAATTGATTTCCCAAGACAGGGTTCATGTTCTGAAATTCTGTATGGGCTGCTTGGCACATTCCACTGCTCAGCCAGATGGGTAGAGTAAATCTCTCCTTAAGGAAAAATAATCCTCTGATTAGCAGTAGAACATCAGGGAGCAGTCGGCTTCAGACAGCTTTTTAACTTCTGTTTAGACACCAGTCTTAGGGAACCACAAAGGATGAGGTGATACAGCATTTCAAGAAAACAGAAATTACAACTGATAAAAAGTATTAAGATTCCCATCACTGCCACTATCCACTTTCCCTTTGATTTGATAAGGACCCTAAATCTTTACCCTTGGAAATACAAAGTTTTATTTCTCTAGCAATTACTCATTTTATATAGCACTTAAGAGAATTTAGTCCATAAGACCCTTTCTTGAAAAACCTGTAAATTGAAAGACAAACTATTTGGTCCATAAGAGCAACATATGCTGAAAGCACTCTGTCAGCTGCCTTTCAAAGTATTATGCACATCATAGTAAGCTTTTTGAACCAGAAGGTAAGGCTCTTGGAATATAGTTAACAAAAATGGCCTTAGCATTTATTTTGAAACAGTAAAGCTTTGCTTTTTAAACAATAGCTTGAAAACGCAGCTCAAAGAAAAGCTACCAGAAATAATAATTTTACTGTCATTAGTCAGACCGATGTCACCAGAAATATTTTAACGGCTACAAGACTTCTGACATTCAGAAGGAAAATTAGCTAGCAAAAGTCCTTAAGCACTTTAAAAAATAGACAAAGAACAATATTTTCTCACAACTTAAAGGGACAGAGTCAGCTTGAAACATCATTAAATTTCAGCCATCAGGTATTAATAAGTTTATTATTAAAAATAATTTATATACATATACATATATATAACAGACATAATCATAATACCAGTAGCTGATACAGAGCTCTATTCCCTTCATTAAAGCCTTCTATTAATTTAAAGATATGAAAAGCCAGGAAAAATACTACACGAGCAGCACAGAAGTTTTTAGTTCTCTCTCAAAAGTTGTGGTAGCTAACACCTAGGGAAGAGTCAACAAATTTGACTTAAGCTGACTATGGCCCTTTCAAAATAAATGTGTTTTCAAGGATAAGATTAATTCAAAAGACAGAAAAGTGATAGATTTTGTACTGTACCTATCTTTGATCTGTCTGGCAGCCTTGATGCATGTCAGGAAGAAGAGAGAGAGAAAGCAGTTAGTATTTCCATGCAAGTATCCATGGCAGTAACATGCAAGAAGGCTGAGAACCATCTCTGCTGCATTATTCAAATTTGAAGATCAAAATGAGCTTAACATTTTTATCAAAATAGATTGTCCCATTAAGCACGTTAATAGCATGGGTTAGCATGGCAACAGCATCTCACCTGAGAAAAAAAGACTGATTTAAACAACCACACCAAACCAATTCCAAATTGCTCAACTTCCTGGGTGTGACTTTGTCTTTTTAACTAAACTGATGAAGAGAAATCTACTCTCCATCACATTTTAAAGTAGGTACAGGACAAAGTCAGCAACATTTAGCTACCATGGTATTTTCTGTGAAGCTATGAAGTGCTTATTAGTGGCATGTGACCACACATGGCTTGTTTGGCTACACATCATAGAGATGTATGCTCTGATAAACAAGAAAAACTAGGACTTGCTCTAACTTTTACTATGAAAGTTATTAAACTCTTCCAACAATACTTCCTAAACATTGTCTCTGTGTGTCACTATTAAAAAATGACAGAACATAGTTCTTCCCAGCACTTAAATGATACCCCTCAAGCAGATGCAGAAGTGGTAATGACATATTTCAAACATAAAGACTAACTGGCATTTAGAAAGACAAAAATTCCTGTCCTTCACGAAGAGGAGCTACAAACGTAAAACAAACATTATTGCTGAAGTAGTG
The DNA here is from genome assembly GCF_003945725.1 of Corapipo altera. Lineage (NCBI taxonomy): Eukaryota > Metazoa > Chordata > Aves > Passeriformes > Pipridae > Corapipo > Corapipo altera. The sequence continues at coordinate 917,619 of NW_020884958.1, forward strand.
ATGGTCTAGTCGTGTCTGTTATCCATGACTGAAGTTAACGTTGCTACTTGATGCAGTTGCCATGCAGCTGAACTGGTTTTCCTTCCAAAGAGGAGACAAGAAACATCAAGTAGCTTTCCAGTTTGAAGTCGAAAGTGGAGAACTTCCCAATTTTTTAGTAATTACAAGTCATATTCAATTGAAAAAAAAAAACAAACATGTTGTCCCTGCTACAAAACCAATTGTATATTTCAAAAGTGGGAAGCAGGAAAAAAAACACGTGTTTAGAAATAATTTAATTAAAGAGGTAGTTTTATTTTACCTCAAAACAAAGTTATTGTAGAAGCTACGGGCTGATTCTCCTATATGACAGCTCTAGATAAACAGAGCTACTTCACAACACTCCTAGAGTATCCAAAGAAAATCTGTGCCAATAGAAGAGCATGGGCTGGAGCTTCCCCTTCAGGAACACTTGCTGTTCTTACCAATAGAGTAATAAAATTGTCTGCCTAATAGACAAGGCAATATTACCTTAAAATGCCATATCCAAATGCACAAGTGCTAGTTAGTGTAATACCAGTATTATACCCTAGATAGTAAGAGGTCATTGAATTGGATTTTGGTATCTTAAGCTTCAGATACCAAATCTGAAAAGACTTTCCCCCCAGCAAACACTCAAATAGCTTTCCTTAGTCTATTTGATTGGAAAAGAGCATTAGAGATATCTGAAACAAAACACCTTACAATAAAGTCTACGCTACACTCTGCATAGAGCTGACTTTATTTTTTTACACATCACTGTGACAAGACAGAAAGGACAACTCCAACTGAAGTCCTAAGAAAAATGCTCAGCTTAAGGAATTGTTGCTCTTCAAGCCACGTAAATCAAAGCTTATACCCAGAAAGCAGGACAGCACACAAACATGCTGCCAAAAGCTAAAACTGACACAGTAAGACAGCTTTCCTCCTCACTCTTTTAACAAGATTTGTGTCCTTGTTCCCACTAAAATGCAGGAAGGAAAAAAGTAATTTGGCCTTGGATTTGGCGCAGCTGATCCCAGTACTACCACAAGGGTTACTGTAGCAAGCACTAGTGTACTGATTAAGTGTATGTGGGGAACTGCTTCGTTAACTTACAAGCATATTCTTCCAGTTAGATACACGTTACCTGATTTAAACATCTGCTGTGATAAAGAAAAATTATCTGTATTGGTATCACAATGCAAGGCCCAAATCCAGGCTCTTGTCTACACAAACGTGTTAGAAGTTTTTGGGGAATATACAGAATTCAGTTTCAAACTAAGTTCTGAACTGAATCTAGTTTTGCAAGATCATTCAGCACAGCTGCAGAGTTCAAGATCCACAGTTTGCATTAAGTTCTGCAAAACAAACATCTTGTCACCTACAGATAGAATCCAGAGACTGTCTGCAAGCGTCATGGATCAGCACTGGGAATGGACAGGTCACTTCGAGTGACTTCGAGTCCTAGCCATCACACATTTTCCAAGTCTTTACTCAGCTTTAGAGAGATTTATTTCACCTTCATTTCCTGAGTTCATCAGTGCAAGTTTGCTTAACAATGGCAGTTGTTCAGGAGAAGGCATTGCTTTCCTTCCCTGCTCACTCTGAATAACAAGAAAACCCCTTATTTTGTTAGACATTGCATAAAAATTCAAGACTGTAGTACTTGACACTTGGTTTCTTTAACAGAGCAATAACTGTATTTTTATATGCCTCTCAGCCTGGGGGTTCTTTCTGTGTGTTTGTAGTGGCTGGTCAGCTGTCAGCAGGGTCCTAACGTGTGTGAACGAGGAGGCTGACTGCTGGCCTCGCTGTACTGGCGGTCACCGTAGTGACTCCCAGGGGCCATATGTGTACAGAATGTTTTATAAGTACCTGGATACCCTGTTAGTAGCCTGGGGTTGTCTGTGTTTTGAGTGCCTCTCTGGAGACACACTATCCATAACCTGCTGATGCTTTTGAGAACGCACGCAGGATCACTCTTGAGGAGAAAAGACAACGCAGAAAGATTTGTGCCTTGCAGAATATACCACCTAAGGAGTTTTTCTGCTGTGCCTGCCAGACGTGCCTGTCTCGTATTGGCCTTTTCAGCCACCAGTATGCTTGTAACAAATGTGGGTAGAGCTTTCCCAAATCTTCGTTTGCAAAGCCTGGCCATGATGATGCCTCTCTATCCTTACTGTCAGTACAGCTGGTAAGTTTACGGGGTCCAGGAGAGTAATGCAAAGGATATTTCAAATGGAGATGGATACCAATATCCGCCTTACACCCATCTGCTCAATGTTTTCTACCTCTAAGAGTTTCGCAGGGTTCTTTATATCCAGAGACTGCACAGCAATTTCCAGCAGCTCTTCAGAATTCTCCAAGGCATGACTACACTGGCTAAGCTGATCCTGAAGCAAAAACAGAGAGAACAATTTGATGTATTCACATTTTAAAAAGTGGCTTATGAAGTACCAGTACTAGAAAGTACATGGCTTTATTATGCATTTATAACAACTTATTACCTTATATAATCAAGGTGATTACCTCTGACACAGCACGCAACCAAAACTTCACTGTGCTTCACAAGTGCACAGTGACACATGCCACATCCTACAACTCCAAAGGGGAAAAAGCTGGATAGGTGGTGAAGTCTCATTTAAAAGCCAGATTTAATTTCAAGGTCTGTTTCTCCCCCCCCTCAAAAAATAAGGATTTCAGAAGTAAAGACATAAACACTTATATTCTTGTGCATTACAATTTCTATTTACAGAACTGCATACTACTGATCTATGAACGACAGTGTTTAATGTAGCAGTAGCTTTGAAAAAGGCAATGACTTTATCCCCAACCAGCTCCAGAACTGTCACAAGACAATCCTGAAAATCAATATTGCTATATGACAGATGGGAGTAGCAGAGGAAGGGGAACAGAGGAAGTTCACAAATGTAGTTATATAGTTACCTGCAGAGCTTGAATTTTACGAGCCTCTTCTTGCTGGATAGTGTTGGCCATACTCCCCTTCATCTCATGCAATACAGAATACAGACCATCAAATTCTTCATCCAGCTCACTGATTGCATTGGAAGAGTTTACCTAAGAAGAGAATTGAAAATGCTGTTTATACTAGAAACAATGAAAACTAGCCTTTTAGACTGAAACTCACATGATTTGCCCACACATGTTTTGCCATGACCACTAGATACCTTGTGACTGCCCCTCAACTTATCAAAAGGGAAAAAGTATTACAAACGACGGACAAATCCTAAGTAGACTCTACAGGGGGACTCTGGACGCTGACACCCATGAAAATTCCACGATACTCAAACTTGCACAGAGCCAGCATACCTGGCAGCTTTGTTCCATACCAAAAAAAAAGTCTTGATTTCCCTCCTACAATTATACATGGCTTGCTAGATGTTTGGAAGGAGGCAGTTATCCAGTTCCATGTAAAGTAATTTCACTTCATACTAAAAGCTGCACTCAAGACATCAATTTAAAGATTTGCTGGACAATTTCCATATCTGCAGTTAACTTCTCTCAGCTTTAGCATGAAACAACTTATAGCTGATTGACAGACTAAAAGAACCTAAATCTCATCCTCATTTAGATGCTTTAACAGCCAGGCCTAACTTTCAGCTTAAGCCCAACAATTTGCAACTACCAAAAAGTGAAAGAGCAAATAATATTCTCTCAAGTACCAGGATGGGCTCATTTTTCAGCTTGCCAAATAGAGTAGAAGTCTAAAAAACAGAGTACCTTCATCGAACAGGAGTTAGAGATCTTGCATCAGAATCCAAATTCTCTCTTCCACACAAATGAAGTTCTACAATAGCTTTTCTCATGAGATGTAAAACCATCATGCCTTTTATCTAGCGACAGACTTCCGACATGCAGTATTTTGAACTTGATTCTTACAGCCTACCCCTTAGACGCTATCCAGTTTGGGACTAACAAAACTGGAAAGGTGCTCCCCTCTCAGCTACAAGCTATGAGCCTCAATATATATGTACCTGAACATTTGATATTGTATGGTTCAGCATGTCGATGAAGTTGTGAATTTCATCATTTTTGTTCACTAGAGTACTGACAATCCTCTGCAGAGTCTCCTAGAATTACAAAAACAAGTGAGAGAAGTTGTAAAATCACCTCGTGATTTTTTTGGTCATCACCACTTCACCATACATGAAAACTCATCATACACATCCCAGGTATGGCAAACTGAGCTTGCGTTCTGATGGGATCAGGAAATGCATTTTGTTAGAAAAGGGAAAGGATACCACAGGTCTAAGAAGTATTCCACCAAACTGAAGATCTCCAGGTGTTAGTTTGAGGGAAATCAATAATACTCCACTGTTCCACATGTTTTGCTAAGCAAGTCACCTACACCAGAACACCTCTGGCGCACACAACTTCTCCAGATGAGGAAGGCAGTGCTTGAGCAACAAAACAGAGAACTAATAAAGAAAATTTAAAAAGCTGGTAAAAGGTAACATAGAAGAAAAACTAGCATTTCCCAGTGTTGAAAGAAACAAGTGTTAAATAACTAAGCTGACAGTTTATTCTATATACAGAAATAAACCTGTAACAGTGATCTGTACACTTATTCTACAAGTGGCAAAATAGTTTGGTTGAATAGCCTTATATTCCAATTAAAAGTGACCTCCAAGAGGAAAGCTTTCTGAGAGTGTAGAAAGAGAATCAGGTTATTTCAGTGATGTACTAATCTAGATGTTCAAAAAGCAGTAGATTCAGCTTAAAAAGCAAATACAAGCAAGCAAAACTATCAGGTACACCAAAATGTATTCTAAATTAATTTATACTACCAAGTCTAATTTTGTTGAGTTGCCAGTCACATATTCTAAGAATTTGACAAAAAACACATAAGTGTGTGGTACTTAAGTCAAGTAAAGCTCAAAGCATATCACCATATGTAAGTAAAAATAAAGGACAAGGTGAGGAAGCAACTAAGAATTTTCTGTAACTTTACTTCAGGCTGGTTGATAAGAAGTTTCAGAAGCAAACTGAACTCTAATATGCTAAATTTGGCTCTTTAAAAAAGAAAGTAATCCCTGTCCTTATAATTAATAAATTATTAATCAGTCGGACTCAGAGTTTCAATAGCTCAGCCTAACACTCTTACTTGACAACATTTAAGAACTCAAGGCATGGAGAAATAATAAGCATGCTTTAAAAGCAGCCAGACCACCAAAGAGATGTTGCAGAAGTTCCTTCCACAAGCAATTCCTTAATAACCATGTACTGTTTGGATCACATTTGTCTGCTGGAAAGCAAGAAGAATATTTTATCCTCTCACAACATCCACAGTGAACCTCAACACTACATCCAGTACAAGGAACTTCTCCCCTACTACTAAGCCATGCTCATTCCTCTTTCTTCTGATCTCTTCCTCAGCAGTTTACAACAAATCTGCAATGAGGTATTTACTGGTACCCCAGCCCACTGCCTGTTTTCTGGTGTCATGCTCACAAAGTTAAACCACTGACAGAGGAATCTGAAATTTTAGTGCTTTTAGCACAGGTGTTGATGGTGTTATGTGCAGAGGTAACAGACCAGCTGGCTGTGGCTGAAGCCAGGACTCTCAGAACAGAAACAAGACCTTGGCTTCTCTCAGAAACAAGAGTACAGCAAGTCTTGACCACTTCATTACTGAACTTTTTTGTTGTCTGGTGAAAACTGAGCAAGGCTAAAGGCAGTTTTGTGTACATTAGAATGGCAGACAAATCACCATTGTCCAACCAGCTGCTTCTGCATTCACCACTGACCAGAGGCAATTGTTTTCACATGCCAGATAGCCTGGGGATAAGCTTTAGATCCTATGAGCAGAACTGTCAATTTGGATGAACACAGAAACTCACAATCCTCTTTCAGCAAGGATCTTAGGGCTTATTCAGTTGAAACACATGGGGAAAAAAAGTCTTCTTGTATATAGTGCTGAACAATGTTGTTGGGTTTTAAAGCCACACTATGATTAAAGAAGAAGATCTATATGTGAGGGTAATTTAAAAAGCATTCAGACACACAAAAAAATAGCAACAACTGGAAGGCAGCTGTCCACCTCTAGAAGCATAGAGGCCCCTAATAAAAGTTAAATAGTAAACTTTGACAAATTAAACAATTATAGCAGTTCTGTTTAAGAAGGAGCTATCAACTTGCTCAAGATCATATTGAAGGCTTATAACCTGTCTGCATACAGAACAGTTTCTGTAGCAGTCTTGGGCCTAGGACAAAATTGTGAGACATTTTAACCTTCACGTCCATATCAAATTTCAAAGAGGACATGCTTACTTAGCCTCCATTAATTTAATTTTCTGCACTTGTTAACACATTGAAGCTGCCAAAGTTTGAAGGAGAACTTCATACAGTGCAGGTGACAGCAAATTTAAATACTGTTAGAGAAAGTATTGTAAAATGTGAGATCCAATGCAATTTTGCTACTGTATTCAGAACCTCTGAGCAGCACTGAAATTCAAATATGACTCCATTCAGAAACAATCACTTAGGGCACCCAAAACAGCTGCAGCCCTCATTTACTTCTCTTCCAAAGAGACTAATCTCACATAGAGCAGGCAAAGGCAGACAGACTCAAATTCACATAGTTCCTACCAGAAGTACACTTATTGCCATTTCACATCCATCTCAGCTTCCAAAGCATGTGTTCAGAGACATTAGTTGCTTAGCATAAATAAGTTTTAAGGAGAATGAGTTACACAAAGATGCAATACTGTGTGATCTGGCATTTTGCTTCCTTAGCTTTACTTGCTTAGCATGAGCAGCTGGATTTGCTGACCACAAACTGTGAACTCACACCAAGATCTGTTGTCAGCTGGAAGAGAGTTAATTTCCTCAGTAATCTTCCTAGTAGCAGGCATAGTGCTGGGTTTTGGCTTTAGGATGTGAAGCATACTGATAAAACACTGATGTTCTGGTTCTCTTTAAGTAACATTCACCACAAGTCTGGGGCTTTTTTAGCTTCCCATGCTCTGCCAGCGAGCAGGTGCACTGGAAGCACAAACCAGAAGACTAGGAAGATACAGTTATCAGCAGAAACTGTAACTCAACAAGGTAAGAACAGTGAAGAGCTTGCCTGTGTGGATACAGAGAAAGAATCCCGAGACGTGTCAGAGGACTCCAGACCAAAAATCAGCACCAGACCACAAGCACAAGAGCATGTGCAAAGTCATCAGGGTATAACTGTGAGGAGATTCCTTTGTTTTGGGTCTCAGCTTAAGCTGACCTGCTGCTGTACCACTCTCTTAAGGGATTTATTTTGATAAATCTGACACCTGACGACTTTATTATGAGGCTAAGCCTGAAGAAGCTGCAACTCCTTGAATGGTGTGAGAATGTTCAAGCAAGAGCTTCTCCTCTAACACACAGCCTGGCAGTGCACAAACACTTAAGTGAAGTATCAAACATCCTTAATTTGTAAGTTTCAAGCCATCAATAGCGCTAAGTCACTCTGACCCCACCCACAAACCAGTTTCTAAGCTGAGGAAAGCACAGTCCTCACAGAGACAGTAACAGAAGCCCTTTTGCATCAACAGACTGAGAGCCAAAAGGCTGAGTCACAACTTTTTTCAGGTGAGCATCATTTTTAGAAAGCCCCAAATCTTGGCCAGTGATTTCCCCAAGGAGGGTGATAGCAAGTAAAGGAAGAAGGGAATTGTAGGGTAGCAGCCACCGGGAAAAGAAATGCCACAAAACGCTTTTATTCATTAATTCCCTTCAACTCTAGATTGCATCAGTGGCAAACAGAAGGGCTTATGTACGCACCATAATCACTTATGACAGGGATACACAGGGTGAAAGGGCTCCGCACCGCTGCCGCACCTTACAGAACCACAGGAATTGCTGGGGTTGGAAGGGACCTCTGGAGATCATCCAGCCCAATTCCCCCTGCAGGTGACACAGGAGTGAGTCCTGGTGGGTCCGGGATATCTCCAGAGAGGGGGAGACATTCCTTGTCTGCAGATATTCCTTGCTCCCGCAACACAGGCGGGGAGCGAGCAGACTCGAGGAAGCCTCTCTGGATGCGCATCCCCCGGACTCCTCCCTTGCGCCGCTGTCCTCCCGTACAACTCCCTCTTCCACCACCCCTCCCCAGGCAGCCAGGCCGAGCGTCGAGAAACGCCAACACCGCCGAGAAAACGCTCCGCCGACACCCCTCCAGCCCCTCCTTCCCCCCCACCGCCTTGGCGCTGCCCACCCGGCCCGGCCCCGCGAGGACTCACGCGTTCCTCGTCCATGGCGGCGGGAGCGACGCGGGCGGGGATGCGAGACGGAGGGATACAGGGATGCGCTCCCCCCCCACTCCGGGATAAGCGGCCGCGCGACCCCGCCCCGCCCGCACAGGGCATGCGCGCGCCTGCGCGCCCTCCGCCGCTCCCGGGTCCTCGGGTTCGAGTCCCGTCCCCGGACGGGCTGGGGCGTGCGGGGTTGAGGAGGAGCGTCCCGGCCCAAGAACCCGAGGTTGGAGTGTCTGTCAGGCGTACTGGGCCTGCTTAGTGTCATTAATGCATATAAATATCTCCAAGGCAGGTGCCAAGAGGATGGTCTCAGCATCTTTTCAGTGGTCAGGAAGCAGTGGCCATAAACTGAAATACAAAAAGTTCCTCGTCACCATGAGGAAGAACTTCTTTCCGCTGAGGGTGGCAGAGCACTGGAACAGGCTGCCCAGGGAGATTGTGGAGTCTCCCTCTCTGGAGACATTCCAAACCCACCTGGACGTGTTCTTGTATCTCCTGCTCCCGGTGACCCTGCCTTGGCAGCGGGGTTGGGCTAGGTGATCTCCAGAGGTCCCTGTTTATCCGCAGATTTTGTTTACCAACAAAATACTAAAATCCAAAGGGACTTGTTGTGTTTTGTCCTGGGAGAGAAGTTGGCAGCAGAGTCAGAAATAGTGGCTGTGGTCACCCAGGCTGCCAATAACACCAGCCTCAGAAAGGGGCACATTTGGCTCTGAAACCCTCTGCGGTGTGTTGGGGTGAGTGTTTAAATTGATTTCTGCAGCTGTGGGCCCACTTCTTAATTCCAGATCTGGACTATGTGGAAAGATTCAACCTCACATCTTCCTATATGCTTTCTCATTTCTAAACTGCAAATGCAGGGAAAGGGTCGCCATCAAGACATTATTTCACAGTTTTATGGGTTCCTTCAGCACTCTTGTGAACACAAGTCCAGAGGAGGCCACCAGGATATTTAGAGGGATGAAGCATATCTCATACTAAGAAAGGCTGAGAAAATTGGGATTGTTGAGCCTGGAGAGGAGAGAACTTTGGTGTGACCTAATTGCAACCTTCCAGTACCTGAAGGGAGCCTACAGGAAAGTTGGAGAGGGACTTTTGATGAGGCCATATAGTGACAGGACAAGGGGGAATGGATTCAAATTAAAGGAGAGAAGGTTTAGATTAGTTATTAGGAGGAAGCTCTTCCCTGTGAGGGTGGTGAGGCCTTTGCACAGGTTGCCCAGAGAATCTGTGGCTGCCCCATCCCTGGAAAGTGTCCAAGGCCAGGTTGGACAGGACTTGGAGGAACCTGGTCTAGTGAAAAGTGTCCCTGCCTGTGGCAGGAGGGTGGAGCTACATGATCTTTTAAGATCCCTTCTAACCCAAACCATTCTACGAATCTTTGAATTTGAGCAACGAAAGACCTACTAAGAATATTTTCTTTATAGTTGCTTTTGTTCTTTTTTTCCACAATGGGAGATTTTTAAAAGGGAAAGGACTGATAAGAAGAAATACTTCAGATGATTAGAGTTGGTCCTAAAGGAACCTGTAATGACTTACTGCTCCCTTATACACTGGGAAATTGGGGAACATGACAGGAACATGTGTGATTTCTTGGAAGCCCTTGGGAACATGGATCCTGGACAAGCAGATCGTCACTGGTCACTGAACTAATGTATGGGCAGAAATGCTACTGGCAGGATGCTAGGGGACAGAGAATATCTTGTAAGTTAAAGCTGTTAGCATATTTTAGGCCAAAAAAAGAGATATCACAGAAAGAAGACTCAAAGGAAACAATGGTAAGAAGTTGGAGAAGAGGAAAATACTTCAGGTCTGTAAAACAAGAATGGATCAACTTGGGTAATCACAGAATAACTAGAAGTTGCATTTAAATTGTGTCCACAGAGAATGGCGAACTGGGTGCATCTGTTTGTCAGTTTTCTTTAAAACTGAGGTTAGAAATGTAAGAAAGGACTTTTCTCCAGAGCTGTTTTCTTCTGGCACCAAATATACTACTTTCTTACATTTAATATTTGAAGCATAAACCAAGATTCAGCCCTACCTAGCCACCTCCTAGAAGCACTCGTTACCTTGAGACTCATGAGAATTAGAAAGTTAATATCCTATTCTTCTTGCTCCAGGCATGCCATTGTTGTATTTTCTTCAAACGATAGTTGGACCACAGACTTAAACTCATTTGCAGTGCCAGATGAATCTATGTATTGTGAGAGGAGAAGGCAGCAGGTTGTTGCATTTCTGTATGGATGAAGGCTTGAAAGTAGTTAAAACTCTGTCTGAAAAACCAAGCTAACTAAATAATAAGGGAGGAAGGAGGCTATGGATGGCCTTTATGATGTAGTATGTTTGCTTTGAGAAGGGATGGACCCTCAACTGCCTACAGACACTGGAGTTGCTTATGTGCAACTCAGCGTGGCTCTGGCATCACGTTACCTTTCTTGTTGTGCAGCTCAAAGTCACTGTGACTCTGAAAAGGTCTTTTTTTGGCGTTTAAAAAAATCCCACAGGGCCACTCACTCCCATTATTGACTTGGAGCCCTTCTGTTTTTTGAGGGTACATATGGACATGTACAAAAGCAAGGAACAAGTCCCAGACAAACTGACCCAACAGGCTTCTCATTGATGCAGACTTTTCTTCCTGCATAATTTTTCTTTTTTTTTTTCCCCCCTCTTTGAGAAGAAGGTCAGAAACCATCAGCACAACCAGCCAGTTAGAGGGAAGATCAGTGGAGCAGCAGAAAATCCTGTGTGCCTCAAGGTGCCTCAATGTATAGGATAGGAAACAATCAAAAAACAGCAAAGACTTCCCTGGCTTTCCTGCAGCAAACTACCTGAAAATAGCTGAGCTGGGTAGCAGCTTTTGTGGGCCGCGCCAGGGCTTCCTGGAAGCCACTGTGGATGGGCTAAGAGATCGTGACAGTTCTTGATTATCACTTCATTACCTTGATGAGCACCAAAGCCTCAAAATTCAGTCTGATGATGGCTCGTTATACCAAATGCAGTGTTTCTATCATAACTCAAGAAAACAAGTTTTGTGAAATTTCCTTCTCCTCTGACAATTTCTGTCATCTCTCTTGGGGTGCTTTGCCGCATGTCAAGAAGAGAGGACAGTGGACAGACGAAAACAGGCTGTCCCTCTTCTTTGAATCAGTCACTGTGCTGAGGGAAACACAGTAAGGTTTTATTTATGTGCATGCAGAGAAGGCTGTGGCTATCAAATCCGCTTTATTATTTACTTTTATTTATTCTGCTTTATTATATTATTTATTTCTACAGGCTCTGCAACCATTTAAAATTAAAATTTACACACACACATTGGTTTGCTGTAAGAACTGTGTGTTGTATACTTACTGTAGCAGCGCTTTGGGTTTTGGTGAATTTTCTTAGTAGTTCTTCCAGTTATAAAGGAAGGAGAGTAAAATCTGTTCTGCGACTTCAAAAACTGCTTTTCTTGCCCTGGAATGCACATTAAAATCTACTGCATTTCTGGTTTTATACACATATTTTGGTTTAACCCCAGCTGGCAACCAAGCCCCACACATCCACTCTCTCATTCCCCAAGCAGCAGGATGGGGGAGAGAAGCAGAAGGGTAAACGTATTACTTTGGATTTGGCTCCCCACCAAGTCCTCAGGATCACAGCGAGACCTTTCCTCTCCTTTCTTGAAAACAAGGAAAGAGGGAGAAGGGAGAAAAAAAGAACCAAAGAACTGAAAATAACAGAATTAAAGCAATATATACATATATTTACACTTAATTACAGTAACAAAACCACTATATACATATAAGAAAAGAGAACCCCAACCCCCAAAACACAGAAGAACAGATATACCCAACGAATAAAGAACAAACCAAAATTTTAATACTTTCCTTAAGAAAATGAGAACCATTCTACTAAATCTCTCCTCTTGGATCGGAAAAATGACAGGCCTCACAGGCCTCACTCCCACACAGGTGAGACTGGCTGCAGGGAACCTACTGTCTCCAACTTCACAGGAAGAAATCTGACCTCTAACTTTCTTCCCCCTTGTATTATAACTTCTGCTTACGTAAAGAAATAGAATGGAATACTGGGACATGGATATTTCCTTGGTTTCCACCTGGTTGCCAGGGAAGGCCTAGACTAAACCGGTACAGTGAAAGTGAGAAAACTTGTGGTTTGAGATAAAGACAGCTTAACAGGTAAAGAAAAGCCCCTCACACAAGCAAAGCAAAGCAAGGAATTCAGTCAGTGCTTGTCATGGGCAGGCAGGTATTCAGCCATTCCTGGGAAAGCTGTGTTCTGTCATGGGTTAACAAAGACTTGGGAAGACAAATGCCATTCCTCCAAACGTCTTCTCCTCCCTTCTTCTCCCCTCAGCTCAATATGCTTAGCCCAACATCACGTGGTCTGGAATATATGGTATATTGCTTTGGTCAGTTGGGATCAGCTGTCCCAGCTGTGTCTCCTCCCAACTTCGCGTGAACCCTCCCACCCCCTTGGAGAAGTTGAAAAGGCCTGGATGTTGTTCAAGCGCTCTTCAGCAACAGCAAAAGCATCTCTATATTGTCTTGTGTTTTCAGCACAAGTTCAAAATACAGCCTCATACCAGCTACAGTGAAGCAAATTAATTGAATGCTGGTCAAAACCAGCATAATGCACTAAGGCACTCTTTTTTAAAAAAAGAAAAACAAACCCTAGAACTAAAAACAAAACAAAACAAACAAAAAAACCTGAGACTTGAATTGCTCTTCATTTAGCGATATCCTCATGCCAGTATAAATAAGGTGTCAAATTAGGGCTCCTCATTTAAAGCACTGTAAGTCAGTGCTAAATCTGTCTTAGGGGCACTGGATTGCAAAGAGGGAAGAAAGTTGTTTGGTGAATTGATGTCAAAACCACCAAACCACCATCATCACTCAATACACTATAAGTCAGGATAGGCAAGATGAAATATTTTTTCACCCCAGCTCCAACTTCACATCATCAATGTGACAGAAAAGCTTGGAGTCTGAATCCACTAAGGACACATGCTGCACCCAGTAGCAGAGTGCCTGTGCTGGCTCACTCTCCCTTGCTCCATGCAGCCTGGAGTTCAAGCTTTGGGTATTTCTGAGGGGAAAAGAAAATAAGAAAAAAAAGAAATGTGTTATGGAGCATCTCCTTTATCAGTTGCAGCACTTGGATTTGGAGGTTTTGCTGATTGCACCTGTAGAAACTTGACTTCTGTGAGCACAGCTGGGAAGGTGCACGACAGGCTGCCCCACAGGAAGTCCTTTAGCTCATGGACAGGAGTATTGCTGACCTCATGTTGAATCATAGACTCTTCCAGAAGACATAAACATCCTTCCTCGCAGAGATTAGTTTTGTAATTTTGGTGAAAGCATCTCTGCATGCTCCTGGTACTCCTCATGTTCATACAAAGGTTATTATCTGCACATGGCCCAAAACCTACATTATAAAATTCCTAAAGATGTGACAGAAAACCATACCTAATCAAACCATACCTTGTGTTCTCCAGAGTACCTTTTACTGTTAAGTACCATGATTCTTTTCTCTCCCACTTCTTATTTTGTTTTATACTTTTGGTATTGCTACCATGCACAAATTTCCCATGTATACCACATGCCATTTCAATTTTTAAATTTTTCATCCATGAGTGTGACAGTGTATTTTCTAAGAGACAGGCTTCTAAACCTCCTGTATCCCAGCCCATGCCATGGTACCAGAAGTATCACAGACACTCACAGCTGCACCCTGGGTCACAGTCTTCTTCAGATCAGTACACTGATAAGAAAAACTGTATGTGGCCGCAGAGGAAACTAAACAGAGATGGGTTGTGCACATTTTGGTTATGCCTTCACCTTCAATTTCACTTAACTTGTGTGAATTTCTTTCTTTTCTGACCCCTCACACTGTCTGCTGTGAAGAGGCATCAGTTCCAGTAATTAAAGTCTTGGGTAGTGGCTCTTGGTGGCCAGACAGGCAAATTTCCTCAATAAGTGCTGAGAGAGAGAGAGAGAGAGAGAAACTCTTCAGGACACAGGATTTATCTGTATAAGTAGGATATACCCATATACACAACTCAAATTAAGCAGAGCCAAAAAAGTTCTTGGGAGCTGCTGGAAAGAAACAAAAGACCCGTTACATAAAAACGTGTATATTGCTCAGGAGTCACCCATCCATGAAGCTGGAGTCTGAGTTCTTCAAATCACATAATTTTGTCAGTTTCTGAAGTTGCTCCTCTCATGCCAAAGCACCTGTTGGAACAAGCTTTGACCCATGTCAGAAAGCAGTGAATAAGTACATTTTCTCAGCCACTGCCTGTGAAGGCCTGGCTTGGAGCCACGCAGTCCTGGAGTCACTTTACATTTTAAAACCAGATTTGAGAAGCCCTGCAGCCAGCCAGCAGCAAAAAGAAGACAGGCAGCAAGGAGATAAACTGGGGAGGAACAGAGGCAACAGAAGGAGACAAAGCAGAGAAAAGAATTTTTTTTTCACATGGCATAACACCAAGCACACCTGGGAAAAGGGGTCTGCTGCTGTTTTTCCAGTAGAAAATGAGGCAGCAGGAGGTAAGAGGAGAGGAGGAAATATGAGTTCTCACCTTCAGGGAGAGATGTGCTGGTACACTCCAGTGGAGAGGCCAGTTGCAGTTAGGAAGAGAGGGAGCATAATTAATAAGGTTTTCAAGTCTCTCTGCACTTTGCTGGGCTGTTCAGTCGGCTGCACTCCTCTGGCCATTAAAGATTATGGAATACCACTTCTCTAACTTGCCACCTCCCTCTCCTTTATAAGAGGTTCCCAAAGCAAACTGTGGGCAAAGGCTTTTGCCTCTATGGCAGGGGCACTGATGGTGCCATACTGTTGTGGTTTAACCCTGTCCAGAAAGGAGCACCACACAGCTGCTCCCTCACTGCTTCACCAGAAGGATGGAGGAGAGAATTAAAATGGTAAAAATGAGAAAACTCATGGGTTAAGGTAAGGACAGTTTCACAGGTAAAGCAAAAGTCATGCACACAGGCAAAGCAGAACAAGGAGTTTATTCGCTGCTTCCCATGGGCAGGCAGGTGTTGGGAAGACAAATGCCATTGTTCCAAACACACTCCTTTCCTCTTTCTCTGCCCAGCTCTATATACTAAGCCTGACACCATATGGTCTGGAATATCTCTTTGGTCAGTTGGGAGCAGGTGTCCTGGCTAGGTCCCCTCCCAACTCCTTGTGTACCCCCAGCCTCCTCGCTGATGGGTTGGTGAGAAAAGCAGAAAAGGTCTTGATGCTGTGCAACCCTCTTCAGAAATAATAAAAAAAACCACCTTCCTGTATTATCAGCACTTTTTCCAGCACAGATCCAGAACAGCCCTGACTACTCTGAAGAAAATTAACCCTATCTCAGTCAAATACAGCACACTCTTCAGGTAGTGAGTGCTAGTGGATGGCGGGGTGCACCATGCGGGATATAAGGTCCCTAAAGCTGCTTCAGAGCCAGGATTAGCTGCTATCCTCTTAGTGGGCTCAAGACCTCCTAATCTCGATTTTGTGCTGCAGGCTGGTTTCCCCTCCTCACCTGGGGCAGACCCATGCTCGGAGTGCACTGTTGTCTGCCACAAAGAGCTTTTCGAGCACAAAAGACGTGGTTATTTGGAGCCCCTCCCCCCCTTCTGGTCAGACAGCTCCGAGCAGGTGGCTGCAAGTGCCCAGCTGATGGCACTGTCTCTCCGTCAGTCTGCCTGGTCGGAGGAGAATTCACATGTGCCTGGCTGGAAAAACCTGCCATTTGCCGGCCAAATGAGTCACTTGCTATTCACTGACGAGCATTTATATTTAATAGTGGGTTTACCGGATCTTCCTGGGGGCATGTACTCTTTTGAAACACCTGCAGTTTTGCTCACTTCAAACAGAAGTTTTTTGGGCACATTTGAAGAACTTTGCAAAAGATTTGAAGAGCAAAGACAAGGCAGAGAGATGTGAATTTGCCATGACCCACATTATCCCAGGACTTCTGCCAGATCCCCACAAGCTCCCCCAGGCCTGGGTGTCAGCAGCACCTGTTGCTGTGCTCCCTGTCCCCACCTGTGCCACAGGCTCCCTTTTAGTCCCTGCTCTTGCAGGCACGTGTCTGACCCTGAGCTCCCAGGAGATGCTGAGGTTCCACATGGAAAAGGACATCATGAGACCACCTGGAATTAGAAGAGCTTCCATGTATGTTGGCCTGTGTGCCCAGGATCATGGGGGCAGTGTGGAGTGTGTAACTCCCTCCTGTGTTCCCAAAGTGAGCACTTCAAATAAATTATTTAAATAACTGACCTGACCCCAAGGCAAATGCACACCCTAAAGCAAAGTTTCAAGGTTGTTTAAGTCTGGGTCTAGGTTCTGTCTCTGAATGAAATGTAGGCAGATTGCTGCTTGTATTTATGGTTTTGTTGCCTTGTGGAGAATGCAGTGCCAACAAGGGACCCTGCATCTAGCACTTTCACCTTAATGCTACTTGAAGAATGGAGTTCAAACCCACCACACATAAGGTATCAAATCCTTGTTCAAATAATTTTAGGGTGAAGAGTGTTAAAAGTACTTGAAAGTGAATTTCTGTCCTACTCTCTGCTTTTTGAGGGGGTCAGAGCCAAGTGCAACTGAAATTCCACCATGACATTTTGTACTGGAGTAGGGCTCCTGGTTTACTACACAGAGAGAACTGCAGTGTGGATGTGCAAGGAGGTAGCCACATATCCACTTTCTCAGTTGCCTGCAGTTAGCTAGAAGGCAAGGAGATTAAAGCTTAAAATAGCAGCATAACTACATGGTCATCAACTGATCCTGTAAAAGGTAGGGCAGAGATTTGAAGCCATTGCCCATCTGCCTACCTTAACTGAGGTTATTGAGGCAAGCCAGAGCTGCAGAATGGAGACAACTTCCATTACTCCTCCCCCCTGCCCCCCAAAGGTGGTTTAATCTGTGAGAGAGGCAAATTTTATATCTAGCTTGACAAATGACAGAGAGAGAAAGGTGGAAAGATGAGGAACTTTGTCTCAGATTTCGGGAGCAGCCATGGCTCTGTGACACCTCAGCATCTGAGACAGAAGAGCTGGAGACAGTCGTGGAGGGAAGGTCTGGGTGGGGATCATACGTGGTGTGTGATATATGGGGGCTGGGGGCTTGATCTTGGAAAATAACAGGACAGCAGAAAATCAGAGGGAGGCACAACCAGCCAATGCTTGGGTGAGAGTCTAGGGGAGAGAAAGGGCTTAAGGCAGATAGTGGGGAAGGAAAGTGTCAGCAGAAGCACAAACTGAGTCTTACATGTGGCATGAAGATCTCCCATGTGTTCAAAGAAAAGAAGAAATTAGGAATGCAGTGATTGAGGTGAGGTAAAAAGGGGAATCCAAGGTATATGAACCTTAAGGACAAAAAGAGAATTATAAAAGGGTTGAAAGCCACATTTCTGCACCTCTGTGAAGGCAGTGTTGCATATGCTTGTGTGTCCCCTTAGGAGACCAGCAATGGATGATGGATCTGACCCCTTCTCAGATCTTGCAGGGAATTCTGGCTGCAGAGCAGAAGAAGATTGGCAGCAAGAAAAAAAAGACACAGTATGGGTGGGCATGATAAGCCATAACCCACAAGAGTCTGGGGAGCATGACATGGGTGTCCTGTCCCTTTCCTACACTTACTGTAACTGAAACACAAAGGCAGCAGATGACCTTTGTGCCAAAAGCCTCTGTTAGAAGCCTAAATCAGATATACAAAGGAGCAGTGCACTCTTTTAGGAGAAACTAGAGGAAAAAAAAATAATGTTTCCATTTCCTTTAAGAGACTTGCAATGAGTCTTCGGTCAGGACAGTGGGAGCACCATTGCTGGGAGCACCTCCAAGCCCAGGAAGTGCCGTGCATTCATGCATGCTTTGGGAAGCAAGTCTACAGTGCCAGTAGACTCTCTAATGAGCTCCGAGCTGCTGGTGAGATCCAGCAGTCCCAGCAAACTCAATTTTCTGGGATGTGCAGTGAAATGAGCATGGCTGGTTTGGTTTCCTGCTCATACATAGGGGAAAGAGCAGGCCAGTAGTGCCCCAGAGGAATAAATATGAATTAATGCACACTCGAGTTGAATGGAATTATTTTTGAAGGATACTGCAGAACTGAGGATGATGCTGGACAGCAGCAACACCTCTCCTAGCTGCGGTCTGTGAGGGGAGCTCCGACCTTTGCAGATGGCATTTGTGACCATGCCCTGCTGGCTGTGCTTGGGGAAGGGTACCACACATAAAATTTACTTGTCGGCAGAGCATCCTGCAGAGAAATTCCTGTTGGTGAGAGCCTGCAAAAAAATCACTTCTTGGTTTCTCTGTAAAACAGTTTAAATGAGCACACAATGAGTTTCATGGAATATCCATTTCCTGTCATGCTAAATTCAGGTCAAAATTACTCTATCAGCAGCCTGCTTAAAATAGGGTCATAATGAAGCACTGATTTTATTAGCTGATTGTCCTTGCTAGTCAATGGTTATGTACTTCTGCAGATGGACTCTGCAGTCAGGATACTTTTAATTCCCCCTGGATTTCATTACTGTGACTACAAAGCAAGGAACAGAATAGCAGACAAAGCTGTTGCTGTTTAGGGTCACGATGCTGCCTATGCCTTGTACTGAGCTGTGAACTTCTGGGAAGTTCAGACCTGCACACTTAGGATTGTTCTGGGTTTTTCGGGGAGCAAATTCTATTTTGATAAAGCTCTTCCACTGTTTAATGTAACTAATGAGCAGCCACTGACTCCATCCCCCTCTACCTCCACCCCAGGCGGGGAAGAGATCAGAAAGATCTTGTGGGTTGAGATAAGAACAGTGTGATGATTGAAATGCTATTAATTCTACTAATAATTGTTATGAAAAGGAGAAAGGGAGAGGAACAAACCCCAAGAGAAACAAGTGATGCACAGTACAGTTGCTCAGCACCCACTGATCAGTGCCCGGCCCCCAGCAGCAATCAGGCCCTCCCAGCTAACACTCCCCAGTTCATATACAGAGCATGATGTTCTCTGAAACACTTGGATTGTTCAGCTCACCTGTCTGGGCAATGCTCCCTGACAGTTTCTTATCCACCTACCACTGGCACAGCATGGAAAACTGAAAAGTCCTTGATTTAGGGTAAGCACTTCTCATACTGAATCCAAAACACAGCACTACACCAGCTACTGAGAAGAAAATTAACTGTGTCCCAGCTGAAACCAGGACATTATTCACCCTCACTCCATACCATTTATGTTATGCAGGGTCTTACACTTCCCAATGCATCTTTCCTGTCTTTTGATATATGTATATACACAGCTATCATTAGTCTGTGGACCATCTCTGTAAAATCCACTGAGTTCACTCAGTCTGTGACCTTGGGCTCCATCTATCGTAACTGTTTCAGGGTAGGAAAGATGGTGTGGATTGTCATATGTTGATACCAGTTCTGTTTCCATCACTCTCATCAAAATTCATTCTTCATTAATGTGACAATCAAAATGGAGTCAGGTTCAGATCCTCAAATGTGGAGTGGAGAGACAGGCATTGCAAGGCACCCAGGGTGGTGATGGCCATATGAGTGCCATGGAAATCATAATATGCAGTATTATACAGCAATTAACGTCACACATTTTGATTCATTGTCCATCCTTACCCCGAATCAAATACTCTTGAAGCACACACTGGACTTCCCCATCCTCTCACATGACCCACCAGCTGCACCCACCCAGGTCCTTGAGCAAAAGTAGTCCTGTGTATGGACTTGCCTTTGCTTGAGGCAGGAATAATCCGGGTTGTTTTCCTCAGTATATTTTTAATGTGCACAACAGGAACTTTATTCCCTTCTGTGGTACATAAGGGTTTTGATGGGGCAGAGCCAGCTTGATTGCAGATCCCACAGGCCTGATTCACCAGGTGGCTCTTGCTAAATATGTATCCCAGTGTGTGAGGGTCCCATCATCCATTGCTCTCCATGTAGCCTTTAACAGTTCTTTGATTTTCAATTTTCCTAGATGCTGATGCATGTGATATACTGATAAGGGAAAATATCAGTCTGCGTAACTTAAACAGTGTAGTTTTGCGGTTCGTGTGCTGTTGCTAAGAAGGAAGTTGTGTTACCAGTAAGCAGCCAATAAGGAGGTGCCAATAAGCAGCCAACGGGAAAGCTGCGTGATGGCGCGAAGGGGCAGCCAATGAGAGGGTGTGTAATGTAGCAAAATGCAGCAAATAAGCAGCCAATGAGGTGCTGAGCAGATGGGCAGCCAATGAGGAGCTGTCGCTGCGAGACGGGACTGAGGGACTGCGCGTGCTCCGAGAACAGGCTGAAAAGTTCAGAGAGGAAGAGTTCGAGCCTTCATCCCCACGACCACCGGGGACGACCACCAGAGAGAAGTATGCAGATGACAGAAGGCGTGTCCCAAGATTTAAATAAAACATCACCCACTCTCAGAAAGGTTATGAATATGTAAAAATATGCTATGAATATATGAGCTAACTGTATAAAATAGAAGTTGGGGAGGGGGAGCAAGTGTGTGTTAGGCAGAGCTATCCCCCACAAATCTGGCACTGAAATAAACAAATACTGGCCTAATAGTACCTGTGGCTATTGAGTTTTACCGCCACCACTTTTTCTTGGCATCAATACCCACTCCAGCCACTTTCTTTGGCCCAAGTGTCTATAAGATTGTTTTGGAAATGAGTCCTTTTGTCTGACTTAATTCTTTCGGAAATATCATGTTTCAAGGCCCAGGACACTGTGTCTCCAACCATCCAGTGATTGCTTCTGCTATTTCAAGCATACAGCACTTGCTTTGGTGGGTTTGTGGGAGTGTGAGATAGTCAATCTGCCAGGGATCCCCAAATTTATATTTCAGCCATCGTTCTCCATAGCAGAGAGGCTTAAAACACTTGACTTGCCTATCTGCAGTGCATGTTTCACATTCATGGATAACCTGTTGTCATGGGTTTACTCTAGCCCAATTTTTCAAACCCCCACAAAATTCCTGAAAGGTTGGGAAAGGTCCACAACAGGCAAAACAGACTCAATGTGAGGAATAATATTAAAATTTATTGCTAACAGAATAGAAACTAAAAAGTCATGAAATATACAGTATTAAACACACTTCTACCACCCCTTGGCCCCCTGGCCAATGCAGGAGGAGAAACTCTCAGGGCAATAGCTAAAGTCTCTCTTCCAATAGGGGTGCAAGGGGTCTCTGCACCCCCTGAGTTCCTTTCATGGGCTGCGAGGGGACAACTCACTACACCATGATCTTCACCACACATTACAGGGAGTTAAAGCTCTGAGTTTTCTCCCTGTTCCATGGGATCCCTCCCAGGGGAATAAGCTCTCGGAGGACCCCTCCATGTCAGGTCTACCCCTCCCCTGGGTCGCAGGTTCTGGGGTTTGCCGCAGTCTGAGGTAGGAAGGGGATTGTGACAGCCAGTGGGTTCAGGCGAAGTAAAGGAGGGACACACACTGTCACGTGGTGGAGCAATCACCATGCTATCATACTTTATTGAGGCACGGGTCAGATTTATATAGAGCCAGGATGGAAGGTGCTGGAAAGGAGGGAGGAGCATGGGACTGGTAGGGGAAACAGCCAACCGGGGAAGGAAGGAGGGAATATAGAATCAACAGGAACCAATGGGGAGAGTATCTGCAATGCAGTAGATGGGAACCAATAGGAAAAATGGAGGTATTTGTGAGGGGAAAATACATTGAAATTGGAAAAACTTGGAATAAAACTGTCCGAACAAGTTCTTTGGTAAAACCTGGTAACAATAAACAGTCCTTTTCTGTATTAGTCCTTGGTAACAATGTCACATAGTATCAATCCCAAGCAGGTGCTTGGCCATTTCTGCTTCTTCCTGCACCTGCCTCAGCTCCTGTTGCCATCTTTGCAACAGTTCTTTTCCTCAGCGAGTGCCTTCCTCAGGGGTTCATCTCAGTCTCTTTATACCCAGATAATTTTCACCAGAGTTCTACCCAGAATAAACCTGCTCAGTGTGGCTTCTCTCTCTCTCTCTCTCTCTCTCTCTCTCTGTTGCAAATCCAAGCGGTGGTGGTAGCTGTGCTTCTCTTCTTTGTTCCACTCTGCTCCGCTCCACTCCCGACATGCTCCGTGCCATGCACTACTGCCGCTCCGGGCCTGCTCTGGGCTGCTCTGCTTTGGGTTGTGTATTGCTGCCGCACCAGGCACCACAGAGCCTGGCCAGGCTGCCACCACCTCTCCCCGTGGTGGGGGGAAGTGGCGAGGCTGGCCGGAGAACTCCTGGGCAGTTTCTCTCTTGCTCTGTGGAATTTCTTCTCAGCTCTGCTGCACGTCTCAGCCAGGGGCCTGGCTTGGCCTCAGTGCCACGCCTGCTCCTGGACCAGGGCCGGGGGGGGCCCGGCCCCCATGGGGCCTGGCGGCCCCTCTGCCAGCTTAGTGGCTCTAATTTCTTCTGCACCACAAGCCTTCTCTTCCAGCTACTTAAATATGTAATTTGCAGAGGCGTTACAACAGCTTCTCATTGGCTCAGCACGAGGAAATCCACCTGGAACTAAGCATCTTCAGTTCCAGGGGAGGGCTAGTAAACCCAAGACACATGTGTGACAGTGTCCATGGTTAAGTCCATCCCTCGATCATGAGCCCATTGATATGTTGCATCTCCTGCTTGATGGCCCAAGCTGTCACAGGCCCACTGAGACAGAAATTACTCATCTTTATGTTGCCAGTCTAAATCCACTTCACTGTTAGCAGCTGGAGACACCTGTTGATTAACTGGGTGTTCTCAACTCTCGTGTACATGAACATGATTCACCTTTACAAACAGGTTCTCCACCCAGGCAACAATATCATGCCACAATGTGCCAGCACAGATGCATTTACCCCTTGTGCTGGTTTTAAAACTCAGTGGGAAAGCCAAGCCCACTCAAACTGCCCCATTTCAATACTGGAGGAAAAAATACTAGGAAAGATAATAAGATGGGGTCACAATTTGTTGAGAAAATTGCAATAAACACAACAATAATAGTAAAAGCATTTTCCACAGCTTGTACAGCTACTTGCACTCTCTCCTGCTTTCCTACAGTACAAGGATGCATCATTAAGCAAGGCATAATGTTTCTCACTTTCAGATTATTTATTATATCAGGTGGGTCTTCAGCACTCTCACCTCCTCCTCTGCAAAGAGCACAAGGATGTCATTAGTCAAGTCAATGTCACAAGTCATTCTCTTCCAATCGCTTTGTTGATGCCTGCTTCCCTAGAAAGTGACCCCAGCTGTTTGGCTTCATTATCCTCCAATTCCAAACCGCTAGTCACATTATCCCACCATCAGAGCAGCCAGGTGACAATGTGCTTACCTGGATGGTGGCTGAAATCTTTCCATCTCTCCTGCAGCTCACTCAGGGGTAGAGATCAACTGGATATCTCTTGTTCTGCCTCTTCCTTCTGCTCCTGTGATAGCCTTGCTTAGCCTGTAAAACGAGAAGATGCAAAAAAGGAGCTCCAGAGTCAAAGACACATCCTCATGGAGGTACAGTCAATGCTCTAACTTTATTCCAAAAATACACACATTATCAAGGGTCCTACAGGGTTCACACGCTCTCTTCTAACTTTCTATTTGTTACATTCACTTTCACACACGATATCTATAACTTTATTGGCTCTACTAGCCAAGGCACATTTCCAGGTCCCCCCATCTTCTGGTTTCTCACACCCTGGATAACAACCTCCTTCCTTGTTTTCCTTTATGCAGCTTTCTGATATCTGCTGCTCAAGGACACAGATCTGCTGCTGGAGAACACGGGTCCCTGCCGTCCAGCACGCAGGCCGGATTGTGCAAGCAGGCCTGAAGCAGTATATGTCCTGCATCATCTGAGATTCTCTCAACAAGCCTGCCTTGTCCTCCTTTACTACATAAGATGCCTTTCATGTCCATTTCTTTTTGTGTACAGGGGCAACTGATACTGGCACAGTGGTTCAGGTGCAGGGGCTCTAGCTGTGCTGGTCAGTTCCAGAGATTTTCCCTTCCTCCCACAGGCCCTAAGTGGGGCTGAACATGACTTGAAAGCCTGGGCCAGGCCCTAACATGGTGCAATGACTTGTGTGCCTCTGAAAGCGCAGTTGGGCTCAAAGCTCTTAAAGGGTCTTGGCCAACCTCAATGATTCTGTGGTGTTACCTCTACTTGGGACCTCAAGTCAACAGGAGACTTGACACAGATCCACTTACTGACACCCACACACCCTTTCTGCCTCCAGAAGGCTTTGGACAAGTGGATGTACAGTTCTGCATATGCTGAACTGGCAGAAATAAGGCCCCCTGTGCCAGGCTTGGTGCATTTGCATGTTGGAGTAAGAGAATTCCCAAAGCAATGCTGTAAAGACTGTCTGTGTAAATCCACACAGCAGAGAGCTGGGAAAGAATACTTCTGTGTTGGTAGCTAATATGCAAAAATAATTTTGCCTGGCAATTGGCACCAGACAATTGGCTTCATAGCTCAGCGATGGCTTTAAAAAATGTTAAGAGGTACAAATAGAGAGACACAATAGACAAAAAGTTAAAAAGAATGACCTCATGATTTTTATTAGAGGTTTTAAAAGGGTTAATGGAATCAGAAACAGTGTGTGTCACACTTGCTGGGGAGAGATGATAAGGAAAAGAAAATTACTTCAAAATAGAAAGTGAATACTACCAGCATTAGAAATTCATCCTTTTAACCTCTGTAACGAATATTTCGAACACTTGGGAGGGTGGGGCTAAGTTGATTTTGTGGCCTGACGTTATGTTTTTAGCCATAATAGCTTTTTAGTGGTTCCAGCCTGGAACTGGAACTAGATATATCTGTCCAAGGATGAGGTGCTGTTTGGTTCCATCACTGCACACTTTCATGTCATGAATTTGTGTTTGCAGGATTCACTTCTGCACTGGGTGCACAAAGTCACCTAAGCCAAAAACCACTGTTTCTGCACTGTGCTGCTCACAGCACAAATGTGCCCCTGGAGTGAAATGCAAATGGTCAAGTATAAATTGCAGTGGTTAAAGGTTCAAAGTCTATGAATATCTAGGGCAGCATGAAATTCTACTGTGCATCTTGAGAATGAAGAAACATTTGTAATTTTAAGTTTCATAATGCTGAATTAAGTTTTATTACCCATTTCTTGTGATGCTACATATTTTTCTGTAATACAAAGTATTCAGTGATATTATCACCCTTTTACTACAGCAGAATATGCAGTTGGACACTCTGAGGAGGACAAAAGCTTAATGAAGCTTTAGTATAGGCTGTAAAGACTCCTGGAGAAAGAGTCAGGCTTGGTGTGTTGTTACTTTGCTGTAGATTCAAAGAATATAGACCCATACTAAAAATGACCAACTAGTCCTTCATAATTAGAAGAGCAGAAATGTACTGTTTGACACCCAAACTGGTGTGGTAACACTGACTTTATTGAAAGTTAATTCTCTTTGATATTATCTTCTTTTTAATCCATATTTTAACAGATCATCAGATATTGTATATAACTGTATTGTATAATAACCCTTAATATTTAAGCAGTGCTTTCAGATTGTGAACAAACAGCAGGTTTTCTTGTAAGTGCCCCTGGCCTTGTACATTACCATCAACAGCTTCTAAAAGGGTTAAAGATCAGTGTGAGCAAGGCTTTGCTGATGATTAGGACACATTAATGGAAAACAACCATTATCACCTCTGAAATGTACCTCTACATCATACTAATGCATTGTAATTTAATGTAATTAAGTTATACGAGCTGAAGATGTTCAATTTTATTATAAACATCCATTTTAGGAGGCTGCTCAGCAGCTAAAAATGGATGCTTGCATATGAAAGTACTCAAAACCCATAGGCTGAATCCTGGAAATAAATTCCAAACCTGAGCCCTAGTTCCATTCCATGGTATAATCAGAAAGCTGACAGATGAGGTGCAAGGCCATGCAAGGTGGGAGGAAGAGGAGAAGGCTCCACATTATGGTATCAGAGGTAGATTTATGTCTCCTGTGGAACACGTCAGCCTCTAGCTATGACGCAACCCCAGGGCAGTGCTGTCTCTCTTATTTTTTTAAAGTCATAAATATAATAATAACAAAAAAAATACAGAAAAATAAAATTATTTTCTTAGGTGTTTATAATTACAATTAGTTTCTTTCAATAAATATTAAGGCTACTGTAAATCTTATCATCGACATCAGCCTGAAGGCTTTGACAGAGTTATTGTAGCATCAAAAGTTTAACAATCCACTGCTTGGTTCTGGGGAAAGCATTTTCCAGGCTGGAAAGATGTGTACACTGCTTTTTGCGAAGGGTAACCTTTTCTGGGCTTAGTGCAGCTGGCTGGCACAAGAAAGAGCAATGGCTACACTCTCCATTATTTAAACCATTCAAGGCTCTAATCCAGAAAGCAGAATCATTTGTTTCTTCATGGTATATAAACATATACCATGGTATATTAATCAAGAAATATGGCTTTTGTATTATTCCCTGTGCTTGGTATATGAAAGATGCTTGATGCCTGATCATTTTGTAGTTCCTGTCTGTGAAAATAAATCTAAAAGTAGTTGAGTTTTATTTGAATCTATGTTGTTGTTGTTGTTATTAATATAAAGGAATCTAGTTGCTAGATGCTTAAGGTTTGTTTCTTGTTTGGGAGGTTTCTTTTGATAATTTCTTTGTTTGTTTTTCAGGGAAGCTGCATTAATAAATGCTCCCCTAAAAAAATCCCATAATAATAAGATTGCAGCCTGGAACCATATTACTAAAGGAGTGAGATCAAGCTGATCCAGTAAGATCTCACCATAAAATCTTCATTCCTCTGCTGCTGAGGGGAAGAAATGCATTTTCTTCAGCTGAAAGTGTAATCAATTATTTTGAAAAAGAAACTTCTCATACACTCTGTATCTGGTGTATATGCAGTAAGAGCAAAGTTTCTATAGCTTGCTATAGCTGTCCTGCTAGAAGCAATAGTAAAAGTCTCTTCAAAGAGAAACAAAATAAAAATAAATCTCTATTATTATGATGTTTATCCATTCTGCCAGTGACATTTTCTCTTATGTTTTGGCTGAAATCATAGTATGAATAATTTTGTGCCAGCAAATTTCACAGTAAGAAAAAAGCAACCATATTGGAAACCAGTTGTGCTGCTTCTCAGTACCACCTATTTCCTTGGGGGTGACTTTTTGTCTCTGAAGGAAATGGAGAACCATGGAACACCTTTACTGGATTGTGGTTAAAGTTGTTGCCACATTTACAATAAAGGAAGTAATTTGATGCTATGAAGGTCTTTGTGCATTGATTTTGTATAAAACAAAGTAGTTCAGGAATATTCTATGTAGCTAATTGAGTATCCTGTGTTTTTTCCTTCTTTCCTTCCACCTCAGGAGTTTGATATCAGAGACTATGAAAAAACAATCTTAACAATAAACAAGACAAAAACAAAATTCTAACAATAAGCAATACAATAAACCAATCCTAACAATAAAGAAGGCACAAACCCCCAATCCGAACAATAGCTAAGACATTAAACCACTCCTAACAATAGCCTCTACATTAAACCAGTCCTAAGAAACCAGACCAACTCAAAGCACATTGCCCGGCCAAGGGAAGCCCTCGAACCCCCCAGCTCTCCCATTGCCCCCGGAGGGGCTGCGGGCCCCCAAGCGCTCAGCGGGGCAGGAGGCGGCTGCAGAACTCCTGCCGGCTGCACTCTCCCGCCCGGAGCCTGCTCTGGCAGCGGAACTGGCGCAGCTCCTCCTGGAAGGTCCCGTGCTCCATGGGCCTATAGTCCTGGGGTTCGCAGTGTGTCTGGGAAGCCACGGCCCTGTCACCGACCGCAGCGCAGCCTCCGGCCCCCACCCAGCCCGGGGCAAACCCAGCGCCCCCGCTCCCCCGGCCCTGGAGATCCTGCCCTCACGGAGGATGGTCAGAGCCAGAGCTCCCTCTCTCCGCTGGGCTGGGCAGGGCACACGAGGTTCCAGGGCATTCTCCTCTCATGTCCCCAGGCCTCCCCCTGCTGACAGGGACACAGTGGAGGCACTCACCGGGTACTGCAGGAAGAAGTCCCGGTACCCCCCCTTCAGGACATAGAGCTCAGGGTAGTGGAGCTGGGGGTACTCGTGACAGGAACGATCCTTCTCCCTGAGGAACCGGCACCTGGGACACAGGGAAAGGCCATGGGATCATCCCGTGCCGGGATCTGTGCGTGCCTGGGGGGCTGGCAGAGCCCAATGCCTCTCCCCTCCCCCCCTCGTTGCCCCACTCACATTTTGGGCCCTCGGTGAGCAGAGAACTCGCAGTGGAAGATGATGATCACCCTCTTGCTGGTGTCCATGGGCAGGATGGGCTGGTCCAGCAGGAATTGCTCCACATCCTGATGCAGGGGCAGGTTGACAGCACCCTGGGGAGGGACAGGAGGCTCCTTTTTCCCCTTCTGCCTCCCATTTCATCTGCAGGGACATAAGGATGCTTCCCCCAATCTCCCCCTGCCACCACCATCCTCCAATCTACTTGTGCACCATCCCCCTCCTCCTTCCAATTGAGGATCAACCCCTCTAAGTGGGCTTGGCGCTGCTGAGGGGCCTATTCAACCCCTCTGGGGAAACCTGGTGACCCTTGGGGGAGCTCTTTAACCCTGTTGGGGTAGTCTCAGCACCTCCTGGGGGGACTGCTCAACCTTAAGTGGGGGTCTCAGCACCTCTGAGGTTTGGTGGGTTTCAGACACCCCCTTCCTCCCAGCCCCAGGGGGCATAGGAGCCATTCTGACCTTGATGTGGCCCCCCTCGTACTCATAGGGGTACCGACAGTCCACGGTGATGCTGCTCTCGATGAAGCTGCTCCACTGCCCAGTCAGTACTGCCACCAACTGCAGGGGGAGTCCGTCACCAAGGGGGAACACCTGGGGGGTGGTGAGGGAGCAGGCAGGCAGCCCCACGGGGGGGCTGGGCAGAGGCTGCTGCCTCCTTACCGTGTCAGGGGAGATGTACTTCAGGCTTGGGTCCTTCCCCTTCACCATTGGCAGGAGGTGAGCCTGGAGGAGACCATGGGCTCTGGAGTCATATCCATCCCAGGGACACTTCCTAGAGGGTGCCACTTGTTCCCCCAGCCCAGAAGCCCCCCCAGCTGCCAGCTCTGTTCCCAGGGGAGGGGGGCAGTCTGCCCAGGGCAGACGTGCCTGTGGCACTGGGGTGGCTCCAGAGGAGCAGGGATTTGGCTCTTCATCCACTCTGCAGGCTGCAGGCTGGGAAGTCACAGCCCCAAGGCCCCATGTCCCCAGGCAAGGGCCACCAGGTCAGTTTGGGCTCTTGTGCCCATGCAGGGCTCTGATGGTGGTCCCTGTTTCAGATTAAGGTGGGCAGCACCCCCAGACCTGCCCCATCCTCATGGCCCTACCTTGGAGAAGTCCCCAATGAGCTCCTGATCGTTGCTGTCCAGCAGGCTCCTGATCTCCTCATGCTGGGCAGACCTGGAATGCTGCAGCCCCTCTTCCTGTAGGGATACAAAGCAGAGTCCCCCTGATGTGAACAGGGGCTCCAGCAGAGCCGGGGCATGGCATAGTCCTGGATCCATAGGGACAGGTTGGATCTCCCACCAGGGCTTCCCCGTCACCCACCAGCTCCAGCGACACTTCCTCGCAGGGGGTGTTGGCCACCCTCCTGTGCTGCTTGGCCTTGACAGGGGTGTCCCCATCACAGGGGTGTCCCCGCTTCAAGATGGGCCTGATGGCCCTGCTGGTCCCCGAGGGCGAGCAGAAGAGCTGCCGGCACTTGCTGCACTTCCCCAGACACTGTGGGGAGAGCCCGTGTGGCTGCTTAGGGGTCCAGCAAGCCCCCAGCACCAGGAGGGCAGGGGACGAGGCCCCACCTGGAGAACCCTGTGGGTGCAGCCTGGGGCTCTGTTCAACCCCCAAGGCCCCCACTTACGAGCTCTGCCTCCTCCTTCCTTGTCATCCTTGTGGTCAGCACATTCTCAGTCCTCTGGGTCATGGTGGCAT
This sequence comes from Corapipo altera, assembly GCF_003945725.1. NCBI lineage: Eukaryota > Metazoa > Chordata > Aves > Passeriformes > Pipridae > Corapipo > Corapipo altera. The sequence goes on from NW_020884958.1 coordinate 947,837, forward strand.
CACTCTGCCAGGGTGGCAGCCGAGGGAGGGACGGGGGAGAGCAGAGGAGATGGTGAAGGGAAGAAGTCCTTCTGGCTGCTTCCCAGCCCCAGGCAGGGATGGATCCCATGCCCAAGGTCCATCCATCTCCACAGGCACAGGAACTCTGTGAGAAGCTCAGCAGTGGGGCCAGCCCCATGCCTGCCCGATTTGGAGACCGGGTGTCCCTGTGACCCCCCCAGCCCCTTCATCTCCAACATTCACAGGTCTCCAGGGCAGGCGGGGAGGTTGGAGCAGCAGCTCCTATTTCCAGCCCCAGGATCCCCCAGCCCCGGGTCCCTCTTGAGCCCTCCAGCCCCTCTCACCAGCAGGCTGGATGTGGAGCAGGGTCTCGTGGCCAGGGCGTCCCTTCTGGCAGCCCCATGGCCGGCAGCTAGATGGCTCTGCTGACCCAGTGTCGGCAGCTTCTTGGGGACAAAGCCCTCCTGCGGTGGGGGGGCACAACGTTAGCGCCCCTCTGCCCCTGCCCTGCACTCCCCAGGCCTCGCTGCCCCCCTCACCTCATCCTCAGACTCCCTCCGGCCCCTCTGCACTCGGCCCCTGCAGACGTTGAACTCCCCGGAGTGGGAGACGACCTTCAGGATCGTGCTGGATTCCAGGAGACACGGCTGTGGGACAGGGGAGGGCTGAGAGGTGCTGCACAACCCCCCCCTCCCCCCGGCTCCATCCTGCTCCTCCCAACTCCGTCAGGGATAGAGCAGGATACAGCCTCCCAGTGCTCAGCCCTGCAGAGCCTCCAGGACTTACCGGCAAGGAGCGGATCCTCCGCAGATGGAGCTTTGCGCTGCAAGAGCAGGGAAAGAAAAGGATTCAATGAGAGCAGGTGTCCTGGACCAGCAGTGTGCCACCCCTCTGCCATGGTCCCCTGTGTCCCCCAGGTCCTCCTAGAGGGGTGAGACCTGCCCAGGGCTGTCCTAGCTCCCCAAAGGGACCCTGGGACAAAACCACATCCAGGCACTGAGCAAACACCGATGGACAGACCGGGGCTCCAGGAGGGGAATGGGGACAGCCTGGGTTTTAGGTCTGGGACAGGGACAGCCTGGCTTTTGGGACTGGCGCAGGGACAGAGACCCTTCACTTACCCTTGGAGAACTCTCCTGGAATTCAGGATTCCTTTCTCGAAGCTGTGGGCACAGGAGAGCTGGGCTTTGGGGGGGTGGCACCCCACGTCCCAGCCCAAGCAGTTCAGGTTCTCACCCCCCAGAAAGAGCTTGGGGGAGCACAGCTGGATGCTCAGGCCTCCAGCAAGGCTGAGCCCGGGCACTGCTGCCCGTGGGAGGCAGGGGAAGGCGAGGGGGTGTCCCCGGGGGGGGACGTGGGGATGGAGCACTCACGCTTCCTCCGCCGCCGCCGAGTCGTGCTGTGTGAGGGAGTCCAGCCTCAATCCTGCGGGAACAAGGGGCAGGGGTAGCCCCGGGGTGGGGATCGGGCTCCTGCCGCCACCCCAGGGCCCTTGGCAGGATCCGGCCGGGCAGGGAGCCCCCCACATCTCAGCTGTGCTCCCTTCTGTTCCAGCCAGGGCCGGAGAGGGGCCACGGCCAAGGGCAACGGCTGTGCCCTCACGGGGGGCCGTCAACCTGCCCTCCAGGATCACAAGACGGGTGGCACCGGTCCCACATGGAATGTCCCGTGTCCTCCTGGGCAGGGACCGCAGCGGGGTGCTCCGTGGCTGAGTCCCAGAAGCCCCCGCCTCAACCTCCCTCGGCAGCCACTCGGCCAAGCTCTACCTCCATATCCAGGGACTCTCTAACACTCCCCCCAGCACCCTGTGCCAGACCTCCGGCTCGGGGGGTGGTGGTGGGCGGTTGTAGGGGCGCAGCAGCTCCATCACTCACCGGCATCCGAGGGCTGGGAGCAGACGGAGTCCCGGGCACAGGGCGAGGCCACCGGCTGCGGGGACAGGGTGGACGAGAGCCGCGGGAGGGACAGCCCCCCGCCTCGCCGCTTCGAGGTGTCCCAGAGCCTGAGGACGGTCGGGAGGGGAAAGGTCAGTGCTCCGGGGTGCCCGTCGGCCCTTTCCCGGGGGAGTGAAGGGAGGGGGGGTTCCTAGATCCTCCAAGCGGCCTGGCACGGTGCCCTCCATCCCCGAGCCCCACGTGGGGGCAGCCCATTTCTCCCGTATCGAGGGAGTCCCGCGCGGGGCGGGCGGCCAAAGCCCCTCGCAGCCCCCCAGCGCGCCCCAGCCCCTCACCTGCCCGGCTCCGCCGGGTGTCCCGCGTCAAGCGACAGCGGGGGGAGCGGGGACACCCCCGGGGACGTGCCCGCCAGCCCGGGCAGCCCGCGGCCGCCGCATAGCGCCATGGCAGAGGAGGGATCGGGCGAGCGAGTGTCGGTCTCCGGGAGCGCCTCGCCGGGAGCGCAGCGCGGGCTGCGCCGGGGCTGCGTCCGATCCAGAGCCGGCAGGAGACAGGGACAGCGGAGAGTGACAGGTGACAGGGGAGAGTGACAGGTGACAGGGACAGCTCAGAGCTGTCAGTGGCAGGTGACACGCTCAGCTCACACTCCTCTCACACTCGGCTCACACCCGTTTCGCTCTCGTTTGGAACAACAACGAAACAACAACAACGAAATAACAACACCGGGGACCCCGCAGCCAATGAGAGGCCGCGTCGGGGCTTGAGGGCGTGGCCACGGCGGAGGGGGCGGAGCATAACAGAAAAGGAGCGTGCTCGGCCCGGAAGGGGCGGGGCCGCAGCGCTGGGGGCCCGGCCGCGGGTTCAAGGAGCCGCTGCCGGGCTGGAGGTGCGGCTGTCCCGGCTGTGGGGCTTCGGCACAGCCCCTCCCTGCCCACGCCGGTTTTTTCTTCTATTTTCCCACCCAGCCTGGATGTTCTGGGCTGGGATTTACACCAAAAACGCCCCATTAGAGCTTTCCAGCCACGGAAAACCTGTTTTCTGTCCTATGAGGCTTCTATGGCACAGCTGGTTTTTGCCAAATCCTTCTTGGCTGTTGCTGGTTATTCACAGGGGTTGTGTCTTTCTGCTATGCATCGGGTAGGCTCGGCAGGATTCCAGTATTCCAGGGAAGGGATGATGCAGGGAAGTGGGAAGCAGGGGTCCTGTACTGGTGCTGGCCCCAGGCAATCCTGAGGTAGCATCATCCTTGGCCTCACATGTTGCCTAACACTGTAATTCAAGTTGTTCTTAAGGGTCTTTCTATTGCACCTGTTGGATAATAATGAGAACTGGAAGGCAATTGCTCTGGGAAAAATTAGTATCTTGTCCTTGGAAGTGACTGTTACTCAAGAAAGCAAAGCTGAAATCTTGGAGGTGGAATTTTTTTTTGTGGAGTTTCTTTTTTTGTGAATGGTCTTCTCTGTTTACCTGCAGAAAACTTTCAGTTCTGTTCTAAACTTTAAAAAAGAAGAAAATCAACAAAATTCCACATGTGCCTAAATGTACTTGATTTCTTTGCTCTTGCTATTGTGCCCTTGACACGAGGCCCTGGTGTTTTATTTCCAATCTGCCTCAGTTTCCCCACAGAGATGCTGAAGCAGCTGGAAACTTTTAACAAAGTGAGCAAGTTTGAGCTGTCTTCCCGCCAAGTCTCCAAACGCTCAGTGAAAGCTCCTCCTCTCCCTCCCTCCCTCTTTGGGCAAAGAGAGGAAAGGAAAAAAAAAATTATAGAAACTGAGAGAAACCCAGATCAACCGGATTATATAAAAAAATATATATTTACAATTATATATATACAATTTGAATATATTATACACAATGGGGAGCTCCCAAGGGGGAAAACGGAAAAGGGAGGGGGAAACAGGGATAAAAGAACTAAAACCAAATATCTTCTAAATATACACCTTCAATAGAGAGCTAGCGAATAAATACAAAAACAAATTAAATACTTCCCTGAACGGGACAGTAGAACTAACTCCCCACAGCTCCCAAATGGAACGGAGATAACGGCAGGTCGGAGCATGCAGGCTTTGGCCTATACAAGCAAAACCATCTGCAAGAGGGACCTGTCGTCTTCAGCCACCAGAAGAGCGAAGAGAGTGAAGGCCTCTTATCTGCGCCTTTTATATGTTGTGTTACGGAAAGGAATGATATGGAATACTTCCTTAGATTTCTGACCCCGTTGCTAAGGAAGGCCTAAAAAATCCAAGAAACCAACCCACTACACAAAGGTAAAGTCTTTGGGAAAAATACATAATCTGGAATCAATCCCAAGTATTTGACTGTGCCTAGCTCTTCTCTCACCTGGAGATCACACCTGCCCAAGAAGTTAAAACCCACTAGTGTCCCCCAAGGGTGATGGTTAATTATTTGTACACTGCACATTTCAACACAAATTCTAACTGGAATTTTCTCCAGCAAAGTAATTTCTTTTCTAAAAACTCTGGGCTTATGTCTTGATCTTTTAGCTGCTTCCCTTGCACAGTGGGAGTTCCCAAGTTAGATCTAGTCCTAGTTAACTCAGATACAGCTTTGAAATCCAAAGGAAAGGGGGCAAAAACTGCAGCAGGATTTTGATGAGTTTGTGAAGGCCTTCACAACTCTTCAACACTCAGGGTGTTTTGAATTTTCAATTTTAATATGTCAATGTTTTGGAGTTTTTTGATTATTTCTAGGGGTTTCTTTTGCCTTACAACAGCTGTTAGACACAAGCAAGGGATAAATGAAAAGCTCGGGAACGACACAGCGCATCCTTAAGAACTTTTATTAGTGTGGCACAGTGCAGACCGGAAGCAGAGTCACGAGTCTTAAATATCCCCAACTTCAGTCTCCGGGCTGTCTCTGCCTCCAGGGCCACACCCCAGAGCCGGGTTTTGGTGTTGGTAGGAGACCTTCCTCTGGCAGCCGATGGGAGGAGCTGTAACACGTGTAAGGATGTGCAAAAGGCTATTCTGCAGAGGGAAGGCAGAGGGAAAGCCACGGAGACACTTGTCATGACAGCCCTGGCTGCAGCAGACCCGTGAGACGCACCTGCCTGTGCCTGTTCTCTCGCAGGGCAGGAAAATGAGACTGTTCCCTGCAGCGTTAACTTCGGCCCTATTTCTGCATTCCCTGCTGGAGTGCGAGGAACAGAAGGACTAGAAACAGTGCAAAACAAGATTTAAAAAAAAAAAAAAGAGTCTACCTCTGGACCTGAACTTTGATTTCGGCCAAGAGTCATTGCCCCTTCTCAATTTCCCCTTCTGTGATGGTAGCAGTGTCACTGTTACATTAAGACTTGTGTTTGTTCAGTCCAGGAGACTCCTGAAATTATGATATAACAGTACAGATACAATTGGGGGAATTGGGGGGGGGAGGGGAATAAAAAATTCTGTCCTAGTGTATTTAACTACAGTTAAGGCAGCATCCCAAATACCTGCTTTATTACCAGATGTGCTGGAAGAAGCAGCTAATCCCCAGTTTCTCAGCCTTTATCCACCCACAGATGACCTGTGGTTTTCCTACCAGGATCCGGCCTGAGCGAAGCCTGCACAGCCCCAGCTGAGGATAACTAAAGCTCACTATATTCCAGAACACTTAAGGCATTCACCACAATGTTAAAAATGCTAGCACATATGAACTCTTCAGAGAGTTACAGGCACTATGTGGAGGTTATGTGCAAAAGTCTGCAGAAATTTTTTTTTGGCATTGCTCTTCATTGATGGAATATATTTCTTGCAAATAGAAGCATTCTTTCCTTCTGAACACTAAAGGAAATTAAAAAAACAGTCAGACTATAATGAACTGACTGGGTAAGGGAAAGAAACAAACCACCCAAGCCTACTACTGGGGAAAAAGGAAAGATGAAAAAAAAGTCCAGCAAGTATCGCTGTACAAAAACCACCCAGAATAACCATGCGCTTTCAGCATCAGTTTTTGTTCTTCAGGAGTAACTATCCACCCACAGAAAGAAGACATTTTACACGATGTGCCAGGATCCTGGGGGGAAGAAAGCCAAAGAAAAGTCAGAGTGCTCATCTTCTGTGACCTAGAAATAAACCTCACAACATAAATCTGGGCTTAATAACATGAACATGAGTTATCTTCGTAGTAGCCCAGAGAAGAATAAATCTCACCTGATAATGTTTTAATGTTTAGCTTGTTTTCTGCCTCTCAGATTTGCTGCTGGAGGACTGTCCCTTTGCCTAAAGAGAGGATGAGATAGTGAGAAACTGTGAACTAAGCTAAAAATCTGAAATCAAACAATGACAGACACTCATCAGAATCACAGTTCAGACATAAATATGATCTCTGAAATACAGAAAATTTAGTCACAGCTCAGAACACCCTCCTGAAGAAGAGTTAGAGACATCCTCCAATTCTACAACCAGAATTCTAAGTCAGCCAGTTCTGTTGTTACACAAAAGACACCTGTGGCAATTTCACAATAACAATGAGAAATCTCATCACTTGGCATGCAAAACTTAAGATTTCCAGACCAAATCTAACCATCTGGTTCAGGCATCTATCTGCATATCCTTGTGAGAGAACAACGCGATGGGAGAAGTTTCACCCTTACCTGAATCCTTTTTCTGTACTTTGGGATGACAAAAGCCAAGCAACCCTTTTAATCTTTTTTCTCCTTTTTTTAATTTGAATATAGAAACAGCTGCCTGCCTTTTCCCATCAGATTCACTCTGCATATTTATTTATGAAGGTATGTAGGTCTTCATTAATTTAAAAAACATAAATTATGATAGTAACTTGAGTGTGGTTGCAGGAGTACTTTCTAATCACTTTTGGAATGCTGTTGCTCAAAACTGTCAAGGAAGAGAAGTGATGAGGATCCCACGTGAGGCAGCTACAGGCATGTGAAGTGGGACTCTTAGATCAGCAAACTGGGGAAGGAGAAGCCTGTGGAGCATGCACTGCAGAAGACCACATTCTCTGAAAGATATATATTTTTTTGCCCGTTTACTGGCAACTTCCCTTGAAACAGACAGGAGTCTTTCTCCTATGAGCGTGTTTACAAAAATTAATCAGTTTCGACCTATTGATGTAATATCCTCCTCAGAATAACAGCCATGTGACATGAATCTAAAATCCAGCTGCCCATCTCGTATGTTTACAGTGCCTGGTAACCATGACTGTCCACACTATAGTATGTGTTTTTATACCGTTTTAGGGTCTCTGGGTTTTCCTTTGTTCTTTGAGGTTGGTTTAGTCGTCGTGGTTTCCTTTCCACTTTTGTCCTACACTCCAAAGAAAAAAAAAAACAATTACAGTTACAAAGAGAATAGAGCATAAAAGCACAGCTAATCATAACCAACACCTAAAAATAGACAAACTCCTAATTCTTGGTGCTTTGCAGTGTAAGCTTACGGAAGCTGGTGCAGAATTTCACCTGGGAACTGGTTACATTTCCATAGCTCCATCTGACCACAGGATTTAATTTTTGGATAGCTACTATACTGGTTTGTTCAAAGATCTGTTGAATTCAAGCTTTGGTAATTCTTACTCCTCACAGGAGAAGCAGGAGGTTGTAGCAAGGAGTCATGGGAGTTGTAGTTTTCCGGGCTCTGACGCATGCTCAAAGAATACTTGATTGTCATTGGTTGGAAGATCATATGACATGTTTAAGCGCTGTATTTAAACCTAAGTGTTTTGAAAAAAACCTCAATTCTGCCCTGGCACTGGGTTGTGTCACTGGCGGGGTTCGTGCCTTATTCACCACCTCAGAAGGTACTGCAGCAGAAAGCAGGGAGGGATGAGCTGGGAGAGGCCAGCAGAAGATGACAGACAAGGGCAGCTGCTTTGCTCAGCAGAGTACAAAAACTATTATGAATAAAAAAAATGCAAACCATTCCTTCTGCCTGCAGGTGAGGTACCAGGGCATGGGCTAGAACACATTACACACATGCTGGGAGAAGTCTGAATGCTGTTTGTTAGTTGTGTTTAAGAGGATTATATGTCGAATAAATGCTCTATTTCTCATTGCAAGACCTCTCTAGTCCATACCTTCTGCATTTTTCTTGACAGCTCTACTGTTTTCCCTAACACACCTAAAACTCCCTCCTGTTACCAGCATTTCTGTCTACAAAACCCTCTTGAACTGCTGCTCAGCTCCAGCCTACAACCATTGCTAGGTAGTGCATGCCATCACTGATGAAAGGTTTCTTTGCCTCTCTACAGCTGGTGGATACTCTAATCTGTACAAAAACTGTTATCCTTCTTCTCTCCTCAACTTACCTCTCCAAGCCTGTCTTACCTCTCTAAAACGCTCTAAACAACACAAACCTGCCTTCTAACAAATATTTAGTACACAGCAAAATGCATCAAATCTCCATTTCCAGTAGTAAGACAATCCCTACATCTGCACAGGGCTCCTGTAAACCTAAACTGAGCTACTGCAGTGAAAAGTGAGAAGTGAAAAACTGTTTATTTTTCAAGTTATTAGCAGAAAATGTCCTACCTTTGAGTGCTGTGGTGTAGCAGGAGCATTTGCACAAGTGTCAAAGTCACCCGATAAGGCATCAATAGCTGCACTGTCATCTCTAGGCTTCTGCAATAATTTTGAAGTCACACAACATGCAACACTTCCCACAGTCCAATTCATGATTCAGAAATTTATGTCTGCTTTAATTATCCCTTTCTTAAAGAAAAGCACACCTGAACTCTACACATATGTTAGAGAGATGTCTATTTTGAGGATTCCAAAAGGCATGATTTCTCTGAGTACTGGACCTGAACACTCACAGTGAAGTTGTACAGAAAAGCTATATTTATTGTGAAGAGTTACTCCTCACAAAAGTTTTAGTGCCCACACTATTACTTACTGCATTCATGAGCATTTATGAGTATTTGCAGTGAATCACACCTTAAGCCTACAGTGACACTACTTTGAAAAAAAAATCAGAGCCCACAGCCTGACACAAACACAGAATAAATATAATGAATATATATACATATATATATATATATATATAAAATCCTCAATAAAACTCATCATAAATGTTACCTTTTGTCCTTTGTGGTTTATGTCCTCCTTTGCTGTTGGCTTTGCTGGTTTACCCTTGGGAAGAAGAAAGACTACATCCTTTATTTTGAACAGGTCAGATTAGTTTAAAACAAGTATTTACACACAGCATTGGGTGTTCACAGATTATCAAGGAAGTTGCACCATTCTGAACTTATTTCTGTATTTCTCCTGCCATGTATTCACAGCCAGTTCACACGGTGCTTTCATGGCTGTGTCACTTTAACCTTCCAGGACACTGATTGTTACTGGGTAGTTCAAAGTAATTATTTGTTCAGACTGCCCAATTAAAAAAAACAAGAACAAAACAACATTTTTTTTGTCGTTGTTTTTTGACTTACATGCATGCAAGGCTAGAGCTATCCTAACTACAGGATATTTCCATGTTTAGCCCTAATACATAAATACAGTACAGGCACTTACTCACTTATTCATCTTGTAGTTCCAAACAGGACAGAATGGCTCATAAACTCAAATTTCCAGAGTTGCAAATAAAAACTATTAAGGCTTTTCCTTACCTGATCACCTGACTCCAGAAGTTTTTGATAGTCAGGTGGTATGGTATCATCTCTTTCTCCAAGTTTTTCTCTGTGTTCAGATTTAACCTTTTCCTGAAAGCATTTAAATTTTTTAACAAATTTAATACTCACGTTAGAAATATTAGCAAAGAATAAGTGAGAGGGCTTCTTAAACTTGGGGCAGATGCCCTTTTTGACTTTAAAATTTTAAAACTACTGGTGAAGAAAGCATATATGGATTTCACTATGAAGTGAAGGTGGTTTTGTTTTCCCTTAGTAATGTTCTTTACCTTAGGTATTGCAGATTACAATTTACTGCTACTATTACATAGAAATTGATTTTCTTATTAACAGAAGGGTCTTTATAAAATTTTATGAAGAAAGACTGAATGAACACAAAATAAGCAGAAACAAGCAAGTTTAAAAATATGAGTGACTAAACGAACACATCTGTGGATGAACTCGGTATTTGTGGGTATAAAAGTCAAAACCTGATGAAAAATTCAGCCAGAAGATTAATTTTAGAAACAGAGGCCCAAGAAGACACATGAAAAATAATGAGAATAATCACAATAAAAAGCATTGAAATAAAATAGTTTCAAATTCCTGTAACACTTCAACACTTGTCTCCAAGTGGCTGAAGTATGTTAACCAATTCAGTATTTTTCACAAAACCCACAAGTAATCTAGCTGACTGAAGAGTGTTTGGTATGCCTACATGTGGGAAACTTAAGAGTATGGAGTTTTTTCTAATAACCTTACTCTTACTTCTAAAATCCTATGCCATACACTCCTACAGGTATATGAGAAGTATTTTGGGGTTTTCTTCTTGGTTTGGTTTATTCCCTCCCACACCTCACCCCAAATTGATCAAGTTTCAGAATGTCTTTTGTTACCTTTACTTTATCCACAACTGGTTTGTTCTCATCAGGGTCAGGCTCCCTCCGTCCCAGGGAATCAGACAGGAGATCTAAGGCTTCATCCATCTCTTTTCCTCCCTAACAAAGTGCAAACACATTTGTGAGTGCAAATGTGCTGCAAAAATATTTGACTCATCAAGCTAATTAAGTCCTGACTAATGAGCTGTCAATTTCAATGAACAAAGAGCTCTCCCTATGTAATTGCAATGTTGTGCAGTAGCTGGGGAAAAAAACCACAGAATATTTAGACCTACAGAAAACATAATTTTAAGAAGGGCTTATGGGATTTATTTTAATGGTTTTTGTTATATGTAAGCCTAACCTCTGTAATGAGAACAGATCTATAAAATGATGGTTGTTTGGCAATTGCCATTCACTTTGTAAACATCAGTTTTTATTCAAAACCGGGTCAAGAAAAAAAAGACCACAAAACCAACTAAAACACAGTTAGGTGAAGGTTTATATTCCCCCTCCAAATCAGGCTGGAAACATTAGTGGAAGATCCCTCTGCATGGATCAAAATGGAAAAGGAATGAGCAATGTTACAATAAATGGCGGGAAGGGGAGTTCTCTTGGTATTCAAAGGGGGTCATGGCACTGCCTGTTCCTCCATTAACCTTGGACTTCTCCGTTTATAGGCTTGACTTGGCCACTGCAGTGATGACTATGTTGGGATTATTTTAAATGTTCTCATTACCTATGTGGAGAAGGGGAAAGAAAGGGAAGGAGAAAGAGGAAAGAAGAAAGGGAAAAGAAGAAAGGCAAAAAGGAAAAGGAAAAAGGAAAAGACAAAAAGGAAAAGGAAACAGGAAAACGAAAAAAAAAGGAAAAAGAGGAAAAATTCAGCCAAAGGCTCAAGCCTAAAATTGAAACCACTTGCAAAGAGGTGACTGCCTGCATGGACCTGCAGAAAGGAAAGACACATCCCCCAATGTCCTCAGTGACCCTGAAGGACTTGGCGTGAGTTAGGAGCTTCCAAAGGAATCTGAAACGCAGCATTAACTGGAACTTGGGGAGACTGGGCAGGCCAGTCCCCAGTCTGTTCAACGTGGAGTGTCCAGAAAAATCACACTTTTTTTTTTTTTCTCCTCAGGGGAACATTCTCCTTCCCTGCAGCAGCCAGTTATCAGCAATAAATGACTGAACTTTGCAATAGCCCATAATAGTGGAACTGGCCAGGCCATGCTGCTGTGTCTTCTCATTTGTTTGGGGTAAGGACCTACAGAAGGGGTTACTTACTGAGGCAGAAGACAGTGGAGCTGCAGAGTGCACTGTCGAAACTGTAGCAGCAGAGATAACATCCGAGGAAACCACGGGCTTCCCACCCTCCTTGGTTTTCTGGAACAGTACACAGTGCCATCACAAACACAGGAGGAAAACATGCATCAAACTCCACACATCTAAAACACAGTGCCCATGCAGTTTATTTCTAGGAGTTTATTTTTCTCAGCAGCTTTAGTTATTTCAGATTGAAATCCCCTCCACTCTGCAACTTTTCTGCATCTCACTTTGTTCCTCCATCTCAACTACTGGGTTAAACCTTGGCACAGCTAAATCAGAGGTTTAACATGACTCCAGAGGAACTAAGAATTCACCAAGGCCATCCACATTCCCAGGTAACACTTCTAAAATTCTCAGTTGCAAAGTATTAGTTATGCAAGCAACTGATAAAAAGATACAACAACTTGACTATTTCTTTTTCCTAATCTTCTATTAGTTTGCTGCAAAAAGTATTTTAAATTTTTAGTTACTGGACTTTATGTAAGAAACTTTACATAAACTTTGAAGGAAATATGTAAAATGTCAAGATTATTCAAACACCTTGAAAATAAAACCAATTTTCAGAAATCAAATATACTCACCTTTTGTACAGTTGACGTAGGTAATGGTGCAGGTGGTGATGGAGAACAGGAAAATCCTTCTGTCAAACCCTCTAAAAGATCATTTTCACTCATTGGCTATCATCAAAAAGGAAAAACAAAAGAGGCTTTTAAGTGTCTTTATCTCTTAAAAAGTGAGCAGGTAGCCCAGTCCATTTTTAAACTGAATACTGGGTACTGTTAGTGACATTTGCCAGTAATTCATGAATGGAACAGTTATTTGCATATTCACTTTTTTTACCTGTGGCTTTTCTTCCGGTTTTGGTAAGAGTCGTTTTCCATCTTTATCCTACAAAGAGAGATCCCTTGTATTAAACCAAGCAGTCCTTAAATAACTCTGCAATAGCGGTACTCTGGAAGCATTCACTGAGCAACACAAGAAAGTGATCTAAGTCACCTCTGGCACCTACTGTTGTTACTCAAAGTGCCACTTAAAAAATCCAAGTCCTGTAGCTTAAGAACACCTGAATGCTGAGAAGTGATTCAGGGAGAGGGACTCTGAGCTTCCCCATTTTGCGTTCCCATTTCCATGGAAATAAAACAATTAATAAATAAAATCTCAGCTGTGGCACATGTTGTGAAAGCCTTGGCAAGACCTAAACAACCCGTTTATGTCAAATGTGTGTGGTGATGGAAGAATTGCTTTGGGTTTTTTAACAGCTTTAACCAACCACAATTTATTAAGTTTTAAAATACCAAAAGCTACTCTGCATCAGAGTAATCTCAAACAAAATTAATCATCTGCATCTAAACCACCTGTATGCAACTAATGATAGATGTCAGATATTTGGGAACTATGAACTGGAATTTCTGAATACTATAAAACTGGCTGAAATGAACATCAACATTTCAAAATAAAATGGAGTCTCATTTCATCCACATATTCTGAGGAATGAAGGGAAAGTAAGACTAAGACAACACTTTAAATAAATTACTTCAGCTCCTGTTAATGGAGGAATAGTTTCTTCATCTTCACCCAGTTTTTTGTGTTGTTCTGTTTTGGTTTTCTCCTATGAAGGCAAAATAGAAATCATAGCAAGAAAAACAACTAATTACATCCCAAAAGAAATGCACATGAGCACGCTTCTAGCCTTCAGTCTACTGATTCAAATTAAGTCTTTTTCATTCAATCCAACTGCAAATCTTATGAAAATTAAAAGAAAGCTTTTTCTCTTGAGAAAGCCTTAATTTCTCTGCCTGTTTTTTCCTCTGTATATCATAAGCAGTTCTACCTATTTCACTGAAGGTGACATTAGTAAGTTAACAGACAGGCATGGACCAACAACAAAACACTGTAACACCTCTTGAGTCCTAATTCTTGACTTTTTTGGAAATCAACTCAACAGCTACCTGGGCTGCATGCAAACAAAGGCTGACAGAGAAATCAGTAGCCCACCTCAAAAAGGAGCAGCCTCCTCAAAGTTATGTTGGAAAATAACAGTTAAGGAAAGGGAGTAAAGCCAGTTTTGGGAACTTTCACTTGACAGAATTGCAGAAGGGCTGCTTTTTCTGTTTTTTGACACCAGTCAATTCCATCTGGGCCATGGTTTAGCATGGCACTGGCGGCATTCAGACTGTGACTATGAACAGCATTCATAGACAGAATACATGTATTTCAGTGACTTTCTTATGACTCCCAATTTAAATAACAAGATCAAGGGCAAAGCCCAAAGTTTCATGCATCATCCATCCCTAATTTAAACTACTCATAATAAATTTGGTTCCTTTAGGACAAAGACCATACTGTGTGCTACCTCTGCGTGCATCTTAACTCTGCTTAAAGCATAAGAAAATGCAGTTTTCAGAATCTGAGGGAACTACTTTAATGCCATAGTCATAATTATTAAAATAGTGCAGTCACTGTGCTGAAATACTACTAGTACTTCCTAAGCAGAATTGAACTGGTTTCAACAGTAATTTTATTTTAAAAGTGAAAATATTATATCTATATTGTATCTAGCCTGAGGAAATACAGTAATTGAAGGCAATTACATCAACAGTCTATTTTTGAGGTCTGATTTTTTTTCCTCTACCTTAACTTTGTCCATAGCAGGATTTTTTTCACCTGGATCAGGCTTCCTCTTTCCCAGGCTGCTGGACAAGGCTTCCAGTGCTTCATCTGCTACATGACCAACCTGTGTGGGTGTTGATACAGAAAAAACAATTCTTACTTTGGAGTTCGGCTGCAGCTAAAGAACACTGTTTTTGTTTTTTTCCTGCAGTACATATTTGGTTCACAAACAGCATCCTCTTTAGAGCATTAAGAGGTAGAGGAGACCACAAGAACTGCCAGTTTGTCTTCCTCTATGAAGAAGGTCACTGACCTTCCCCACACAGTTCATTTTTTCTGGAAACCACTCAGCCTTTGTGGAGGAAGAACATGCGATGCTGAAATGAGCATCTTGACAGTATGTTCTGCCATTCCATAAAGGAAGCACTGAAGATTTGTTTTAGCACTAGCTGAAGTAGCTCCACCACTTACTGCAGACAGGGCTGGTGGAGCTGAAGACTGCACCGTGCAAGCTGTGGCACGAGGGACTACTTTATTCTCAGTGGTTTTTGCAGACACAAAATCTGAAGGCTTCTGAAACAGAAAAATTACACTGTAATTTACTGAATATGCTTAGAAATACGAAATGTCTTTTTTTTTCCTAAATAGAGAACTGAACAAGACAGAAAAGTCTAAATTTAAAGGCAGAAGCTGCTCAATTAAGAGCTGAGTGCCAATACTGCATGTTCCAACAAAGGCAATAGGGAAGGAAAAATATAAAGAGAAGAAAATATTTTTCTTGAAAGAACAGTAGCAGTACCCAGTCTTAGCAAAACTATCAGTCTTAGCATCTTCAGTGAACTAGAAAGACATACTTTGGATATGCTGCTGGGCTTTGAAGGTTTGGGTTGTGCTGCAGGCTGTGCAGGGAAGGCAAAGTCCTTTGAAAATTCATCAACAAGATCAGATTCACTCAGAGGCTGCAAAAAAACCCATATGGGATACAGGTGACTCACTGCCTGTTTTTAATTTATTTTTTCAAGAATTGTATTTCAACTACTCAGAAAGAAGGAAAATATTTGTAGCCTACACTGAAATAACCTTTCACACTTATATACAACAAAACAGCATGAACTTCCCACTGTATAAAATGAAGAAAACCACATTTTAGAGTAAGTCAGTTGCTTTGTCATCAAAAGTCAGTATAAGGTAGAGAACTATAAAGATAACATGAAATATAATTCAGAGACCCAGATACATAACGTTCAACATTGTCTACAGGGCTACTTAAAAGTACAACCTCTTATAACAAATACAACCTCTAAGTACAACCACTTAGTTACAAAAAAATGCTAATATTTAGGTAGTATTTACTATAACAGCATCGTGCTGTTATAATACTTCAAGTATAAACTATATACAGGTAGTGGAAAGTAGCACCATCAACCCATTTTAATTTTTTTTCCCCAGCAGAAGTAGAGTTCCTTCAGGGGCAATGTCACCTCAGAGATCCCTCAGCTTGTCTGCTGACTGCTGACACTGTGCATGTTTTAGTGAATAAAAAATGAAGTTTTAGTTTCCTACAGCGTGTCTATTACTGTATGTATTGATACTATGTGATCTAGTACTATGCAATCTATATACATATACCTGATGCTCCTGGGATCCTCCAAACTACTGTTCACAGCTGAATGTTTAAATCTTTGCTAGCAGTGGTGACCATTCACTTGCTACGTGCAACTTAAATGGTTAGAGAAAGATTCACAATGGAAAAGAAGACATTTGTGAAAGAGAGGCTCCTATTTTCCCTCCCTCATTTCCTCCCTGAAAGTCTTTACAAAATGCCTCAACACATAAGACCTCACTTTTCATAATGTCTTAAATCCTCTCTCAGACACTAAAAAGAGGCATTGAGGTAAAACCAATTTTTTTTTCACAAAAG
Source organism: Corapipo altera (assembly GCF_003945725.1). NCBI lineage: Eukaryota > Metazoa > Chordata > Aves > Passeriformes > Pipridae > Corapipo > Corapipo altera. Next base: position 964,036 of record NW_020884958.1, read on the forward strand.
TTATTCCACTGCATGTGCTTAAGGGTATGCAGAGTGGAGCACCAGAGCAAGACAAGCCCGAGCTGAAATCCTGATTGAAGGATTTGCGTTCACCAGAAATCATGGAACAACTGTATGTGATTGAAAGTATCCAGATATTAGCATAGCTCTTTTTTTGTTTTTCTGATTTTGGTTTCACAGAAGTAAATTAGTGGTGATACCACAGGAATACTGGTGAATACTTCTTGCTCAAAGCCACCTCATTTAAATTACAAGCAGTGAAGAGATGCTCAGAAAAATATTGCAGTACTCCTGTGATTCACTTACAGAACAAATATTCAATTGTATTTGTCTCTCCAATTGAGAGAACCAGAAGAGCATGGGAATATTATTTTTCTACCAACCAATTAAATTCTTTTGGCATAAGACCTCATGATTCTGAGCTTGTCTTCTGGTTTTACACAGGACTTTAGACAAACTGTGAACTGACCTCCCATCACTCATGCCACGTTCTCTTCTGAAACTTTTCTTTTTTGTGTTTGCCATCTCCTTTTTGCTCCCTGTGGAACAGGAGGGCTTGTGTACTGACAGCAGGGCCATAGCTGCTCACTTTTTATATCATGACATGCTTGGCAGGTGTTCCTCCTGTGCAGCTCTCACACATCACCTTGACTTGTCTTGTCTAAGACCTGACACGCAAATTTTTAGAGACAAAAATCTTTTCACCACTGCCTTTGGCATTCCTACACACCTTAACCTTGTAGGAGGTTCTCACTGAGATTGGTCCTGACCTTCATGCTCATTCCAGAAGAACGGAGGTTTCCTGTACTTGTCCAATTTTTGGCAGCACTCCTCAACTTAAAAAACAGTATTTCCAAAGTGAAGCCCTCAGTTTCTTCAGTGCACCGTTCCTTTGCTTTCTTCCTGTCCCTTTTAAATTAATCTTTGCAACTTTCTCTTTCAATATTTTAATTCTCTCTTGCACTTTTCTAGGCCACGATGGACGCTGTTTGCAAAGTCCAAGTTGGTCTCTGTGATTAGGAAAATGTTCACAGCAGCTTTTTTTCTTTCTTTCCAGTCATGTTTCTTTATATTAATCACTAATGAAAGGAAACTGTCAAGAAAACACAAGATTTTCCTGCTTCACTTCTCTTTGTCCTTTAACAGCTCCAACAGACATCTACAGAATACCTTGTGCTAACTTCCCATACAGCCTTTCTTTGTGTCAGCAGTAATTTCAGCAACTCTCTCATGTCTTAATAGTCTCTAGACTTTTTCCACACTATGAGCTCTTCGTTCACAGCCAACGCACTTCAATAAAAACAACTTCCACTTGACACTTCAGATCAGCAGGTTTTGTGGAAAGAAGCAAACACACAAGACTTACATAATGGCACAGAGAGAGATGAGGTGACAGAGAGGGAGAAAACAGGAATGTCCAGTCACACTCCTACAATATTGTCAGTTTTCTAACCTTTGGTTTTTCTTCAGGCTTCGGTAATATTGGTTTTCCATTCTTATCCTAAAAGTGAATTAAGCATTACTGACATTTTTCTATTGCTTTAAGTGCCATACTCAGTAATCACCAGCAAAATAATGCAAAATAAATTCCACACACAAGATTAAACTAGTGACACAGTAAAAGGAATTCCCCTAAATGTGGAATCTTTACATGGCCAGGTAAGAGGATAAAAGAAGCAAATATGATGTCAGCACAATACAAGAGACCAGTGTTCATTCTTTTTGGTGTCAACATGTAGCAAGAATTAATTCCATAGTAAACCAGCAGATATTCATCCAGGAGTAAAACAAGCTTTGACTAAACCTTCGCAATTCAACAAAGAGGGAGTGAAACCACAGGGCTGCAATTGGGCAGTCCTGAAATCTCTAAAAAGGGGTATAAAGCTGCACCTTTCAATACCCAATATTAACATCTAGCTCCAGCAAGGCCAGTTTATACAGCATCACAGAAACTTTCAACTCTGAACTTTATCAAAAACACGTCTCAGTTTTGTTGTTGATTTGCTTAACCTTGAAAAAATACCCATCCCTTGAAGCAACAATCCATTAAAAAAAGTGTACTTTTCCTACCATTTCACATTAGTGTTTCAAGGTTACATTACTGAGTGATCCCAAAGAGGACTGCTGTAAAGTGATTTACTGAAATTTAGTGTAAGAAACAAGAAACACCATTCTTGAAGAAGGAACATGTCACCTGGGAAGATCAGATCTTTGCTAAGAATGCCTGAAAAACCAGTCATGCCCACAAAGGAAGGGGAGGAAATTAGAGGTACTGAAAACTTACCAACTCTGGAGTTAACCTGTATTCTGGAGGTATTGTATCATCACGTTCTCCAACCTTTTTTTCTTTTTTCTCTTTAGCTTTTGCCTTAAAAAGAAATAACATAATAAAAACCACATAGAAAAAATTAAAATAAGAACCCCAAGTACACTCAACTTCACTATGAAGATTCTTCACTCTACTGTGTTCAGAAGAAGTAGCATCAGATGAAATTATTTCATATATCAAAATACTGAAATTCCTCAATTTATTCCTACCAAATGTCTGTGGTAAAATCATAATGGTTTAAGATTAAATGTCATATGGGAATATGGATGCATTATTTTAAATCCTAAAAAAACTTTAGACACTATTCAGAGCTCTAACTTTGTGGCAGGTACTTTTAGAATTTTTGTGTGTACAAAGCCCTTGGGTTTTCTTGCATTTCATCACTGATTATACAAGGCATAATTCTGTATCTTTTTCCATCACTGGCAATGAAATTCAGCTTTTAATTCTCTGGACCTCCTCTGTGAAGCAATGCATTCACTGAGTTACCAGAAGGCCTAGACTGATTGAATCTGCAATGAAGCAGCTCTTCTTTTGTCAAAACTGAGCCCAGCAACAGGAGATTTTTTTACTATTTCATTTGTTTGCTCTGAGCTATTGGTGAAGACAGGAGAAAACCTGCTGTTAGTATGGTTATAGGCAGAGTCTGCAAAACTAAACTAAAAAGTGAAAGTTTAACATGCAAAACACAGGATTACTGTCAAAAATCTTCTGAAGAAAAGTAAAACTCTTAAAAGACAGTGAAAGGCAAGAGTCAGATGAGAAAGAAAATGGGGTTTTATGGAAAAAAGGAGTACATGCACTGGAAGTCAATTAAAAATCAAACAGTAAATATGTGCAAAATGAAAGCTGGCTATAAATTGTACCCAGTGCAGGGGGGGAAAAATATAGAGCAATTATATTTACCACAGGGGAAGGTGCATGTACGTATGTTTGTATAGCCAAATGATATGCTTATAATTTCCCAGGCCATCTGATTATGTTCTATTCTATCTGTATCCACTTGGAATTTCTTAATTTTTTAATTTTCTTAATCCCTTAAGACTCACACATTCCTTAGGCCTCTGATATAGGCCTTTCTTGTTATTTTACACATTTGTACAGGATTGAACAAAGAGGACTCAGGATTCCACAGGAGAGTCTAAAAACTAGGGTAAAAAAGGAGTAACATGTTACCTCTGACGCCTCTACAACAGGCATAGGATCTTCCTCTGGTTCAGGTTCAGGTCCTCCAAGAGTATCAAGGAGAGCTTCCACTGCATCTTCTTTAATTTCCTGTATTTAAGAAAATATGCAAACCATTTAATTATCTCTCTAAATTTACACAGGTTTTACCTTATGTATTTTTGTGCTTTATGTGAAGCAAACAGCCAGCACCAGATTCATCATTCTGGTTTGGCTTTACCCAGTTTCCTTAACATCAGATTCTGTGACACAACTAGCACAGTCTAATCAAGACATGACTTCTCTTGAGAAGTAAAAAAAAACGGGGAAGTATAAAACCCCCCAGTGTCACAATTTCATGTAACACAACTGTCATGTGGTTTGACATGGCAAACCAAGGAAGTGTAAGGTCGCACTCGCTCTATACAGAGGAAAAAATAAAGGTTTGTAAAATATGGGGAAATTACACTGTATCCAAGTTTTATACACCTTATTACATAACTATTTTTCTAATTTTTCTATGGTACTGCCTCTAGTCATAAGAGCCACAGTCATTCTAAAGAATCCAGAAGGAAAATCATCTGACTCACTAAGGCTAAATCTTTAAGACAGGGGATATCTGAGCACTGGCAATTCCTGTTATTCCTATTGTTTCTATGATAAAGAGGATTTGCAACTGAAAAATGAGAATGATGGGTATCTTTAAGGATCAAGCACACATAATATGGCATGTGCCTGTAAATTTTAATTACACGTTAACTAGTGAAAGAATGGCTATATATACCTCATTTGATTTTGTTTTCTTCTCCTTAGGAGGAACTGAGGTCTTGACTGAACTTGCTGCTTGAGCTTGCACGATTTCTCCTTCCTTACTTTGTTTCTGTGAGAGAAATGAAATTACAGGCAAATTTGCAAAAGTAAAAGGAAGTGGAAAATTGTCAATATCCCTTTATAATGAAATATTAAGACCATAATGGCAATGTTTCATGCAATAAAGGTCTGCAATGGCAGGAAAAGTATCAATACCTCTGTCAGACTGGTCTTCTTTTCTTGAGCAGAAGCAGTACTACAGGTAAAGTCAGATGACAGGGTCTCAGCAAGCTCATCATCTGTCATTGGTTTCTGAGCAAGAAATTGCAAACCAAGTTATGACTATTAAAGTTCAAATATCAACCCTATCAAGCTCCGTTTACAGTCTGCTTACTCAAAAAATGACCTCACTGGCACGTGTCCCTGACACAAGAAAAAAAAAAAGGTATTTTCCCTCACTGGTTGATTCGTTTTTCAGATAAGGTTTTATTTTAGTATGTTAAAGTTACAGACAGTAAAATTAAGCTGGTTGGTAGAATTCTTTTTTTTTAAGTTAAGTGCAGAAATCCAAGTAGTCTTTGCTAAAGACATTATAGAGAGACTCTTGCATGCACAGTTTAGTATTTCTACCCTTTGATCTTATTACAACCAATATCTCTGTAAGCATTTATTTGAATTGTTTCAGCTTCAGTGCCCTGAAAATTTCTTACACTTTTATTAAAAACATCTGTGCCGAGTTCTATTTAGTTTTATCAATAGCTATGTTATCTGGCATTCCCACTTCCTGGGATTTTTGGAAAACAGTTCAACATTTACATTTTCCTAGGAATCCAGTGGTTACTTTCACCTTCCAGTACAAAAAAAATAAATCTTACTTCGTTTGGTTCATTTGCTTTTGGTAGGACTTCGTCTTGGCCTTTGCTCTAAAATGAGAATTAATTTTATAAATGGGAAGCAAAAACATACAAATATGAAAGGAAACACGCATGAACAATGTATCTTGTAACTCACTGACCTTCAACAATTTAACATACTCTGGAGGGAGACTACCCTCCCGTTTACCCATTTCTTCCAAGTATCTTGAATATATATCATCTTCCTGTGAAAAGAATGCACACATTAATGTTTGTGCACTGCTCTTTACTGAAATAAATTTCTGATGTAGAGCTACCTACAGTGATACTTCTGGAAAGAAAATGCAGGGGTTGGCTTTGTCAGAGGGCCAAACCTGGACTGTGACTACATAATGTCTTTCAGTATCTAGTATCATGGACATGCTTCAACATATGCTCACCATCAAGCAGAACTCTGCATGTCCATTCCCAGATTATTCTGCATTAAAATTTAAGCAATTTCAGTATTTTAGACCAGAGGATGTATTGCTGTACTTTGTCTGATTTTTATATATACTTATAAATTCCAAGATTTTTATCATGGTTGAGTACTGTACTGAACCACTGAGCTTGTAATAGTAATCCTTCTCATGTGACTCTCCAATTCAGACTCAGAAAGGTGTGCATTCCTTTCCAAACTCTCAATGTTTTACTCTTTCTCAAGCAGAAATGAAACCTCTTAGGTTGTTTACACTCTCATATACCTCCCTCTGTCACTGCCTTTTGTAAATCCATTGCAGACCACACTTGGGAGTCAGCTCAAAAAGCAACAACCTTACTTTGTTGACACTTCCAAGTTTTTTCTATTCTAGTAGATCCAAAATTGTATAATTTCTGTATATACCGAAAACAACACTGAAATGTAACTGTGCATACTCTTAACTCTTAGCAGATCACAGTGACAAGTACTGGATCAATGTAGTACTGAGCAAGTACAGTCATAATTTGGGTATGGATCTTCTAAGAAGTAAAAATGCAAAGTGTAGAATACCGTAACTTCTGGACCAGTGTAAACAGGAGTAGTGGGCACATCTTCAGGTCCACCCAGGGTATCTATTAAGCTGTCCAGTGCTGACTCATCCATACTAGCCTACAAAATAAGCAAACCATCAAAGAAGTTATCATGGTGTACACAGCAAAAAAAAAAAAAAAAAAAAAAATCCTGAAGCATCTGGTGAATCTCCAGAAGACCCCTGGAAACCAAACCAAACCCCTTCTTTCAGTAGGACATGCACCATGTGTGCATTTATAAATTTATAAATTTTTCAGTCAGAACTGTTTTAAACTTGTTCTCCAATGTCAGTAACAAGATAATCTGTATTTATATATCAGCTGATATAGATGTACATATATGCAAACATAACTGAAGAGCGTAATTAACTTTAATTGAAAGTTGTGGTAAAAGTGATTTTAAATAAGTCTTATTTGACAAAACCTAAATGACACACCAGTAGTTTTTTACCTATTCTTTCAGCTGGCCCTTCACCATCATACTTAACTACTGTGTATAAATATTTCAGCTGTTACACATTTTTTTTCTGAAAGTGAAGTGTTTCAGAGACAGATGCACCCTCTGAGACATTTTTACAAGGGAAGCCATTTGCCTGGGACTGTGTTTACCAACATCAGTACTTGATTTATCAGCTGCAGCAACCACACTTGCACCAGCTGTGCCAGCAGAAGCTGTACCAGCCACTGTGGACATCTCAGATTTAGGCTGGAGAAATAAAGAGAAAAATGAAGACATGGTTTATTTCATGGTCCTATGTTAACAATGCTAGAGACAAAACAAAATAAAACAGAGATGCTCTACTCAGGCATCCACATCTACTGTCCTTCTTATCTACACTTGGAATAACAGTGATTCTGCTGTGGGAAAGAAAGGATGTTATTTTAAGTACTCTACCTCTTTCTTTTACTTTGTCAGTAAAAGAAATCTGCAGTGCAGAAGGGCTACAAGGCCCCTTCCAAGTCTCTCTTGAAAGCCTTCATTTACTTCTGACAGCTCTCAATACACCATTAAAGCCAGAAGAAATGGTGCTTGAGCAGGTGGGGTGAGAAATGCTGCAGGGAGTCAGGTGCAGGAGCAACACCACACAAAATGCAGAACTTCAGCATTGCTGACACTCATTTACTGCAGTAAGTGGGATGTAGTAGAGCTACAGGAGCTCTTCATGCTACCCAGACATGTGCAGACCAAAAGATCCAGACCTTGACTCTACCACATGCTTTTGCTTTGTATTTTTTCTCCACAAGTCCACCTTTGAAATTACCTTTGTGACAAAAAGTGTGACATTTCTAGGTCCCAGGTTTTAGAGCAGCACAAGGATGTTTGTCATACAAACCTTCAAACACAAGGCAGCCTCTGTGCTTTTCAACACTGTGATTTTGGGGGCCCAGTCTCACCTGATAATATTCAGCTTAAGAATCCACCTTGATGTGGATTTCAATAGCATGAATAATAAAAATTGGTTGTTGCTTATACTTGTACCTTTGCTGCCTCTGTGGGGGTTGGTTGTGGAGGCTGGTCAGCCTGAGTTGTAGCTACTTTTTCTGCATTATTTGGTTTAGAAGCTGTTGTCACAGAAGGTGAGGTTTGTTTTTTTGCCTGCGTAAAGATAAACTGCTATTAGATAGGAAGGGCTGGCTTTTCATTTCTTTTAAATTATTTTTGAAAATGAAAGACAGAAGAAAAATACCAGACACATCCCTCACTAAAAAAATAAAATTAAGGGAGAGAGAAAAAAATTATACAACTTACTTCACTGGGTTCCTTTTGCTTCTCTTCAGACAGCTGTTTATTTTGAGAGTCTGTTGGCTGTCATGAAATAAAATATTGAGATTATTTACCCTCTCCACCATTCAGTGCTATGGAAAGTGATCTATGCTAGTTCAAATAAACACAAAACAGATTTAAAGGTGGTTAACAAAACATTTCTTTGGCTGTCCTGAATTAATAAAGCATCCTGACTGTTCCCCCCAAACACCACATTTCCACCCAGCAGCTCCCAGCTGTTTTGTGCACAGGAATGTTACTGATCACACAACAGTTTCATGTGGCACAGTAATAGCAAAGAGTTTTGCCTCTAAGTTAGTAAAAGACCAAAGTACAACAACTCTGCAAAAGTGAAAGTTAAGTACTTACCTTGGCTGACTGGGTGTTTTTTTCAGATCCTGCTTTGGTTGTTGGTGCTGACTGAAATATAAACAATAAGCAGAAATTAATATGCTTGATTATTTCTAAAAGGTTGGCTTATATAAAGCAGAATATCAGACAGGTTCACACTTGTGAGCACACATGCTGTGTAACCAATACACAGGGCTTTGATCTTGCAGTTTACAATGTCCTGGCAGAAGCTGCCAGGCCAGGATCTCTGAGCATTCAAATGTGTAGAAACACACACTCACACACACTCCTCATATGGGGGATTGAAAGGAGACGGAAAGAAGAAACTAAATATAATGAATGAGCAGTTTGATTTACTGACCAAAAACCCCCCAAATTACCATTACCAAATTCTGAAATCATGACAAACATTATTTAATAAATAATTTATTATTTTTCAATAAAATAATTATAAAAACACACAGTCCTTATGGAAAAGACATTAATGACTTAGATTCAATAGGGTATACACAGAGGGGGATAGATATATGCAATCAGTATCCTTATACTAAACACAACAGAAATTTTTATTTTTCCTCTCCTCTGTAACTTCCTAATCCTCATATTTTACAACACAGCTGAACAACCTGGCTTGGATAGTTATTAAATAACTGCACTTCCAGGATTTACACCTGACAATTTTCTGCAGCCATGCCACAAAACTAATTCCTGTGATTCACTTCAACTCAAAGTACAGTGAGCAATAAATTACTACTACCAGAAACATGTAAGAACTAACACTGAAAAATTAAAGAATGGTTATAAGACAGGAAAACAAAAATGCCAGCCTCCTCACCATACTTTTCTTATCATTAGGTGGTAATTTAAATTCTTTCATTGCTTTAATTCTAGGGTAATCAGAGGTCTCCAGAAGAGACCATTCAGTCCAACCTTTCACCGCAAAAGCACAATCTAAGCAAGATGGCTGAAGATTTTTCTGGCAAATTTTCATTACCATTCAGACATATCCAGCTTCTGTTTTTCATACCTGACAACACAGAGAAATTTGCTAAATTCATTTACCACTTGTTGGGCAAGTGCTCACACCCACATACTGAACTACAGACAACTTTGTTGGGAAATCCTGAAGATGCATTAAAACTGAGATGCTGTAAAACCACAGTAAGGAACACACATCCACACACAAGTCAGTCACCACAGGAAGAACACTGATGGAGAGGGAGAACAAAAACTCACAAAGTGAGGAAAAAAGTTAAAAATAAATTTTAAGAAAATCAAAACAATCACTTAAGCTCTCAGACTCATCCCTCCATCGCCCCCAGATTGCCTGTTTTGTATTTTCTTTTGATGCCTAACATGATTAAAACACAGCATTTCTTGGATTCAGTCATACTCTCTATGCTCCCACTTGTCCATCCTTTAACTCAAAGACACACACACTCATTTTTGTACCTGTGCATTAAACAATCCTACACTGAAAGGTAATCCTAAATTTTCACAGTTTTTAAGCTAAGTAAGGTTGGATGTATTTCTGTAACATCTTTAGCAAAGATGAGACATGAGATGTCCTTCAGTAGTAAGACTGCAAAAATGGGACAGAAATGCAAGGATGAGGTTCAAGAAACACAGAGTTTGACTTTTGCTGCTGTGGGACTGCTGCCTGATGAGGACTTTAAGTACCCTGCTGTCAGAGCACAAATTCAGGTTTTCCTTATATACTTTTCAGAAGAAGAAGACCAACATATCTTTTTTTTGCAGGACAATAAAATATATGCACTTGCATTTCTGCCAACACCCTACAAAACCTTCCCAGAACATTAAATACAAATTCTCAACCTGCCAAACCAGTTATAACCAACTGCAAGTCTTTTTTTTTTTTTAAATACTGTAAATATTTTTTTACTAAATACTTAATGCACCTCTTGCGCATGGGGTATGCATTACTTCTTCTTCTATCTTTTAAAATGTCCAGAATTGCTTGTACTATAAATTTATCTATGACAATGCTGAATATATGGACCCATGTGGGGGTCCACATGCTTTGTTTCAGGACTTACACACGTGGGGATGCTAAGGCCACACTAAAATTCATGATCATAAACACACACGTGCTCTTCTACACAGACACATCTATTTAAATACACTTTTAGCAATGACAAAGTTCAAATCCGATTAAAATCAGCAAGCAAGTAAAACAATTTTAGTAGGAGACTATACATTCAGAGGGAACTGTTCAGTCATCCTTTAAGCAGAGTCAGCTGTGAGCAGCCACAGCCTGAAGTCATGGCATCAGTTGACAGTGTACACTGAATTCCCATGGAGAAAAAGATGTTTCACCTCCCCTTCAACTGCCTGCTCCCATCTGCTCTGTGGCAGGATCTGAGAGAAGGCATTTTAAGCTGACTCGGGAAAGTGAAAGATAGCCTGGAAAAGAAAACAGTATTTTTTACCTAGTTCCCTACTTTATACATGTAAAAGAAAGAGAGCTGAACAGGATGTGTTTTTGGCAGTGGCAGCACTTGCTTCCTCTAATCCCCCTGCAGGGGTGTCTGGTCCTCCAAACTCTCCATCTAAACCCAGGCTTTGCCTACAGAACAGGAAGTTTCACATTCCTTCCTCTGCTGCAGCAGCTCACAGCTTTCTCAGAGAGACATAATACTGAAGGTTAATTAGAGACAAAGGATACACATACAGAGAAATGAAAGCTAAATAAATGCCCAGAGCACGTTTAAGAGTAGTGGTACACTAGAAAGACTCTAGAAAAGGCAAATGAGATGTGGTTACAGCAGGCAGTTGGGAAGGAGTTATCAATTTGTAAGAAATTTAGGACTAGATATTAAAGTGACTCAGCAACCTTACTTCTTTTCAAAGAAGTCTACTGTCAAACACGCAAGTGACTTGCTTAATCCAGTAGGAGAAAGACACCAATAATGCAACAGACATTAAAAGAAAACACTAATTATCTTAACACACGCAAATGCGGGACACCTTTTCAAAGGGATTCGTGTTTACCAGTCTTACAGTGCTTAAGAATGCCTCCACTCCTCTATTTTTGGCTCATTTACCATGTTCTTCTGAGAGTTATTTTAAATTTCAAGTAGGGAAAGACCATAACTATTTTCAGGCAGTAGTCTGGGCTAAACCATATGGAGAACTGCAGCAGTAACGAACATGATACAAATGAGTTTACTCACCAACATAACAGGAGGAAGAAACCAGAGACTTGCAGATACCTTCATTTATGAGTAATGATGATTGTACACAAATGGAAAAGGCTTAATTGTCATCCAGCTCGCTGCTATCAGTCTAAGTCTTAGATGTGTGCATGGAGGAAAAGAGTTTTAAAAGGTTGATGGAAATGTAATGACTAAGCTCAACTGCAGAGAAGGTGGAGATAGGTGCTCCACCTAGATGAAGATACATGTCAGAATGACCAGAGACAAAAGTTACAGCAAAGAAATTTCCCATTTGATAAATGGAAAAAAATCATCATAATGATGCCGCAATCTGGTTGCCCAGATACCCTGCGTAACACACTGTAGGTGTTCAAAAGGTGTTTGGCAGTGCCATTTACCTGCAGAGTTGGCTCTGCCTGGTCGACAGGACCTCCAGGGGTTCACCCTGACCACTCAGGCCTTTACACAAGGTGCAGGTAGCCTTTACTTTTACTGCCATGCAAGTCCCTGCTGGCCTGCTTTGGTATTCAATGTTTTTGTTGGTCTCACTGCTAGGATTGTGGAAAATGAAAGAGGGGGAGAGTCATTAATCATTTGTTTACACAACACAAGTAACTTCTGCTAGGCAATGGAAGTGTAAGGGAGGATTATGACTGTCTTCTAACAAGTAACGCACATGACTGATGACACAGCTCTGACCAAGTCAATTCTAGTCATAAAACAAGACAGAACAGGCACAAAGGACAAAGACAAAGGAACCATCAGACAGAGAAAGATGGGAAATTAGTGAGGAGGTGCAATCGCATATACAGAAGAAGCTGAAGCTCGTCCTGAACTTGCTGAATATGTGAAAAATTATAACCAGGTAAATAACACTGCAATTACACTGGAGGGAGCTATATACATGTTAACAAAGTGTGACAGAGCTAAAATTAAACACTGTCATTAACATTTTGTTTTTTACTGCTATCATAAAAACCTCTGAATAGCATTTATTAGATACCTTTTGCAGAGGGAACTAAGCTGCAGATAAGAAATACGGAAAGTAAAGTCACTCAGTATCCAAGAGCTAAAAAAAGAAATTCCATGGCTTCATACTTTTGTGTTTAACTGCAAGCACAATTTTTTCAGGAATTCTTACCCTGGTTTCAGATGGTTTCATAATTTGTGGTTTTGATGCATCCGCAGAGGGAGACTGCTTTTGAGAGAAAAAAAAATAAATTAAGCAACTTTATCTTTGTTATACATTTGTATTAAGCAAGCATAAACAATCTGAATTCATCAGTTATCCAGCTAAAAATTAAAAAATAGAGTTATCATTTTAGATCTTTTGCCTTGCCTGTATTTCTGCAATACATATATGAAGAATTTTGACAGTGTGATGATGCCCACTGACATGTAATGATAGCAAATTTTGCATCCTGTATCAAAACAGACTCAAATCCTGCTCTCACACTGAGGCACACACACTTACTGTGCAGGATTTGTCCACACTTATTCTTTTCTTTTTAGCAAAAAATGTACTTTTGGATTCACTAATCTGTCATACAAAATATTTAATACTAAAGTAGCAAATTCAAATATGTTGAGATAAAAAGGAATACTTAATATCTATCTAATACACACACGCACAAATGTTTCTACATATCACGTGACCCTTTTGCAACTCTGAAAAGGACATGGTCTGTTTCCCTAACTTCTGGGATGCCAATTCAAGAAGAGCATGTTGTACTTCTGTTGTGGCTGCATCAAACTTCAAAGTCCAGAGATGAATATTCCAGTTGTCTCATCAATACTTTATACAGATGTAATACTACTCCTCTATTCCTGTTTCGCATTCCTCTGCTCGAAGCTGTGTTTTTCAGTATTTTGTAGATGCTCTAAGGTGTATTCTATGATTCTATGATTTGCCATCTCCATCACACTAACAAAAGGTTTTCAATAACCCTTTAATATATTTATGTACCATCAGGTAAATTTGTAGGCAACGAGGTATTTTTCGTCATTCACTCTTTATTAGTTTTGCCTCTCCTTTTCTTTCTTCTCCAAGAAATTAATCTGAATTCCTTCTACATGACTAACAAGTAGGTATCTGCTCTACACCTTCATATTAGTCATCCTAGTCCCTGTCTATTTAATAAAAACATTTCTCTGAGCCCTTCTCCCTTCCTCCCCTCAGAAAACTCCTACCAAACCACTGTCTTACAATGCACTGAAAAATTCCTTCCCAAGTCCCAGCACAGCAGCACCACTACAGCCTGCAGAGATTAGCAAAAACCTCCCAAAACCTCAGCTGCTTCTTTCTGCCCTGTTCAGCTGGAGGGCAGTGACCAGGAGAAATAAAGAGTGTAAATGCTCATGGAGGAAGAGAAGTGGTTTGAAAGCAGAAAAACAGTTCAATGCACAGCTGCTGATCAGTGGTTGTGGAGAACACTGAGCCTTGTGGACACTTGGGGTTGACTCAGGGAAACAAAGCCTTGTCCTGGGGAGTCAGACAGGGGAAGAGCACACAGGGAGCACCACGACCTTCCCTCACACCACCACAGAGTGCCTCGCCTCACTTACTTTCTGCCTGAATTCCACAATACTCAAGACCTCCAATTTTCCACTCTGTCCCCCAGAAAAGCCACTACAAGGAAGAAGGGGGTCCTTGTTCTTCCAGTCCTTTAGCGAGGGGGTTGTGCAGCCACACTGAGCCTTGCAGGCTGACAACCAAGAGGCTGCTGAGGTGCAGTCCTTCATCTGGTCACCCTTGTGCCACTTTGTCAGCGCCAGCCTGGCTCTGGGGGTCATCCTCTTACCAAGGTGCCCTGGTGCTCCCGTCCTCAAGGATCCTGCCAGCTGTGCCCACTTGTTCTCTGCAGTGTGCTGCAGCACCACAGCCAGGCTGCAGAAAGGGTGAAGCAACACTCAGGCATGTGTCAGGCGTGGAGGTAAATATTAAAGTGCTGCCTGGCAACCAGCATAACAACAGCCTGACCAGAGCTGCTCCAGCCCGGGCAGACACACCCTGCTCGCTGCCATGGAGGGGAATCCCACTGTGGCATGGGCCAGACACCCCCCACTGAAAGGTTGGGATGCCAAACAGCAAGGGATGGACTGGATCAGGAGGCTGGAGCTGGGGAGAGAGAGAGGGGTGTCCTTTGAGCTGTCAGGGATCCCTGAAGGGCACAGCCAACAGCAGAAGGACAAACAAGTGTGATCAGTGCTGATTCCTGTTCTCTTGCCTAGAATGAGGCATGGGTCCTGGCGGGTGTCGTGCCAGCCCTGGCCATGACCCACGGTGGGGTCCCAGCCTGAGGGTTGTCTGTCAGACAGTTCTTCTACAAGCTGAGAGTGGAGGCAAATCCACAGCAAAATATCCAGGACCACAGGTAGACCACAAGCAGGGAGGAATATGGAGATGCTCCCTGCATCAGACTACCACAACCACCACAGAAGGGACTTGAAAGACAGAGAAGAGGTTACAGGATAACAGTGATTAAGTAAAGACTGATCCCCTGTTAATGAGTTGTGGTGGGGGAAAACAGTTTTCCTCCTGAAGCTATAAAATGGTAAACCCCCAGGGGGTGGTGACCCTTGAGGTTTGAGCCAATGAGCGCTTTTGCAAAATATGAACATACCACACTTAGATCGGAAAACAAAGTAGTTGTAGTTGCTGTAGAAGAAGGAGCCATGTTGTGAAAGCCATGAGCTGAGGAGCCCTCAGCCCCACTGGGGGTTGAGCCCCCCCCAGCCCCGGCTGGGGGGCTGCAGGGACTTGGAACAGTGTTAAACTGGGCTAACTACCTGTAGCTGAGAAAGCTGAGAGTTCTTCTCCACCGTGAGAGGGCAGACGGAACAGCGGCAGGAGCAGTGTACGGAGGGCAGAGAGCCAAGAGATAAGGGAGAAGCAGCAAACAAGCATGCAGCCGAGCAAGAGAGACACAGACTTGTCTAAGAGAAAGAGAGCCAGCAGCAGAGAGAGCAGAATTAAGCTCTACAGAGAGAGAGAGAGAGAGTGTTGGGGTAAGAACTGAACCAAAACCCCCCAAACTCCTTTTGTGACCTCTCCTAAGTGGAGAGGATGGACTCCTACTGAATGGAAGTCCTAAATGGAGCATGCACTGCAGAGAGGAGCTGAAAAGCTTAAGGTTTTCCCCGAGCTGGACCGGGACGGCCAGAAGGAATGCAGAGGGGGTGACCCTGGCCGCCCCCCTGCTACTGCCAAGCTGGCAGTTTTGAGACAAGAGCACAGGAGCTCTGCAAAGGGGGCTTGAATCCTCTGAAGATACGGATCGTCATGAAGGCTTCTGCACTTCATTGATATGATGTGGTGAAGCGACCTTTGTCCGGGTGAACGCAGCCCACGGAAGAGAAGACCCTCGCTTGGAGACAAAGGGCCGAGAGGGCTTGGATACCCCCCTCGTGTGTACTGGCAGAGATCCAGCTACAGCTGCTGCATGAAAGAAGAGAGCCTGTTGCCTTAGAGACACTGCTGCTCTGAAAGTAGAAAGAATCTCTTCCTTCTTCCCTCCTGGACTTTTATTTGGAAGGGAGAAGAGATTTGATCCATTGTAAATACTGTTTTATCATGGTAGAGATAGTTGAGATTGTGTGTGTGTAATGTACTGTAATATTTATTTTGTACAGTCATTGTAATATATTCCCTTCTCCCCATTTTGAGTCTTGCATGGTATCTGGAAAACCCATCTCACACTGGGTTGAGATGAGGGAGGGGGGCTAGGACTCGAGAATTGGATTTTGGGGCTCTCAAACCATGACATTATGCCACCCTGGCGATGGGCACTGTGGCAGCTGTGGGGTCACAGCCTGTCCTCTCATCAGCCCACGCAGCTGGCAGGACAGGCACAGGAGCTGACCAAAAAACCTCAGGTGTTCTTGAGCTAGAGAATGGCTTTCCGGGAAGAGCTGATGAAGAAACCTGGGATTTAATCTGAAATTTGTCTTTATGCTACTGTTGAAAGAGAAAAGCCACAGAAGCCAAGAAGTGAGTTAGTAAAACTCCACAAAAAACCTACCCCAAATTGGTTGTCTAGTCTCACTGTGTGTACCTCAGAAATCTGCAAGTAAAAAGGAAAATGTGACAAGAGAAGAAGAAGAGAGAAATGGTGACAAATACCAAAAGATAACAATTTTAACTGCTCAGATGATTGGATGTAGATGCCTTTTGGGAAAAGAAAACAGCAGGTGAAGAAATTCATGACAGGTCTTGGCTACAGATAAAAATCACTGAAACTACCCCATATGCAACACAGTGAGAGATATTGCCAACTAAAACTTTAAGTTCTGGAAGTTCATGGAGAAGATTCATCAGACTTAGGATGGTCACTGCTCACCCTCAGAAAGGAGCACAATGCACAAAACCACAAGAGATGCTGAAAACATTTGCCAAGCAACCCGTACAGAAACACTTAGATGATAACAAGAGAATAAATAAGAATGAACAGTTTGGCCAGGAATAAAGCAATGAACCTTCAGAGGACATGCTGTCAGTGCAACTTTTCACAGTACTTGTGGTAGTATTTTCTCAATGAAACAGGGAAGTTTGTCAGCTTGCAGCCTGAAGGGATCTCTGACACTGGTGGTAGGTTGAAGACAATCAGATGCAGCAACACAAAACCCCCAAAGCAGCAGCAATACTGACAAAAATATGTGAAGGCTATAGTGCCATAGACTGAGACACTATTGCCAAAAACAAACAAGGAAAGAGCAATCTGGGGGAAAATAATATGTTACCGTGACAACATAAATGTAAATGTGAAATATAACTTTCAACCTTTTTGACGTGACCTTCTCTAGGTCAAATGCTAGGACAATTTTGGCCATCACATTGAAGCACATATGGATAAAGAAAGATCTGAGGACAGATTTAGGGGGAAAAAATGAAGAAAAAGTATGTATGAGGAACAGCTTAGTGACAGGAAAAGCAAGTCAGCACATATCTTTTGTACACTGGTCAGGAAGCCAATAAAATGGGAAACAAAGAAAAAACTGACTTACTCTGTAACAATCTCTCAAGTCAGAGCTCAAACATATTCCTCCTAGAGAGAAGGAAGAATTCCTTCTGTGGCAAAGACTACTTAGATGATGTCTCTGGCCCTGGCAGCCCTTGAGAGAGTTTATATAAGTCTTTTCTGAGTGATCTACCTGAACTCAGACTAGAAAAGAAGACTGAAGAGCCATCCAAATATTCTTCTGGGCTTAACACAGCTTACGTATGAATGAGCTGGGACAGCTTCTCAGGCTCAGAGCTGACATCAACTCTACGATTCTAGTATGACTAACTTATAGGGTTACCTCACACCAGCTGTGCAATGCAAGGGAAAACCTAATCTGCTTGATTAGAAATGGTTCTTTACATGAATGGTTCTGATATTAAGCTTTAAGATGTGTGCTTGTAAGATATGGGCAGTAAAAGCTCTTCTAGAGAACTACTGTGAAAAATAATGGGTTATTTCACTGAAGTGTAAAATAGCACTTGAGTTGCTACAGGTTAAATCTCTCACTTAGTTTGACAGCATGTGCTAAGTTCTGTTTGACAGCTATGCAGTTCTGTGACCTGTGGCATAAACACAGTTTGATTAATTTTCCATTAAGCCCACAAGGAGTTGTGAGACACTATCTGAGCCAACATCTGTGCGTGTGGACATGTACAAATAAATACATAAAGATATAAACATGTATATTAAGGCTATGCAGCAGCTAAGACATGCAGTGATTTAAAACTGGAAAAAATTCAGCACTAACTTTATATAAATTTTACTGTAGCGGTATCTATAACAGCTGAGTCAAAAACTACAAATTTGAGTGCTTCTGTGTCATTTTCCATCCCAAGTAATTTTGGAAATATCCTTTTACTTTGTAATTACTGTTCTTATATGTAGTTATGCTATTAAGTTGTTATGAAAAACAACACCTTTTTAAGAGAAAGGTAAAAATACACACACAACCAAGAAAACAATGTTCTTTTCAAGATTTCAGGCTCTCAGTTAATTGTGTGGAAGTTTAATATTAAGAACTTAACGAAACAGAGCAGCAGGATACAGGTTTCCAATTAGCACCTGTGTATTACTCAGACACTGGTATATTTACATAAAACACTGCTAATATACAGGCTATTATGTTGTCCCGTTGTGATCAGTTTCTTTGCAGAAGTGATCAGAATGATTCCTAAACAATTTACAGTGCAAATTCTAATGACTGACTTTGCCATGTGCCTCTTTCATTTCTAAAGCCATTATCATTACTGAAACTCACCAACACTGTATATTATAAACAGAGCCTACTGCCCCTCTCAGCCACTAAGGGGGGTGGGGGAAAAAAAAAATCCTTGAAGGACAGTTGGTAGTTACTTTTTCTGTAGCTATGATCTACCTCCATCTAAAATTCTTTGCTAGAGTTGTTACTTTAGGTAGTTTTTTTAGTTCATGCTACTGTAGATCAATTCATCAATATACCTGGTTTTAAATACCTGTTTTTAAAAAAACCCAAACTAACAAGAAGAAACCCTCTCTCTACAGATGCTTCCTGTGCTTTTATCATTCATGAACTCAACAACTGTTGTTATGAATATAACTGACAAATGCATAAAATCTATTATTATAGATTATATTATATAATATAATTAATTATAATGAATATAATTATTTATCATACATCAATTAATATAATTAATATTAATCCTATTAATATAATTATAAACATAGAAAATAAAATAAATATAAATATATTAATTATAGATATTATATAATACATAAATCTATTATTAGAGTTTAAATTTCTACAACTTGATAAAGACAACAAGAAAACTAATTTCAGAGAAAAACTGACTGCCCCTCAGAGCTAAGAAATTGATGAGTTTGCTCTGTGCCAATATGCACTCACAGACCAGCACAAATGTGAATAATAAAGTGCAGTAGAGCTGATGCACACACATCTGCAAAAGACACATAAACCTCAAAGGGCATGTTCTGAACAAAATTAAACTGCACTGAGACTCAGGGAACAGAGTCCATGTTTGAGAAGATGGGTGGAGGAGGGGGATCACGCCTGGAAGAACCATCAGGAGAGACTCAGGATGTTCCTGCCTGAAATGCCATCCTAGGAGCCCTCCAGAAGAGGATTTGCTGTCTGACAACCTCTAAACTCTCCATATGCAATCTCCTGCTAAATGACGGTAAAACTAGTAACAAACAGTAGGATTATGTCAGCGCTTCTTTTCCCCAACAGAAAGTCGACTGCAGTAAATCAGAGACCAGACCAAAAGACTGCTGATAACACAGGACTATGTCTCTCTGCAAAACTCAGTTCAGAAGATGATCTGGCTTGCTACTGTGGAAAAGATTAATCCCACAATTTCATCATTCTGCAATTTTCTCACCACACAGAACAACTATTTGCAGCAATTATTAGTCTGTACCCAGGAGCAAAATTAACCATCACTGAGAGATGCTGAAAGACACATAGGAAACAAAGCCATTTTCTCCTGAAATAAAAACATGATGGATTTTTATAAGAGACTGGTCTGAACCAGGAAATTGAAAAGCTGATTAGCTTGTAAAGCCTTTTTACAGCCTCAAGTGCTGCTAAATTTATTGATCATCATGGAACATTGAGCCAGACAACTTCCATAACACAGACTCGCTCCTACTGGTTTCTTCTATTTTGAATACCAGAATAAAATTTCTGCTATTTTGGAACCGAGAAGAAACTTGACAATATTTAATCACTGAATGTTATGTATCAGCTAAAGCTGGCTAACCATACTGCTTAATTCTAACGTAACAGGTTTTTTCAGCAGTGGTTTTTGAGACAACCTATTTGAATTTAGTGACACTACTTCAAATGTTATCAAGCAAATCAGTGAACAAGATCTGTATCATATTTACCACAGAGTAGAACAAGGCTTCACACCACCTAGAAATTAACTGATCTGCCAAACAACCTTTCAGTTAGATTTCTATTTTAAGATGTCTGAATTTCAGCAACTTAATTCAAGTTCAAAGCTTGATACTGGCATGTTTGCTTTTCTTTATTTCATTAACTATTAAGACTCTGAAACAGCTTTATGCTTAAACAAAAAACAACTGAGGGTAGTGAATGACAATTCACTCTAAACAATTTTTGTACCATTTGACTCTTTCTTAAACTTCCAACACCTCTGTTTATGCTACTTATATGCAGGAAGTTAGGGTTGTGCAGAAAAATTTAGAATTATCCCACAGGTAATGAAAAGAAGCACTGTGCATTTGTTTGTTGTTGTTTACTTCTTTTGGAAGCAGGAAAAGACTTTGATAATTGGTCAGAAATCATGTACACTACCTAAACATGAAGAACTCTTACATACTCACAATGCAACTTGTGACCACAAGAAATTACTTAAACTCCAGTGTGCAGCGTGGCTACTGCTTTAAAGGCTTTACTACATATGAAGGCAACTTCTATGTAATGTCCTTTCATGATGAGGGAAAGCGATCTGGAAAGAAAGTCATTACGTGCCAAGCGGGTAACAGACTTCATATGCTGCCTTCACATCTGTGCGCCTGCAAAGAGACCACGTCAATATCACAGGCTGCACACTCCTTGTTCCTTTTAAATTACATCAATAATCTGCTTTAAACACACTGTTCTTACTTCTCTTTAAAAATGTGCTCCTCAATTACCGCCTCTTGGAAACTTCCTGTTTCTGTGCCTATAAATTCAACAAGGTGGTGCACACTGAAATTTCATTTTCGTTCAGTCATATTCAAATATTAGAAGCAGTGCTCCAGTCCAGTCACGGCTCTTCTCAGGTTCCCACTCTGCACAATACAGCATTACAGTAATGTATGAGCTGGTCACTGCAGACAAGCTCTCCTTTTTTTGTAGGCAGTTCAAAAAATCCTTTTTTTCAGTTCTACCTCCTGCACACTGTTAGCATTTAGCTACAGTTAACTGCTTCCATTTCTGTGTGTTGTTTCAAACACGAGAATGTTCCACACCTATCTGCAGCAGCAAACTGCAGCCTGATAAGTAAACACCATGAAAACAGGAGATTAGGTGCCAGCCACATGCCATACAGTGCTGCTGAGCTCAGCTGGGATTTGTGTCACTTGGTCTGCAGTGTTGCAAAACCCTGCTCAGCAGAGCTGGGATAGAACCAGGGAATTGCAACCAGAACCAGTACTCTATAAAGGTGGGGTGCGGTGGGATTAAAAAGTAATGGTATGTAAAAGAGGACTTCATTTTATGACTGAAGATCTCCGAGGTTATGAGCTCGATTACTTCTATTACAACAATGAAGCCAGGCCATACTCAAGCTGAGCAGTACTCTGAATTAGAAATTGCATTTTTCACCACAAGGATGCAGAAACAAAATATTATTCATGAAGCTATATGAACTGATACACACACAGTCATGGTTACCAAAACGAATGGAAAACAATAAAGGAAAATAAACAAAAACTACCAAGTCAAGGAATCTTAATAGAACTTTGCTGCGAAAAGATCATCTAGAGATAACACTGCATAAACAGGGGTGATGGTGGTATATTGTTGGGATTTTATCTTCAATCATTTTAGAAAAATTCAACATTATTTTATCATTTCTATTTAAAAAGAGGCAGACTGGGGCACTTCTTGCTTCAGCTGTGACTTCCCTCCTGGGGATCAAAAATGTTAATTTTCTAGATGGTCCAAGCAATCCTACTAAGCATGGCATAAAGGCAGGCACAGACCTGACTTCTTCCAGAACCAGAAGGGTTTCTGAACCTTAAGGAGTTCCCAAGGAGTATCCAAGGCCACTGACCTCTCCTGTTGCCCTGCCAGGCTCTTCCTTTGGCAGATGAGAGTCAAGTGTCAGTGAGTGGAGACATTCTCATCTCAGGATAACAAAGGGCAGAAATGGTGAGAATGCAGAGGCTGGAGAACTATTCACTGAAAAAGCAGTTCCTTTGCTTTCTGGACTCCTCTACCACCACTCCGTATTCTCCCAAGAGCCACTATCTTCAGAGCAGCATAGCTTTGCCTAGATTTCAAACTAGGAGTGTATGCCTAAAGTGCAAAGCTCTAGATGTGAGGAAAACGTGGTCATGAAGCTAGTTTCTGCAACTCCAAGATCAGAAACAGAATTTTCTTCAAGTTCAACATACCCTGAATATCTAATCATTCAAAAAAACCCCAAAGCAACCCCCCAAACAAAAAACCAACCAAACAAAAAAACCCAAAACCAAACCCCAACAAAAACCCTAACCCCCCAAAAAACCACACAACCCACCCCCAAACCCCTAAACCAAAAAAGCACCATTCTCTACAAAAAGCTGACAGTAACAAATAAGCTAGCCTACTGTATGTTTTATATCAATCTAAAAAACCCTATCATTGAGGAAGCTAGTTGTCAAAAAAAAAAAAAAAAAGATATCAAAAACTCAGCAAAGGTGTCTGCAATGTTCAAGAATTCTGGGCTATTTAATGTGCTATTTTCACTTTCTCCAGAGAAAACAGGAGTAAGTATTATACTACCCACAATAAGCAAATAGTGGCATACCTTAAGCAACACCCACTTACCTAATTTCTACTACTGCAGAAAGAATACAATTTATTGAAAAGTATTATTTCTTCCATATGTGTGCTGTATCAGATGTTTCAGCATCTTTTAGGTTATATATTTTTAAGAATACTAAAGTATTGATACCTAAGCACAGTTCAACCAAGACGTTGCTCTTACAGATCACCACACCCTGACTACGCAATATGCTGTATGTGCCACAGGCATATAGGCTCTGCATTTGTATGCCAAAAAAATTATGTGGGTCTTGGAAGCAGGAACAGCGTGGGCTGTGAGCAAGAAAAAAATGCCAACCACACCCTAAAACAAAAACATAAATACAACAGCAATATAAGAACAACTTAGACACCACTTTAAAAGTTTGTTTCTCCTTCCCTCTCTACTTCCAACTGCTTACGTCAGGTGGTGTTACAGCGTCTAAAAAGGGTGTTTACTTTGTTAATGTAATTTTAGAAGCTAATTAACTACACACAGCTCGCTCTGGAGCGTTTCAAGTCTGCTGACAACTGAATCACGTCGGAAGCCTTGAAGTTGGCAGCCTGTGTTACTTCAGCCCACAAAACTCCCAAAAGACAGGGAGGGGGAGAAAGGAAAAAAAAATATACAAAAAAGGGACTGCAACACGAACACAAATGAGCCTCAAGCAGAGGCAGCAGGAAAGCAGAGCCAACAAAAATAG
Organism: Corapipo altera; assembly: GCF_003945725.1. Classification (NCBI taxonomy): domain Eukaryota; kingdom Metazoa; phylum Chordata; class Aves; order Passeriformes; family Pipridae; genus Corapipo; species Corapipo altera. The sequence goes on from NW_020884958.1 coordinate 987,762, forward strand.
CTAACTCACTTTGGATAGACGTGTACCTTCTGTTTTCAGCAGGAATGGCAGGATGCGGCTGCTTTTCGCCCCAGCGCTGGAGCAGCTGTGGTTGTGGCTTCCGGGAGTGCAGGCAAAGCCCAGCCCGTGTGCTGAGTGGCGCAATCTCCACCCACAGCACGGCTGCCTCCCTGCCAGCACGGCCCCACGGTGCCAGGGGAGGGGACCCAAACCAGCAGGTTCAGGCTCCGCTAGCACGGTGGAAGCGAGATACCACGATGAGCAAACCTGCCTCCCAATCCCGGGGTCACTTCTGGTAAGTGGCTGGACCAAGGCCCCCAGCAGGGACAGCTGTCAGCAGGCTGACACTGCGAGTCACACAGCAAAAGCAGGGGTGAAATGCCTGCTTGAGATGGTGCAACATTCAGCTTTCAAAAAGCTGTGTTCGCCTTTCGAGTTAGTTGCACTGGTGCCACAGAAAGGAAACCACTCATTTCCCCTCAAGAGACCAATATTCCTATTAGAAGTCTACAGGATACCCCCCCCCCTAAATTTGAACTGATTAACCAGGCTCCCAGAGTACACAGATGTTACTAATTGAAAGTCATTATCATGGTTTGGACCAGTTAAGGCCATCAAAACTTGACTGACTAGGAATTTTTTTAAGCATAACAAATCTAAATGATTTATATTAATTTATAAATTAAAAGGTTCTTCCTGAAATACCCATAGTGACCTGCTCTTGAATTTATTTTTTTTTGGCTCTATAATCAAATTCTCAATACTTGTCATATGGGATTGTAACTTCAGATACCTTTTACTCAAAAATTATTCCTTTACAAGATGCCTCTGCAAAGGTCACCAAATAAAAACCGGGTGACAGTTAAATAAGGTATGCAACAAAAAGAAACCTAAACAGTAAATATACTGATAGTAGGAACCACTTTTGATGATAAACTAGATTAACTTATCCACTGCAGAAATAGTGGGACTTCACTCAAAGGTATTTAGTAACTGCCTTTTTTATCTTGTGTTCCTGTTCATTGTATAAGAAAGCAGACTGAATGCCCCCTTAAAACAGTGATAATTTGGATGCCAGTTGAAAGCAAGTAGCCTTAAATTTCTTAAATCATTAAGGTCAAGAAGCTTTCTGTGAAAATCTGAAATCAAAGTAATTCTTACTGAATTTCCACTGTTGTTGAGCTCTTCCAGCACTGTTTCAAAAAACAGTCCATGATAGTAAAATGGACAAAGACTCTCACTTCTCTAAGCTATGGCAGCCAGCCACAAAAAGAAAATTATTACTTGTTAAGAGCAATGCAAAAAATCTACTACATAAAAAGCAGCAAAACTTCATCTGTTATCAATGGAATTACCACAAAAGAACACAAAGATGCAAGAAAGGTGGCTGGATCCATCTGTGTTCAATTATCAGTGCCTTCTATTAATAGCTATGATTGAACATTGAGCTAGAAACTGGCTGTGGAACTGGCAAAACCATCATTAAAGGCTGTAAAAGAAAACGCAACAGCACTGGTAGGGGATCTTCTGCAGAGGGAGGAGGTTGGATCAGATTTTCCTCCTCACTGCTGGCTGATAATACTAGTAAGCCATGACCTCCAAAAGTTTGGGCACTTTTGCAGTTAATGTATAGAAGGAAGAGGCTGCTCATAGGCAACCAATAAATATTCCTGATGATCATAACCTTACCTGAATCTACCTTTTTAGTCCATCTATCTGACAAGGCAGATAAATGCTTACTGAAAACACCCGCAGTCAAACAGGACTCCACATCAAAGAGGAAAGAAAGGCCTGTGATAGATACAAAGGACTCAAAATATCTGTTTCTGTTAAACACCTTTAAATTATTAACTTAGATTTGAGTCATGCAGAAACTAGGCATATCAAAGTTGCCATAGGCAGCCAAATAACATCCCTGCACACTGATCAGAAGCAATGAGTACATCCTGGCTGCAATGCCAGGAACTCCAGAGTGACCAAACGAAGAGCACAGGGGTAAAATGAAGGCACAAAGAGCTGTTCAGATGGAAAGCGCAATAAAAACAAAGCTGGATGGGGCAGTGCTGTCCCTTAGGAGTTGTCCATGTGACAGGTACCATCACAGGACAATCAGACTACCCACATCCATGACACAATGACAAGGCGTCATCACACACAACTTCCTGCATCTTAAAACTCAGAAATGCAAGTGACCCAAGAAGGTACAAGCCATCAGTTATTATTACTTACTGACTAAAAGGAAAAATTATTTAGACCTAACATGGAGGCAGGAAAACCCCCTCTGGCTGTTCAATTCAGAGAAAGTTATTTCACCAGAGGGTATGAATATGTTAAAAAAATAAACAGCTTGAGCCTGGAGCAACTAACTATCCTACTTCCCCTGCCTCTTCTAACGAGTTAGAAATTTATCTGGGATAAAATGCATCGATGACAAGTATTATTGACCAACAGAATTATTAAAGAATCAAAAGAGGTTTTGCACACAGGACACATTAAAGCTACATCAGGGAAAAAAAAATAAAGGAAGAAACAGCAGTTCCAAGTTGTCTAAGACCTGGTGGAGTATTTCTAAATGCATTAAAAGATTTGATCAGTTTGCAGCAAAAGAGAAAGGGCTGCCTTGCCTCTTCAAGAAATACTTCTCTTTCTGTAAAATTTCTGTTTAAAAAAAACCAAAACCTCTGCAAAATTTTTGTTTCCAGTAGATAGTTTTAGAGACCAAAATAAGGGCAGAAAGAAATACAGCAAGCCAAATGAAAAAGCTACTGGTAGCACAAACTACAAGAACAATACATCTCTGAATTTTGCTCTATTTTAAATAACACTACAGGCTCACAGGATATTATTAAAAATGAAAGATACAATTAACAGAAGATTTAGCCTAAGTGAAGAAAAGCAGAAATGGCTGAGTGGGAACTAAAATGGGTAAACTTAAAATAACTATCCAATAACAGTCACTATTAGACAGCCATGAGATAAATATTGTCATACTATATAATCTTTACCTATAAATATTTTGGAATGTCAAAGAAACTGGGGAAACACCCAGTACTGATGAAATACATAGCCTAGGTTGTCATAACCTAATATAAAGCAATTCCTGGCAATTGCATTGCATTATTTTCATGACACTACCTTCCAGTTCTTATCCTTAGTAGCATCACCAGAAATCGTGCCTTTCACCCTTAGGGTAGAGGACACGCTTATCATAAAAAGAACATTAACTGAAAAAAAAAACCACAAAAGAAAACTTAGAGATGTGTTAGTTAGAAAATTAGATATGTGCTTCCACAATACTATGCAGCTGTAGATTCTTATGCAGAAGGATGATCCTTGAGACTGTCTCACCTGTCATGAGAACTACATATGGACAACTACATCCACCTTGACTAGCAGGCAAAAAGCCCTGGCAAAGTAAAAGGAATAGAAAGACAAGCTGGGTATGTCTTTATAATGATAGTCAAAAGCATTGAAAGTAAGTGACAACAGCATTTATATCCTTGTCTCCTCCTTCCTTAGGCAGAAAGGAAAAATAATTACTTAAGTGGTTTAGAGAAATCTTTAGGAGTATTATTTTACAGCAGCTTTGATTAAGAAAATAAAAATCCCACTCAAAAGCAGAAACACTTCCTGCTGATAGGATCCTTCAAACAATGGGTTATCTCCAGATATGGAACACTGGGATGGATTAATGGACTCCTTGGAGTAATCTGTAGGAGCAACCAGCCTCACATCCATGGTGTGAACTGATGAGCTGGAAAGCTCCTGGCTCACATATAAAGGAATGAAGGTGTGTTGAAAAATATGTTACAAAGTGCTTTCGAAACCTGAAAGTGGAAAATAATGAAAGTGCAGAACAAAGACATCAATCTTGTCTCTACTACTGACCAGCAGCCAAATAATTCACTCTGCCATCAAGATGGGCCTGATTTGAACTCTCTGAACTGCAGCAGCACTGCACACCAGTGACCCTTCCCCTGAGCAGGGAGGCCTCTTGAAGTTTGGGATCCCTCACCTGAGACAGAGATCCTTCCTTACCTGTGGCAGAGAGACCCCTTACTCACAACAGATCCTCAGTGAGTGAGTGATAGTGTGCTGAATTAATGCTATGAAACAGCACCAATCCATATATAGTTACTCAATACTGTTATAAACATTATATGGATAATTCCACTAGACATAAATCCTTGTCCGAATCTGAGACTAAGACTGGACTAAGCCACACTTAAGGTTCATCAGGAATTTAGAAAGCAAGGGGGTCTACTCTGAACTTTGTGACTCAGCAGGAAGGTCTCCATTACCCTTTTCGTCTCTCTGTGTGAATCATTCCAACTCAATTCTAACTCAGTTTTCCTTGTTATGTTTCTTCCATGCAGTAATTAATGAGATGAACCTGGCAATCAAACTTACAGAATGTTGTCAAACCACCGTTAATCTTCATTAATTTCCATCAAACTGTCAAATTATTAATTTACCTCAATAAAACATATTGCTGCTTCTCTTTCCAGTGAGCTGCATTTCAGTCATCTGTGACAAATAGCACATAACAATGACTACCAAGTACAGCCATCAACCACCATCAGAAAGAGTATTTTCAACACCTTCTTTCAATACTCTGCAAGACCTGAGCACCCTGTTGCTCCTCAGAGTATCATCTGCACTCCTTTGCAACTCAGCTTTATAACGCCTCTTACTCCAGGGACAATGACAGCAAAGACAGTTTCTCAGTGCTTCAATCTCACCAGGTTCCACCAAGTAAACAGAATCCAAAAATACAACAGCTAAAGGTGAAAAAAGAACCACAAGGCTATAAAAGTCAAATGAAGTTTGCCACTGATATCAATGGGACCAGGATTCTTTAAAATAACTAGGACACTAACAAAGAACACATGAAATGGGAGAATGCTACCAAATCTATTTCCTCAGGAAGTCAACAGTGGCTTGTACTGCCCTTTCATTTCAATTTACTATGATTTCTAGCAAGTCATAAAGAGCATCCTAGTGTTGTTGAACAAATGGTTTTCTGTGAAGCCACACCATATCCTCTTCACTGGTAAAATGATAAAAAAGACCACTTCCTTAAGTATACATTACCTTAGCAGCAGAAGGTGCTCCCCTTGACTGTGTTTTGGGGGGTTGGCTGACATTAGCAGTTGCCTCTTTTTCCTACAAAAAAAAAAAAAAGAAACACATAATAAAGATCAGAAATATTTATGAAGGGAAAAAAAAAATCAAAAAAAGGACACTAAAAAAAATTTCAATCAGAACATTTTTGCAAGGCAAGTCATCAAAAAATAAATTCCCCTATGTCACTTTAATTCACACAGGCACATTTCACACAGTGTTGCCCAGCCCAGAACAGGCTGAGCTCTCTTGCACTGTTTTATGGCTCATATATCATGGCCAGGCTTCACGAACGAAGATTTGGGGAGGGCTCTACCCATGTTTGTTACAAGCGCGCTGGTGGCTGAAAAGGCCAATACAAGATAGGCACATCCAGTTGCAAAAGGCACAGCAGAAAGACTCCTTAGGTGGTATATTCTGCAAGACACGATTCTTTCTGCATTGTCTTTTCTCCTCAAGAGTGATCCTGCGTGCTTCCTCAAAGGCATCAGCAGTGTTATAGATGGTGTGTCTCCAGACGTCCCGATTGGAGGCCAGAGTAGACCAGTTATGGTGATCAATATGGCCAAGGCTGAGATGTTGTTTCAGGGAGTCCTTGTATCTTCTCTTTGGGGCTCCTCTCTTGCGGCAGCCAGTGGCAAGTTCACCATAAAGCAAGATCTTAGGGAGGCGGTGGTCCTTCATCCTGGAGACGTGTCCTGCCCAATGCAGCTGTGTTCTCAGCAACATGGCCTCTATACTTGTGACTGCTGCTTGTTCTAGAACAGATGTATTGGTCACATAATCTGAGCAGTGGATGTTTAGGATTGTATGGAGACAGCGTTGATGGAAGCGTTCTAGGAGACGCAGGTGGTGGCAGTAGATGACCCATGATTCAGATCCATATAGGAGAGTAGACAGCACTATGGCTCTGTAAACACTGATCTTGGTACTTTTCTTCAAGTGTTTTTTACACCATACTCTTTTATGAAGCTTTCCGAAGGCACTGTATGCCTTTGCTAACCTGTTGTCTATCTCTCTGTCAATCTTACCATCCGAGGAGATGAGGCTACCTAGGTAATTAAACAGCTGGACTGATTTGAGCTCTGATTGGCCAATGGTGCTATGGAGATGATGGAAGACTTCCTGAGGTGCAGGTTGATAGAGAATTTCTGTCTTCTTCAAGCTGAGTTCCAGCCCAAAGAGCTCAGCAGCGTCTGCAAAGCAGGATGTTAAACGCTGCAGAGCTGTTTCTGTGTGGGCGACAAGGGCAGCATCATCAGCATAAAGCAGAGTAATACCATGGTAATTTGAACAGTCTGATTTAATTCCTTTCTTCTTATACAGGGTTATGATGACTGCATCTCGAAGGTCTGATGGTAGTTTGCCTAGTTCCCAACAGCATAGTAAGAACTCATGAAATTTAGCATGGAGTGCAAGGCCCCCATGTTTCCAGACTTCAGGTGGAATTCCATCAACCCCAGCTGCCTTGCCAATTTTCACCTGCTGTATGGCCTTGAGGGTTTCTCCTAAAGTGGGGGCAGTATCCAATTCATACTTCACTGGTTGTTTTGTGATGGACTGAATTGCTGAGTCTTGGACTACACAGTTGGTACTGAAAAGGGTCTGAAAGTGTTCAGACCAATGATTCAGAATGGAGGTTTTATCTGTCAGAAGCATTTGACCATCAGCGCTGAGCAGAGGGCTTTGGACTTGGTATGCTGTTTTCAGGGCTTCATAGAACAACCCTCTGTGATCACTTATAATTGAGTTTTTTCAGCTAGATCAATCCATCAATTGTTCTGGATGTCACAGTGTTTCTGTTGGAACTTGCTGCATCCAAGACGAAAGGCTGTTTTTCTTATGTGACAGGATGGCAGTGCAAAGTGTGCTTAGTGGGCGGTTCTCTTCATCCTCAACAATTCCTGGAACTCTTGATTGTTATCATCGAACCAGTCCTTGTTCTTCTTGAGGGAGAACCCTAAGGATTCTTCAGAGGACTGCTGGATGCTGTTTTTAATATGGTGCCAAAGTGTTTCAGTAGAGATATCTGTAGAATCTTGGAATGATTTTTGAGCCTAGTTTGAAGATTTGCCTGGAATTTGTTTCTCACTGTGGCTGATTGGAGATTGTTAACTTGGGAGTCTCCTCCTTGGGATACTGCCCCTTTTAGGTTTGAATTTGAGATTGAAGTTGAGTTTACAGCGCACAAGCCAATGGTCTGTTTGGCATTCTGCGCTGGGCATCACGCGGGTATGGAGGACATCACGGACATCTCTCCGTCACACTAAGACATAATCGATGAGGTGCCAATGCTTAGATCTGGGGTGCATCCAGGTTGTCTTCAGACTATTTTTCTGCTGAAAGATAGTATTAGTGATGGTGAGCTGTTGCTCTGCACAGAATTCTAGTAGAAGTCGACCATTATCATTGCAGTTTCCAACACGTTTGCCTAATATTCCTTTCCAGGCTTCAAAATTCTTTCCCACTCTGGTGTTGAAATCACCAAGGATAATGATCTTATTGTCTGCAGGAATCTTCTGGGTAAGGTGGCGCAGGTCGGTGTAAAATTTATCTTTTTCAGCAGGGTCAGCTTGGAGAGTTGGGGCATATATACTAAAGAGGACAACGTGCTGCTTGTTGTGTAGTGGAAGGCGTAGGAAGATAATGCTGTCAGAGTGACCTGTTGGCAGATTTTTGAGTTTAGGAACAATAGAGTTTTTAATCATGAAGCCAACTCCTGAGAGATGCTTTTCGGTTCTGGGCTTACCTGACGAAAAGAGTGTGTAACTGGCACCATGTTCTCTGAGGCTTCCTTCCTCGTGGAGATTAACTTTACTGAAAGCAGCAGTGTCGATGTTGAGACATGACAGTTCATGGGCAATCAGGGCAGAACGATGCTCAGGATGTCCACTATCCGCCGAATTGAGCATGGTTCTGATGTTCCAGTATGCTAGAGTTAATTTAGGTACACCTTTGGAGGCAGGTGTATATGCCTTTGTCTTTTGATCTTTGTGTGACTGCATTTGTAGAAGATGGCCATTTGGCTTTGCAAATGTGGGTAAGACCTTCAAGCCTGTACAGTGGATTTTTTAGGTGAGACACAGTATGCACGGAACTGAACCCACCTTTTAATTCTAAGGTTCATCTGTCAGGGCCGAGCGAGCTTGGACAGTGGCAGCGAGGTCCTCAGGACGTAGGTTTAATTAGAGTGACCTTCTCTTAGACGGATGGCCTTACAGGGCTAAGCAAGCTCCATCTGCCTGGGTTTAGAGTTGTCCTTCTCCTTTGTGTGCTCTGAGGCTCCCCCTGTCATCTCCCATGAGGGCACAGTCCACACCGGCACCCCCTCTCTCACTCTTTTCCACGCCCCGGGCCGGGGACCGCCAGGGGCGCCCTGCACCTGGGGCACCTATGGCTCATATATAAATCTGTGCTATCTTCTGTGGCAGAGTGACTCCATTTTAAGTAACAGTTAAAGCAACAGAAACCATATATTATTTAATGAAAGATATCAATGAAAATAAGAATGTCAAGCTATTGCTGTTCAGACATAATTTGAATGATAACCCAGAAAGTAACATCACCCTCAGGGAGGGAGGTAAAGGTACAAAGCTAAGATCAAAATTATAGTTTTTCTAAGACGCTCAAGATTCACAACACAATTAAAGCATTCACACTTCCAGCTGCTCTCCACAAGCAGGGAAGGCTGCAGAAGGACAAAAGATTCCACCAGCAAACTCAGTAGCACCAGTTTTTAATGGATTGGGCACTAGATATTGGAACAGACTGGGGCATCTGGAGACCTCTGTCATTAAGGTGGAGCTTCTGTTCTCTTTCTGATTTAGCTCAAAAATTTGGAGATCATCTGGAGTAAACAAAGCTGCACATTCAACAGTCACCTCCAGTCAGAGCCCACGCAGTGGGCCACCCACTGTGGCCATTTACCTAAGATTAACATCACCAAAATATGGCCCAGAGGTACAAACTGAAACAATTACAGACATGTACATCAAGGATGTCACACTTAGTACTGGCCACACTGGAAACAATGACATCCCAGTAAGACTTCACAGGAATGTTCCAAAAACCAAGAGTAAAAGTGATTTTTCCTGCTATAGAGGACTGTGGCTGCCTCCTCCTGGTGTCCCAGCCCAGGACCCTCCTGCATAGCTGCTAAAGCCCAGTGTTGCCCAGCAGAGACCAGTACTACCCAGTACTGACTCTGTAATACACAGATCCTTCCACTTCTAATTAGGTTGTCCAAGTAATTAAAAATTTGAAGTGCTACTCTCCCAATTTCAGAGAGAAAAGAAATAAAAAAAATCACCAAAAAAAAGAGCAGACCTCTGAAGAGCAATCAGTATTCTGGGTATGCCTTCAGTATCATAGATCTTGACTGACACCTCAGGCTCAGCCTTTGGTTCAGGGTCTCATGGTTCATGGTTTTCAGGATGTACTTTTGGTACTGAAAACTATGGTGCTGTGATGCTCTTAAAAATCTCAGAATCACAAAATACCACAAATCCATACATAAAGTACTGAAGGAGTTTTTATGATACCTACCAACACCCTCAAAAATTTCAAGCACAAGGCTAATTTTCCTCATCCCCACCAAGCCTGAAGTAGAAAAAAAACCCCAAAAACCAACCAAACAACTAATAGAGTGAAATAAATCCTTGCCCTGAGTATGAACTTATTTTAACCCACTAAACAGAATAAAGAAAAAATTGTTAATGTAAATGTTTCTCTGTTTCGTGGTAAGCAGAACAGAAATAAAGGTAGGAGAGACAGAGAAGAAAAATAAGCAAATACATTCTCTGGAATAGAGAAAGATTACCTAGAGATAAGCTACATGGAAAGTTAAGCCACCAGATCAAATGAGTATTTACTGAATACTGTCCACAACATACTAAGTAAAGTAATAGGTGTTAGCTCCCAGGATCATCTTTCAAAAATAACCTCTTTGGTACTTAATACATTTGTAAAAGCACAAAGATTGGCCACATCATACTATTAGGTTCATCCTTCTTTCACTCTTATTAATATAATGATGTTATGTGTTTCTCAAAATGCTCCCTCCATGCAAACCAGCTCTGACACCCTTTATCAACAAATACATCAGGGCTGTTCCCATCTTCTCCCCTCCAAGAAGTGGAAGAGTATTTTTCCTCTGTGAAAGTCTCAGACCCAAACAGCTGAAGAATTACCTTGCAGCTGTACTCACACCTCACCTTTCAACCTGATAACAGAGCCAATGAATTATCAAAGCACAACTTCTTTATGAAATTAATTAAAAGAATCACAAGCCTGTAAAGAATTGTGTGAGAAGAAATAACAGCTATGGCATAAAGGTACTTATAATCTACTCTTCATTATCACCAGTGGCTTCAAAACAAAAAGACAAAACACTGTTTCAGAGTGGGATATTAATTCTGCAGGTTTAATAAAGGAGAAATGAAATATAAATCCTTTTGATATGCAGATCTTCCAAGGGAAGACATGGTACAGTTGGCTTAATAGAAAAAAAAAACCCACACACCAAACCACAAAAGGAAAGTATGTGCAATCTCTTTTCTGAAAATGTCTCTGACAACCATCAGCAGCATTTCAGCCTCCCCTTATCAATCCTTCATTCAAGATTTGCTTGAGCAGCAATCACACTATATTTCTTCTTACAGCAGAAAGCGCCTCACATCGCAACAGCTCTCAATGAGTACCAAAAATTTAACTGAAATAATGTTATTTTTCAACTACCCTTGGCATTTTAGCCAAAGAACCACCAAAACAGAAGAGAGAGATAACAAAGAAGTTTCTCAGAACCCCTCCACTGAGGGTGGACCAGGGCCACAGTCCCCTGTGCCAGTGCCCACAGTGCTGTGGGGTACAGAGGCAGAAGGAAAACACACAAACAATGCAGTTTAAAGTAAATAATTTGATACCAAAGTAGAAAAAAACCCTCACAAATGCTACAGTCAAAAGTTACCTATGCACAACTCAGACCAGCAGCGGGCATTCCAAGAGACTCACCAGTCATAATTAATGCCTTTACTTGGCACTATGCCCTGGGACTCTGAGTGACTCTAATGCTTTTCTGGATAAGGAATCCTGAATGACAAGCATCAGGATTAAAAAGCATCACAGAAATCCTGGCTTCAGAGCAAAGAAACAATTCTAAAAGGACGGGAATGCTTCAGTGCCAATTATCACTGTCATCCTCTCAAAGTAAAGAATGTATTTCCTGCAAAGTAAAGTATAATGAGCTGAGCAAGCAGCATGGATTTTGTCTACACTGCTGTAAAGCATGGCTTGGAATGTCAGGACACATTAGAGAGAGTCCAGTTTCACATAAAACGTGACCTCACTCTAAGCTGGGGCTTCAAATATATGGCTCTGTCTATCTTTTAATACCACATTTTCACATCCTGACAGCAGCAATGCACAGGCTGGGCTTTTACAGGGATACAGAACCTCTCCCTGGTATTTCCCTCTACGACAGCAAAAAAAGAATAGGTCTTTCCAGATCATGTGCAGTTATTAACTCGAGGCTGCAACCACTCAAAACAGAGCAGAGGGGTTTCAGAGCACAGTCACACACAACAGGAACACTAATTTTGCCTTGATCTTAGGAATACAACGTGGTTGGGCAGCAGAGCACACTGTGCCCCAAGGGCAGCCCTCTGACAGGGCAACACTGAACATGGTGTGCAAGAACAGGACAGCAGGACCATGCAACCCATTACAATGCAAGACCTGCCCTACTGGGTTTGGATTAGCTTCACTTCTAATATTTCCCTGTCTCTAGCAGTAGTCTATAGCAGCTGATATAAAAAAAACTAAAACCAGTGATGTAGAAATAGGTCAGGTCCATGTCGATATTTCTTCCTAATACTCTTGCAGACTCAGATAATGTGTGGGCCAGGAACTTCTTAATTTCATTATATTTTATAAACCATCCTGGGTTTCTCTTCAGTGATTTTGTCCCATCTCCCCCTGAAAGAATTTATCTTTTAGTATCCAAAAGCTTCTAGAGCACCAGTGCCCTCATGGGCAGTGATTTGAAATTGACAGAAGGGCATATGTAAGGTGAAGACTGTGGGGTAAGGAAAAACCATACCAGCTGTCCCTCACATGTTAACAAATTGCTGAAAGCCCTAGAAAATCAGAAGTAAAGGAGAAGAAAGGAAATTCACTGTTTCATACACCTTGCAATGGTATGCTGTAGTCTCATTGACTCAGGTCCACTATGTCACAATAAAGTGAGAAAACAGGGGGACAGATATGGGGAAAAGTGCAGCACATCACTCACTTCTACTGGATGGCAGCTGCATCCCAGCTGCAAAAACATGCAACAGCTTCAAGTGCCTGAGCAACCACCAATTCCCACAATGATAATTTTGTTTCTGTTAACATCTACCATACACACATCCATAAGGAATGAAAACATTTCATTAAAGCTGATGTAGATTTTCAATGAGTGTCTGATTCTACTCAGGACGTGAATTCAACAACCAAGACATAAAGATATCCCTGTGACTTGAGCCTTTGTCCTCGAGTAGTGCCCAGTACAACATAAAACATTCTGTCAACTACACTGATGAAGAACTGCCTCTACCTTTTTTCAATTATATTTTCTAACGCACCTGTAGTTTCCACCTCTGTCCCTCTGGCGCATCTTTTGCCTATTTCTACAAGGCACCATGCACAGATACACACTCAGTTGCTCACCATTAGACTGACAATGTGTACCTCAACCTAAAGCTGACCCTTCCCATTCAAGTAGACCCCCCCCCCCTCTGTTTAGGCTGAAGGCTTGAGCAGCACTGCTGAAATGATATGAACAAGTACAGCAGTACCTTTCCTTTGCTAACATATTTAGGTAATGAAGTGGATGAGATCAATCATTCCAAGAGCAATGGTATCACAGTTCTATTCCTTCCAAAACCTGTCCACAATATTTCTCTCCTTTGCTAGATGCAATAACACTGAGTGTTAGCACAACCAGAGGTCTTCCAAGTAACTACCACAGGCTGTTGTGAAGGATCAGTGTTAAGGTAAAATGGATATTACAGCCTTAAGGCCACACCTTAATTTTTATTTTGAGAAACTGGACAGACTATAAATTTAGTACTTTAGAAGAGTTGGAACCTTAGTACTGCAATAAGCTGCTGTTTCTGGCAACAAAGCAGAAGAGGCGAGAGTGGACCCTTAGGAAGAGTTAGAGAGGGACTGTGTGCATCGTTTACAAGCTATAAAGACACCAAGCAGAATGGAATCTGCCGGAAACAGCTGCTGAACACACCTGCTCTCTGTCTCTTCCAGCCAGTCTGCAAGGTTCAGCTGTGTGACTTCAGCATCAGCCAGGCCAGGGTAGTGGAACACAAGGGATTGTAGAAAAGTTTTGAAGTGACGGACACAGGCTGCAGCTGTGCTACTCATACACGCAGGAAGGGTAGCCAATTCCAGGATTCAGAGAGGAAGGCTCACTGCCTTCAGTGAGTTCATGGCTTTCCCACTGAGCTTTTATGTGTGCGGACCAGCCTGCTACTTTGATGACCTGGTTCTTCTCTCTCATGATGAGCAGCAGGATGACCTTAAGTAAGGCAACTCCAGCTCTGTGCTTCAGCACCTCCCCTTCCCCACATTTCATCTGTGTCACTCAGATAACATGTCTATTCTCCTTTATACAATGCTTCAAGATCCAAGGATGAAAGTACTGCCTGATAGTTAAGCAGAAAATCACTGGGAACCTAAAAAGTAAATACTTCCTGAAGAAATAATCCTATGAACCAGTGTCTGTTGGCATATAATAGATAAATTGCATGTACTCCCTGCAATGAGTGTATGTAAGTCCAAAACTTTATAGAGTTATTAAATAAATCATCTTCACACTGCTAACTCCTAAATCTTTTAAAGTATTATTTTATATTACTGGATTGTGAGGCTAAAACTGGAAAAAGCCTATGGAACTATTTAATCTCCTCAGCAGCTCTGCACAAGGGTGTATCTTACCAAGCAGGTTTCTATCTACAGTAAGCCTGCTGGTTTTTTTAACCTACTTTTAAGTTTCTGAGGAAGAAAAGCTTAAGAAGCCTGTTCTACACTCTAACATTATTCATTTTGCGCTCTCCTTGATGTCGTGGCTGATTAGCATCTCCTAGCGTCAGACTCTTCCTACCTCAACTTTTTAAAGCTTTACTCTTCTTCTCCCACTCCTTCAGGACTATTTACCCAAAAATCTGAGAAACAGAGTTTTTTATCGTTATTTTTAGTTAAACAATAACCATATAGGATTTTACTATTTTCCTTTCAATATGGATATAAACTCTTAAAAGACTTTCCTATTTCCTTGTCAATTTCATAATGTATTAGCAAACCTTTTCTAGTAGGCAGGTGAAAACCTTGACATTATAGACAAGATTGCCCAAAGCTGCCTGCAGATGGATTATAAACTTCTGTTTCAAAAAATCAAAGTCTAGGGAAAAAACTTCTGACTTTTAAACAAAAATGTAACATTGCAGACTCTTGGGAGCTGTGTACAACTATTGTGAGTTGCTACCTCAACTGCTTAACAAATCAGAGTGTTTTGGAGGCAGGTGTGAACCACAGTGGAGCTGATGCTGTTCAATGGGTTTTGATCTGCTTTCACTTTTAAGCACTGCAAAGTCAATGGAAGGAGTGAAATATACAAAGAAATTCACAAGAGGAAACACACACAGTATTCTAAGGACTCAAAAAGCAGAAGTATCCAGACAATAAATTTAGTAAGAGTCTTATGCTGCTGGAAACAGATCTTTTTAGTGAGAGGTCAGAAAGAGCAACTCCACAACTCCAACCTACAGGCCTCAACTCCTGCCCTTCCCACAAAAAAGTCAGCACTTCTCTATTAAGAGTAAAAATGTGGAGTCCAAGAATCTGGCATTAAACCAAGAATGTATAAATGAATAACGGTATTTAAGAAAAAACTAAAATATCTATAGAAAGGAAAGGAGGAACATGTTCCCAGGCTAGAGCAGCCTTCCTTGCTTTTCTGGACAGGAAAGAAAGGCAATTGCTTAAATCATCTACTTCAGAGGGTTGCAATAAAAGCATTCACTAGCTTTTATTTGCAATGCAGTTAAACAAGCTTAGACAAAGCTATTTCCCACATAGGTTCTCCTAAGGATAAAGTATCAGGCACATCTATTTCTGGCTTCCCTGGACCAATGACTAACATTTAAAGACAAATAGACAAACTTGTAACAGTCATTTCCACAAACTCTTCTCTTTTTTAATCTGCTGTTAGCCTTCCTTGGAATAGTAAAGGCTCCTGGGGAAATGATCACTGCAGGAACTCGTGACCTGGCTTGGACAACACCTTCTCTCTGCATTATCAGCCTGACTCACTGTAGCACACAAGGATCTACCACCCAATGGCTAACAGGGAGCTTCTGGGAGAGAGATGACCATTCCAAATAACTCTTCAAACACTGCCTGCAACCCTTGTTGCCTTCTGATGGTGCACAAGAGATGCTGTGCTCCAACTGTAAAGTTGCTTGTGTAAACTCAACATAAATACCAGCTCCTTAGGAGGCAGTATCTTGAAAAATAAGTATCTTTTCTAAAATACAGCACAGACCATATATTTGCAAGTCTGTCAGGAGATGACCCACATGTGCAACATCTATGCATGAATTTGAATTTCTGCCTGTGGAAGAAAAGCCAGAGTGCAAACAAGGTTGAAAGCATCACAGTGCCCTCACTTCATCTGTACCTCTGGGAAACTGAAAAACCAGGTGCGTCCCACAGTGTCCTGGCACTGCACAGCAGATACTCTACTGAGATAGCTTCCATGGATACTAACATGAAATATTTGGGAAAATATGAACACAGCAAAGAAATATTCCCAGTAGGCCTCTCAGCAGCACATGACAAAACTATACATTCCTGGAGTGAACAGTGAGTGGCTGGAGTCACCAGTTAATTTCCTGAAAACTCCCACTTTGCTATCAAAAGGCAAAAATCTGTACAGGAAGAAATTTGTTACTGACTTTTCTTCATAATATGTTCAAACATTTGAATTTACCTCTGTCACTTCTGCTTTTTTCTCTCCTGGCTTGGAAGAATCTCCACTTGCCTTCTTGTCACCATGCTGTAAATAGAGAAAATAGATGTGTAGTTATTAAGGCCTTAAATTATACCTTCTATATAGCAAAGTTGCCAAACATCTTATTGCAAGTATGATTCCTTTCATATACGACAATATGACAGAAAGAAGCATGAAGGTTTTCTTCTCACTAATGGACTGTATTTCTAAATGACCTGTTGGGTAACTTCATGTGGAATCAGCCAGAAGCTCAGGACTTCCACAACAGTATGTGTAACATGATTGCTCTTGTGAAAAGCTCTGGAAAATATTCAGCTTATCACTCATTCCTCACCAGCACAGTAGTCTCCAACAGCTTTGGAAATGCTGTCAGTCCTACAGGCTTCAGCAGAAACTGGAACAGCTCCCAGGGAGACCAACGGGATGTGTGCAATCCTCTCCAGTACTTGAACTTCCCTCAGACACACTAAAATGCTCATTATGCCCAGCCTTCCTTACCTGAAAGAAAGCTGTTACCATGATTTCCATAATTCTGGTGCTGATAAAGAAAAAAATAAATGCTATAACAGTTCAGGCAGGGGTACACATTAGGAAATAAGAGTTCTTCCAGGATTCCCAAACCTCCTCAATCTTTCATCTACTCCAAGACTCTAAACCTCTTCCTTTCACCTAACCTGATGTGCAACCCCATTTGCTTCCCACATGCAACAATGTACAGACACAGTTTGTTCATCACAAGTTGCAACTCTCTGCATTTCTGAAAAGTGGTGAATATGGTCCCTCAAAAAAACCTTTTTCAAAAATAATAGAATAAAAGTAAAAAGCAAGAAATTAATATAAAAGGCAACATAATGTAGCTATTTAGTGTCTCAGATACTGTAACTTCCCACAGCCAGTGAGACATCTGGGAGCAAGGATTCCTGTCAGGTCTGTTTTGTTAAGTAAAGACAGGAGATGATTCAAGACTCATTTATTGCCTTCTGTTTTGAGGACTGAGCAGCAGGGGGTAAAGTTTGCTAATCCACTAAGTAATGAGTTCCTACAGATTTTTCTTTACATGGCTTTAGGGAGAAAGTAATGATCCATGTATCACTGCACTATGTTCAACAGAAATCTGTTCTGGCACATCTGCAGACAGGCTGGGAAAATACTATAGCTGAATGAAAAAATAAAACTAGAAATATAAGCGTAGCATATCTCTAATTATTTCCATTATACTGGAACACAACAAAAATTTCAATAATTGTTTTGAACAACCTCTAATAATTCCAATTTTTAAAATGAGTTTGGGCATTATTAAGGTACTTGACAAGTTTTAAAATTGAGAATGCTGTTCTCATATTTGAATTGTGCCTCTCCAGAGGAAAAACAAGCCTCGTAGGTGGTCTTTTCACGTAAGAGATGAATTAATTCACTGCCCTGTAACAGTACTTTCAGTATAGACACAATTAACCCATTTATCTGTGCTTTTTACTGCTACAGTAAAAGCATATCACATACATACCAGTAAAAGCAACACCAGTGAGTGCTGTTGCTGACAGAACAGTAATTCCAGAGACAGCACTGCTTTAAGGCTCAGGAGCTGCAGCTCCTGGCCAGCAAAACTCTGTTGATGGGGCTCTCCTCTTGTATGGATATCCTCAGCATCACAACTCTCTAGAAGCCAAATGCTACTCTGAATCCAGCTAATTCAGCTATTGAAACAAGCATGTCTTTCCGCACGCCACATGTATTTCCTTGCTTTCATTCACTTTCTTCTTCAAATTCAGACATGGTTTTAAAAGCATCAACACCAAGCAAAGTGCAAGTTTTTTAGTTTTTTTTATTTTAGTAAACCAAGTCAGAGAATGTAGGAACTAAACACTTAATTCCTACTGAGTGTGCCAGACCTTCACCAGGGGTAAATCTGGTCTTACTCTTCTTCCCTAAGTCCATCTCCTCATCTTCATACCAAAGAAACCCACAGCAGACAGGAGCATGGCATCCAAAACGGCACCCAGTCCCAGGACTATGAAGAGGAAAATATGGAAGGGGGCTAGCAGAACGCCAACTCTCTGTCCTTGAGGGACCCCAGGGCAGCTTCAATCTCCAGGGAGGACATGGAACGGACCAGGACAAGGACCACTACTTTGCTACCCCTAAACTCAAGTCAGAGAGAGATTAAAAGCATCCATCTTCCCTCCAGAATGCTGTGTCAGACTATACCTATAATAAAGAGACTTTGACTTAGAGGCCCAATACTGCTTATTTGAACGGAGAGAACAAAGCATATACAGTCTGACCAAAGTAATTATTTTACCCAGTAAGTTGGAGTCATGCGCTGTGTACACACCAACCCCTAATACCCTCTGGCCTCAGATAACAAAACAGTTTGTGAAAGTACTGCCTTGCAGGAAAGTCTGCCATCCTGAGGAGGAAACCTTGGAAAGCACAGCTTCCTATTACAGCTTCTGAGGAGACCATGCTGGTTCCCTGAACAGTTGATGTGTAAGATATGAGGAGGGACCTTGTTTCAAAAATGCCCTTCAACAGCTCCTTCCTTATCTGTTATTTTCAAGCTTTGAATCCTTCAGTAAAAAAATAAATATATAAATAAAATAAAGACAGTAAATCAATCTGCATGGCAAGAGGCTAAGCTCAGGTTTCCTCGGACAGTGTGCATGCAAAGCTTCTTCGTATTCACAAGCTGATGACACGAGCTGTCTTCTTCTTTTGGCACTCTTTCCTTTTCTTGTTCAACTGTCCTTACAATGCCAAAGATACACATCCATAACCAAGCCAGTGGGTCAGAGCATCTCCAGCTCTCTCACACGGGCAGCGGGTGTACAGCTAAAGTTACATGTCTAGTTTTACTCAAGAGCTAAAAACAATTCCTTGTATCTTTTAAGTTGGCCCAAAATATTTTCCAGCATTCCTAACTAAAAAAAACCAAACCCACAAACCCACCTATAATCACTTGCTCACTAAAATATAGATGTATAATGAAGAAGAAAGTTTATCCTGAGACCTTCATCCTGTTCTAAAGTGCACAGAAAATGTCACCACCTATTATTTTGAGACACGCTTTTAACTTCTGACTCAAAGAGCGTTTATAAACTAGAAAGTAACTGGCCTGGGTGAAAAGCACAGAGCAGATTACTAACAACTGACTAGACACCTCTGTGTGCAAAAAAAATCCAACCTCTTACTAAAGGCTTTCCTTCAAGAAATTCATCCTACACCTCAGGAGCCCCGTCAGCATTAACGAACCTTCAGTTCAATGCCATTGCGCAGCATCTCAGAGGATGCACAGTAACTAAGTGAGAAGTGAAGCCTCCCTGCAAGACTCTCAGCTGAAGTCAACCAATTCTGCACTGCAGATATTAAAGGAGATGGGAATCTGACTTGCTTTTTCATCTGAAATGGGGAAGAGGATAAAGATCTTTGATGCTGGTCAGAAAACTGACAGATATAAAGAGCTGCCAGGGAAGCTACAATCAAGCCATGTAAGAAATGGAAAGGTGAAACTTGGATTCTTCTTACAACCCATTCTGCTTTAAATATACCAGTCAGTAAAAACCTTGCTAGAGGAACATGGGAATCTCCTTTGTGTCTGGAGACAAGAGAGAACTCCAGTCCCATGTGTTCCCACAGGTGCTCTTCCGGTGCCAAAAACCATAATGGTGGGTTTCCAAGGAGCAAACGTAGGAGAAGTTTCCTTCTGACTACAGGTAGTCATATCTTAGTATCTTTTCTTACCCTGGATACAGTGATCCAGAACTATCAAGGCCTTTAACACCCATTTCATTGCTCAATGCAGCAATTTCCAAACTTTCCTCCTTGTGACTTTGTGTCACCTCTACCACAGTATCACTGATTTGACTTGACAATGAATGATAGCTGAAAAGTGCTAAACATTGATCCAAACTACATGGAGCAACTTAAAAGTACAGTTATAAACTTAGGAGGTTTCATCTACCTGATTATGTATTTAGGAAATACATTTAAGTGATATTTTCTTTTGCACAATGTATACATCCTGTAAAACTTTAACAGAACACAAACTTTTCTTCCCCACTACTCCATACAGAGACTGTTTCCTCCTATAACTAATAAACCATAAAGGTTTTTTAAAGGCTTTTTAACGCAATCACAGGCTCGTCACAGCAACGAGTAGGGACCCAAGTCCATTCCAAACCGCCTGGAGCCATCAAAGAAATGTGGTTTACTCAGGGAGGATCTGGCAAGCGCCGGCTCTTCCCGGCAGCGCCGCCATCCACCTGCAAGGAAGAGCATGCCTCTGGAAAGAAGGCACAGTGAGAAGTTTTTTCCGAAAAGCAGGCACAGCCGCACATAAATCGTGGTGCACTTCTCGATTTCGCGTTGTGACGAAAAACTTCCAAGAGCACCAAAACACCTGGTTTTCAAGTGTGCGCTCCCACCTCACCTGAAGCACCGCTACAGGAGCCCTTAAAAAAGACATTGGCTCGCCTCCAGCCACAACCCCCTTTCCTTGCGCCTTCTCCAGCCTGAATGCCGGGGAGCGGAGGGAGCATCCCGGTCGCCGGAGCCCTCCACATCCTGCGCCCGCCAACGGGGCCCTCCCTGGGGTGCTCCGGTCTCTTCCCCGCCCCCCCCCCCCGCACTCACCATGGCGTACCACCACCGGGCGAAAGCCATGGCGCTGCCGCTGCTGCTCCTCGCCACCCTCCCCTGCCCGCACTGCCCGGCACGGCCCGGGACGCGCCCCAGGGCGGCGCCCAGCGCGGAGCCGCTCCCACCGCCAGGGCCGCGGGGCGCCCGGGGCAGCGCCGAGCGGCATCGCCGCCCTCCTCGCACGCACGTCCTCAACTCCCTCACGTCCCTGCCAGTCCCGACTCACCGCCCCGGGCAGTGGCTGCTGCCCCGTCCCGCGCTCCGACATTGCTGGCGGGGCTTCTGCCGCCGATCCCGGGGAAGAGAAGCAGGGGCGGCGGGTAGCTCCCGGCTCCACGGGCGGCTGGAAAGGCGCTCGGTCCCTCCCCTTCCTGCGGGCGCCGAGCCGGGATGGGGGAACCGGGGAGGGGGGGCGACGGGGCCGGGATGCGGCGGGAAATGTCGAGTGCCTGGCAGGACGACGCTCAGCTGAAAAAAGAGTGGCTTTCCTTAAAATGAGGGGGGACGAAAAGCGCATAGACATTTTCCTTCTCGTGAAAGTCAGTCCCCTTGGGAAAGTGTTTGGGTGTGGACAGCCGACCCTAGGCTGTCTCCAGACTCCAGGGCAGACCCCACCGTGGGTCCTGCCCATCACGACTTTCTCCACCTGGATGGAGCCAGGCAGTGGGTGCTTGGGACTGCTGCAACACCCAAGTCCTGCACCAGCCCTGATCCAGCCTTGGCATCCTGGCTATTCCATCAGCCTCCCCGCCAGCCTTGGCATCCTGGCTCCTTTACCAGCCTCTGTCCAGCCTTGGCATCCTGGCTCCTTCACCAGCCTCCCTCTCCAGTCTTCTCATCCCAGGCTATTCGACCAGCCTCCTTGCAGCCTTGGCATGCTGGCTCCTCCATCAGCCTTAAAACTTGGGCCTGAACTCATTCCTGACACACGAACACCCCTGGTTTTGAAGATAGTCTCATATCCTGTGGATTGGTGTGGTGTTTAGCACTCACATTTAGAGGATTTGCTGTAGCTCAGGCTATGAAATGGAAAACACAAGAGCTTATGTGCAGGAATGGGCACAGCTCACCAACTTTGTTTTGCCCAAGAAGCAAAAGAAGAAGGTATCTGGAGTGTACTGTGCCAAAGGACCCCAGCTTCATGCTAGATATCTGCTGGATGAGTTGTACTACTCCGAACAGGTAAGAACAGCAGCAGTTCCTGAACACATGCACCTATGAGGAGCCCCTGTCTGCCAGCAGGAGGAAAGAAAAGTGCCCCAGTCTTTAGGGAGTGCTCATCTCCCGCTCCCTAATTCTTTGGGGAAGAGGTATTAGGACTAAGCCACCTGAACCCAGTTAATGCCTATGCCTTTTCCTGTCATAATGAAGGAGACAACTGGGCGAGAGTGAACCCCTCAAGGCCTTGGGGAATGGCTTTAATCTGCACAGAGAGAGGATGGTTCAGACATACCGTCTGCATAAAGCTGCCCCTGCCCATCCTTTCTGATTAGCTTCATGCAGATTTATGGCTGGTCTCTGTAGTATTTCAGCCTGTGACACCTATGAGTTTTCCATTCCGCTTGGCAGGTCACCTGCATAAAATTTCAAGTACCCAACTTTTACCTGAGCTCTGCATTGCATCTGGCCATGACAAAGCAGTTGCAGGGGACTATCTTACGAGGATGTGCATCAAGGCAAGGAGCTCCAGAGGAGGTGGAGGCAAGGGCCATGTTTAATGCAGGGCTTTTACACAGGGCTCCTGTGTGTGCTCTTTTACTGGGGTCACTCTGACAGGTCTAACAGACTGTGCTGCATTCCTCGGCTGCAGGCACCAGACCCTCCCTCCCTGCTGGCACAGTGCTCAAGGGAGCCTTCAGCGAGCTTCACCCCTCTCACTGCTTTGTGCTTGATGACAAACAACTGGAAATGACAGTAATTGAAATAGTGCAGCTCCACAGTAGCGAGGCAGTAATAAATGAAACCCTCAGTGATGTCAGTCTGTATCATGCTGGGCATTCAGGGTTCTCCTGACCCAGAAGCACATCATCAGATCTAAGATCTCCTAGTGGGTTAGGTTTATAGCTGCAGGAATGAGGAGAGCTGCCCAGACACTTGCCGCAGTTCCTGCAGACACTGCAGTGTTTTGGGAACTGACTGGGCTCCATCCAGCTTTGCAAGGAAATCTTGCTTTAGGATAAAGGGGTTGGCACTGTTGTTTCTATTAGAAAGCTCTCCTGGTTTGCCACTGCTTCAAGAAACCATTGTTTATGGGTAATTTCTGCATAAATTTACTCTTACTGAGTTGAGATTACTTTTATATGTAAAGGATGTAGGTAGCCCACATCTACCTGGGGATGAAAAAGCAGGTCCTTCTTCCTCTGACAGAAGTGATGTCAGCTGATGGGTGCCTGAGTCAGCCTTTGAAGTGCTGCAGGCCTAACCACCCAAACACTTTGCTCATTTGGGTAAAGATTTGGGTATTTGATTGAAGCACTTGCTAGTAATTATCCAACTATCAGTTTGTTCAATGAATGCTGAGTGGAGAAAGAGCAGGACACACAGGTTCTTTACTCTGGCTATGTGTAATATGAACAAGTATTCAAAAAAGAGCTTGTGTGCTTTTAATAGTCATTTATAGATAAGCATCATGGATAAGTTTCCATGTAATTCAAGGTATTAGGAGTCTAAAATTGGAATCCAGAATCACAGACCCATTTTCCTCACCATACCTCATCTCCAAAGGGCACCAGTTGACGTCAAATGCTTCTGAATAAAAAGGTGTTGAAAATTCTGGCAAGATCGGAGGGAATTTTTGCCAAGCATACATGTTTTATTAATATAACTTGAGTAATAGTATGACTGCAAGTTTATGAGTCATTCTCCAAATTTACAAAATAAAGTAAAAAATCTCTTGTGTAACAGGATTTTTATCTAGAGTAGTTTAAAAGAGGTCTGAATTAAGTATGAAAACTTTCCTCCTCTTCTTGTAGTTAACAAAGACTCATCCCAAATTTTTGTTCTGTTGTCTTCCTCCCAAAATCAAAATCATCAGGATTTACTTTCTTTTTAATTATTATTTGGTGCATTCAGTCCTACCCTGTTTTAACACACCCATTGTAACAAAGACAGATGTTTCATTTTCTTCTTCTACTGTTTTTGTTCACAAAGTGTTCAGTAAATGGAAATTGGAATTTTCAGTTACGGAAATCCTGTCTGTTGATAGGAATAGTTTGATAACATCCTTGCTCTAAAAAGCAGTAATTCCAGTCCTTACTATTGAAAAAAAAGGTTTCTTGCCATATCTGTGGATACCTATATTTTCATACATGTTAGAAACATGTTCTCTTTTAGGTGTGGTCTGAAGATTTCATGCAGGACTCCATCCCACTGCTGAATGGGGATTTCCTTTTCATAGATAGAAGTCATAAGCTTTGACACCAACCAAGAGAAAATTAGAGTATTCCTTGAGAATTGATATTTTGTAATTCCCATGTGTTTGGTCCTCCTTTCTCTCCCCAGGCAGTTTCTGCGGGGAAGCCAAATGAAGCCATCAGTTTTGGCAGTCAGCAGAGATTTGAGGCAGCTAAGGTGAGACCACACTATCCCCAGAATAGTTCTCACTGTTGATTTGAAAACTGCTTAGGAATATGTGCTTCCCATCATTGACTTGCTTCATTTAGCAAACCACAGGCATTTCTTTGGACTGGATACAGACACAGATGAGGTTATGACTCCAAAGTGAGTCCAAAAGGAAGAGCAGCACAATGAGCTGGGTGTTACCCTAGTGAATGTCAAACATTGCAGCTATGCAGGAGTGGCTAACCTGCAGCTTACATCTGTCTGCTGGTTTTATCTAAAAAGAACTAGCCCAAGATGAGGTGTATTCTCTCAAGTGTAAAACTAAATTATGAAATCACAGCAAAATGTATTAGCTGGGCCTCACTGATTTTTATTAACCTGATTTGCAGAGATTTATACATATGAAAATTACAATAGCATTTGTCCTGCATTCTCGAACTGTAGGATTAGATTAGTCTGTAAATCCAAACTGCAGATTGGTGAGGTCTGTTTGATAGGTGAGACAAAAAAACTTTGTGTTTCTAGAAGTAAACTTTAAAGTCCTTGTACACCAGAATTGCAAAATCAATAGAAATCCATGCTAATAAAATAAAACACATACCTTTTAAGTATAGTTTACATTGTCAACATGCAGATCTTTGGAAAATGCTTTTATCTGTGTCAACCCTATATAATGCAAATCATAAAATGCATGCAAGGGATTAAAACTTGCGTGTACTTCTTGGACATTTTCTCATTTAATATCTGTTTGCTACAGAAACAATGATCTGCCTTAGACTGATAGCATTCCCTCCAGTGCCACACAGCACTTATCCCTAATTATCCAGGTGCACAACGCTTCCCTCAGGGCAGTTCTCTCCTTCAGGTGAAATAAATCCTTAGGTTCTTGATATTAATAGAGGCTCCACAGAGGAAGAGTTGGGAAAAAGAGATGTGGTTTTCTGAAATGCACCCAGGAAAACAAGCTAAAAACTGTTTGCTTAGGTTTGCAAAGATGCAGTAAATCATTTACAAGGGTGACTTTTGATCCAAGGGTAACAAAAGAAGAGGTTTTACATGACACCACATCTCTGCTTGAATTTTGGTTTATATTTCTCTTTTTCTCCTACCCATGCAGAGATACACAAGCAATCAGGGCTGAAAAGGCCCAAGCCAGATTGAAAGTTAATAGCTAATACAAAAGCAAGAATAAACTCAACTGCTTAATATATAGTATGTATGTACCTTCATACGTACATGTCTGTATGTCTGTCTTGCAGCTGTTTGGTACTAGTATATGATGTAGTGCACTACAGCACTAGCTAATATTCCCATGATTTGCAGGGATAATAAAAGGTAATTTAGACTGATGAATAATAACTGAAAACAGCACTGAAAGATATAATTAGTTTACACTGAAGATATAACAAAATGTTATGTTTAAGAAAGAATTTTGATAGAAATCTTGGAGATCCTTTATGGTGAGGAACATGAGAAAAAAATCTCTTCCACCTGCCTCCACTCAGCCTTTTTAAGGGGTATCTAGAGCATCAGCCTGTAGTTGGATATCATCTGTAGCTATCAGTGAGAGAAGCACCACACAATGGCCATACCCCTTAATACAAAAAAGATCGTCACTTTTTCAGCTGTTCCTTGTCGCCTTTCAGGACTGTGCTGCTGGGACAGTACTGGACACTACTGTTTTTTATAAAACACAAAATGCTCTTTTGCCAGCACTGCTAAATATTTCTTTTGCTTCCTGGTAACGTTTAAAAATTCTTCCATGATCCTATGTTGTAGGGAGAGGGATGCTGCCCATGGCGGTGGTGGAATCACCATCCCTCAAGGGATTTAAAAGACATGCGGATGTGGCACATGGAGACATTGTTTAGTGGTGAGCTTGGCAGTGCTGGATTAACAGTTGGATTCAATGATCTCAAGGGTCTTTTCCAACCTAAATTATTTTGTGATTCTACGATTCTTCTCATACTCTTTCAGCAGCTGCCTGTGAAACAAGACGTCAGTAATTATTGACAGTGCTTCCACAGTGTTTCCCTCTGCACTTGTGACAGGTTACAAAAACAACCTCTGGGAAACAAGAAATTCCTATTGAGACAGAAGGAAATTAGCTCTTCTCCACTATTTTTAGCTGGGTGCAGCCTCTGCTTCATCAGGGTTTGAAGACCCCAAGCTTCCATTCACATTTTGGGAACAAGCTGTTGCCTGTGCTGCTGGTAAACTTTGTTGGGCTTAAACATGGAGCTATATCAGCAATTAAGTTATTATATAGCTTGTCCTCTTTGATATGCTGTGCATGAGAAACAACTGTGGGTTCCATCTAAGCATGAAGTTTGTGTAATGGCCTAATTAGGTCTGCAAGATATGTTTGCATGCAGGTGCACACATTCGTGCAATCATATTCACGTTTTAAGTATAAACACATTGTATTAATTACACTCTGGAGTTAAAAAGAAAAGGTTGCTAAACACTTAGCCAGTCACAGTTGCATGATAAGCCTGGAAACAGGGATAAGGGCAGGCAATAGCATCCCTTTGGAGAGCTTCACATGGCTCAATAGCTGCAGATTGGGTGTGGGGGTTGGTGGGTGTTGAGCATTTAGCAGCCTTGTCAGCATCTGGTTCATCCTGTGCTTAACCTGAATTGACTAGTGCCTCATCTGAAAGTGACACTAACATGTTAAAAGCTGCATTAATATTAACAAGCATTATAGCCATCTGCTGCTCTGCCATTGCTTCCCTGTTCAGATATTTTTTCAGTTCAAGTTCATTTTCAGTTCAAGTTCTTTTCCATCACTAGCAACTGCATTCTCCCCACAGACTAAGTTTCACAGGTCTCTTCTTAGATTAATACCACATTTGGTGCCTTTAGCAAGCACAACTTCCAGTAAAAACAACAGAAGGGAAGCCAGAGTAAGAATGGGCTGGTAGAGAAATGTTTTACAGAAAACTGCAATGCTGCTTTGGAGTAAATTATTTCCTGTTTCAGAAATGTGCAAAAATAAGGAACTGGGATTGCTTAGAAGGGAAACATGGGTAACATGGAAAATATTTTACAGCTGTGTGTTGCTTTGAAGGCAGTATACATTTTTCATAGTTAAAAGAAAGCAAATTGAACTAACATCGAGCCAAACCAGAGATAAGTGAGCACCAGGACCACAGCACTCAGTGAAGCTTGACTTGATGTTTTGTTCTGAGCAAGTTAAAAAAAAAAACAAAAAAACCCTCACCTTTTACTAGTTCCACTGTGTGCTAAAGAGATCACTCCCACCTTAGTCACTGATTGCAGCTATTTTGTAGCTGCAAAATAGTACAGTAATATAAACCATTGATTCACTTGAGTGGCCAAACTCAGGGTGAGAGCCTCTGTGACGCATTGATTTAGGACAACCCTGCTTGCAGCAGCTCCCCTTACTGCCCACACTCCTCTGAAAACAGACATGTGGCATTAATGGGGCCAAAGTGTGGATAACTTCCACTCAGCATACACCTCTTTCCCTTGGGAGTAGTTCTCTGCTCTCCTTTCTGTTTTAAGCTGTGTGTTGGTTTTGTGTTTGCCCTGAGAAGTGCAGTGGAGTAGCCCTGCATTGCAGCAAAACCTGTTTTCTGTGCATGTTCAGCACGAAGCAACAGCATAGGAGTGCAGAGAATTTGATTTGTGGTGAAACCGCTTGGCAGGACAACCCAGCACAATTTAAATGCAGCTGATGTGCAAATCATTATAAGCTGTAACAGAGGGTTGTTGTTTTTTTTCTTTTCCACATCACAAAACCCCAAATTTGTCACTTCTACCCAGAACCACATACTGTTTTTCTGAGTCAGGCTGATGGAGCCAGGCAAGCCAAGGTGATGAGGCTCTGCTCCCTCTGTTGATGGTCTGCCCCAAATGTTGTGAAACCTGAAGTGTTTCACCATGGGACAGGAGAGCAGGAACAGGGAGGAAGTTCTATAAGGAAATGCATTTGTTTTGTGTGGAATGACTCATGATGACACTACCCAGGACCTTGCCCAGGCTTGTGCTGCCAAAACCAGCCTGGCCACCCTGTCTCACGCTGATGGTAGGCTCTGCCCTGGCACCAGCAGAGCACCCCTACCTTCTGTCCAAATTCCCAAGTGCCCAGGCTACCTCCAGATTTCCTGGATGAGGAGCAGAGAAATCCCCTGTCAGGGGAACAGGGCTGAACCTCTGGAATCTGTGCTGGGAAGTGGAAGACACTCTTGCCCTATGCCTGCTGCTCCCCTCATACCTCTGCTGTGACTCACCCACAGTGAGCAGGATGACAGAAAGATCTATCCTGCTCTGCTCTCTGAGGCCTCAGGCCAACAGCAGAGCGGCTCTGGGGTGGAGCAAAAAAGCTAAATAATTAATGTGCAATAATTAAATGTGGCAAAACTAAGGGCCTCAAGTGAGAAAAACTGTCCCGCTACTAAGACCCTGAAAATAGACAACATTTTTGCAAACAGAACATTATGAGTACAAGTGCCCACCTCCTGTACCAGGCATCAGGGAAATTAAAATCATCCTCCTCCACTCAGAATTTGGCATAGCTGGAGGAAACGTGGTCACTTATGCTTGCCAGGGACCTGCTTCAAAGCTCACTACAAATAATGGCTTCCCACTGTCCTGAGTGAGTTTCAGATCAAGTCCAAAAAAAAATATTTCTGCAACAATAAAATGTGCAGTACTTTGCATGAACTAGGTTAAGAAATCTTCATGTGTGAAAATCCCCTTTCCCCCCTGCAGGGGAAAAAAAGGAAAAAGATGGATAAATCAGGGCACCAAACTCTGTTAATCATTTTAAACAAGACTCCAGCATTGCATACTGTTGTCAGAAGATACTAGATCCTTTTAAACAGCCAAACTCACTGTCAGTGTATTGCAAGTGTGCTGATATGTGCGGTGAGCAAACAGTTAAACAACCAGTGTGCCTGTGTCTATGCAGTGATGGCAGTGCAGACATTTCCTCCACATCCTCTGCTTCTCCTGCCAAAGCACGAGGTTTATAGCAAAAGTCAGGGAACAGGCTTCACAATGCCAAAGAGATAATCCCTGGAGAACCAGAACATCTCTGGGGAGGGGCGGGAAAGACTAAATAAAGCCCGTAAAGCAGAGTGCGAAAGGGACTCCCACAATGGTGTGGAAATCATAGCAGTGATCTGAGGTGAGGAGCAGCATCACTTTTTGCTTGGAGGATGGCATATCTCTGGGGAGAAGGCAGTCCATGCCATGTTTCCAGGGTTGGACAGAGCTAGTGTGTGGCTGCCAGTTGATTTTCTTCCCTCTGTCCCTCTGACCGCAATCCTGCCCTTCTCTGCTCCTCGCTCTCCTCTGCTCCTTGCTGCCTGTGTTCCAGAATGTTTACTGCAGAGCTGCAGCCCAGATCTTTATGAGATGCAAAGAGCATGACTCACTCACAGCAGTGCCCAGCCTGTGGCAGAGCTGGGTTGTAAAACCCCAAACTTTCCTGTCTCTACCTCAACTCTGCAGATAAGCAAGGCTCTGCTGCACAGACCTGTTGACATGACTCTGCTTGTACTCTTTGTTTTTCTTGTTCATCATACCAGAAATCTTGCATGGAAAGGTTTTCAAGAGTCGTTCTGGCTCGGATCTGAATTTCTGAGCACGTTTGGGACAAGTCAGATACTTTTGCACTTGCACTGTTGGGGGGATCTCACCCCTGTCAGTGGGTCTGCGCTGCCTCTCCTCCTCTCCATCTCCCCAGCACTTGTTCCAGGGCTCTGTAAAACACCCAAAAAGTCATCAGCTATACCACATACCCAGGAGGTACCAGATTTTATACTCCTGCAGTTGCAGATGTCAGTTAAGATTATTGTAGACTTCGCCAAATAAATTTCATCACAGTGCTTTTCACATCTTTTTGGACTGTTGGGTACTTAGAATTGTCCCACTGACAGTGCAGGTTCTTTCAAGGTGACACATATCTGAGTTTGCTGTACACAGACTTGCATCTTCTCAGCCCCTGAATCTTCCAGAATGGGTCTGTGAGTACCCTGGTTTCTACCATTCACACTGGGAATCAAAACAGCATCTATTAAGCATCATTACTTTATTAAATTATATTATTCAACTTTTTTTTTCTGATACTTTGATGACATCTGGGAGCCTCTAGAACCTCCCCATACTCAGAAATATTGAAAGCCAAAAGACAAAATTGGAGGAGTTTTAGCCCTTAGACCTGCACAGCCCTTTCAGCTGCTCAAAATGGCTCTGAACATCAGTTGTATGATAGTGGTGGGTTCTCCTGTCCAGTGGTACTCTTTGCATCTCCTCCTCTTCAGGGTGCCCCAGAAGCACAGCAGGCTTTGATTTTTTGCTACCTCTTCTCTGGGGAACTCCTTAGCCCCGCTGAGGCCATGACTCATTTCCTCCTATGGCTCATCTCATCTTGTCTGCTGCCAGAGCTCAGAGCTCACTCTTCCCCTCTTCAGCAGCAAAACTTGTCACAAAAACAAGTGAAACTATCACGTTGTTGGAAATATCATCTTTTTTCCTGCAACAAGTAGGGAACCTTGTCTGTGGGCACCTTGGTTAGGCTTCATGTACAGTGTGATATGTAAGGCCAGGTGGGGGAAAAATCCCGCTGTCTCCATATAGACCCATTTTGTATTCCTGTTGTGCAAATGTGCAAAGAGGCACTGGCAGTAATAACTCAAAAAGTAGTATCAAACTTCAGTCTCAGATTTTTTAATATAAATGAATAGCTTAACTGGAGAATAAAGGCAGAAACTACCATGTTGGCAGTGCCAACTGCAAGAGTTCTTGTGGTGAAAGGCATCCTGAAAGTGCCCTAGGTGCAGATGTTTTTCTCCTGCTTTGTGGGTGAGATCCTTCCTTTGTACGTGTACAGTGCAGCAGAAATTCTGTCTTTATATTGCTCAGGTTAGGTGATCCTTTCTTTGCCAAAGAAAACAATCCTTTCTGGGATTGAAAACGTGAAAATTTTACTTATTCTCTTGCCTTACTTGAATTTGTTTTCACCTGTCACTGACATGGTTTGTGTCATTATTTATATAAATTTTAGGACAGAAGGAGAAGAAAACTGAGTGGTAGGAGTCTTAAAATTATTCAGTCTCTGTTTAGCATAATTGAACTCTGAGATTTGGCTTCCTACAACTATAAGGGAAAATAAGGACTTTTAGGGTGGGGTTTTTTCCAGTTCTTTATCTGTTTGAATAGCCCACTGGTGATGTGCCAGTTAGTTTTTTTGCTTCTATGAAGGGTTACTAGACTTCAGCACATCCAAAGAGATGAGCTGATGGATCTTGCAGCTGGAATTGAACCATCATCATCATGTTGGGCCTGAGATAGGATTCAGAGGGCTGTGAAAGGTGCAAAACCAAAGATCAATCTGCCAAGTCAGTGTCCAGGCTGATCTCAGGTTGTGTGAACAGAGACACACTGAGAAACTACCAGTCCACTTATAGCTGAGAAAGAACAAACTGCTGTGGACTCAATCAGATACATCCTAATTTTTACAGACTTCAATTCAGTTTTAGAAGGTGAAAGGGAGCTCTATATCAGTGTTAGGTTACTGCTCTAAATGAAAACACCAGGGTTCCAACCTAAGAACTGATTGCAATTAAAATTTGATGCACAGACAGTATTCTGCCAGTATACACAAGAAGACATAGCTGAAATGCCAGTAATGCAGATCCTGTTTAATTTTTTAATTTAT
>NW_020884958.1:1020239-1105299 GCF_003945725.1 Corapipo altera
TTCCCTTTCCTTTTCCTTTTCTCTTTCCCTTTCCCTATTCCTCTTCCTCTTCTTTTTTTTCGTTTTTTTTTCCTTTTCTTTTCCTTTTCCTCTTCGTTTTTCTCTTCCATTTCTCTTCCTTTTTCTTTTTGCTTCCTTTCCTTCCTTCTTCTTTCTTATTTTTCTCTTTCTTTCTCTTTGTTTTTGCTTTTGTTTTTCTTTTTCTTTCCATTTGGAGGCAGAGCAAACAGCTGAAACCCACCCCATTGCCAAGAGATTCCTGTGTGCAGCTGTGTGTGTGGATACACTTCATCCCTAACACGATGCTTTCAGTTCCTTGCTGAAGCGAGCTGTGAAGGCAGAATTAAAGGCAGAGGTGAACTTTGGAGTGAGTAATGCTAAGCCTGCCAACTCATGCTGGGGAGTGAGGCAGAGCTCTGGCTGGGGCCCAGGGAGACCCTTACTGTGCTTCAGCTCTTGTGGTGCCCAGGGGATGGAGATGGAGACACAGCTTGTTCAGTGCCGGGAGCTGGACAGGCAGTGCCCTATCTCCATGTCTGCAGGACAAAAGCATTCCAAAGAAAGTGTAGTTGAAAGGAGTGCTCATTTCTTCCTCTAACAGCTCAGGATGACTTCACTTTCCTTTTCTAAAGCCCGCATGCAATACCTGGGAGCTGGGAGCCCTGGAGCATACAGCAGCCTTTCAAGAGGTCGGAGCTTCTCCTGCATTTTCCAGTCCACACAGCTCCCAGGATAGGTGTGGACTGGCAGCCAGGCCAGACTTCATCTTTGCCCCCTCAAAGCGGCTCATTTTGTAGCCATGGGAACTCACTGCTAGGTGCAGACAGGCCTCAGAGTTGGCACTGCCTGAGGCTTTCCACCCACAGGGATCTGCAGCAGCCCTGGTACTTCTTGCTGTGGGATGCTGGCTGGCCAGGAGAAGGAAGCTTCAGGACTCTCCTCAGTTGCTTATGGTTGGCTTTTCTGGTCTCCCAGAAGACACCTGTGAGGTTGAAATCATATTGAGAGTTTGCGAGCATCCCTTTGTAAGCCACAGCTTTCTTTTTTGAGCTGCAGCATTCCTTTGTGAGGTGCAGCATCCCCTCAAGGGCTGCAGCATCCCTTCCCATGGTGCTCCCATATCCACACCAGGGATATGGAGCTGGAGACGTTGGATGAGACTCCTCCTTAAATCTGAGCAGGGGAACAAGGCCATTCTCCTCAGAAAGGCCATTTGGGTTTGCTGCTGTCACAGAGAGAGCCCCGTGCCACAGTGCACCTTCTCTCTCTCTCTCCATTAAGGTATGTATTCTGGGGTATAATAGGGATTTGATCCTGCTCCAGCAAAAAACTCCTAAAGGAGTTAAAGGGATGGAGTCACACAGTCTGGGATTTTTTCTCCTCGACTTCTTGCTGTTGTTTGTTATTGCAGACATTTGTTATATCTTGCATGAGTCAGGTTGTCCTTTAAGATACAATCCCATAGTGCAGCAGCCTTCCCCAATGAACATTTCTTTAGGAAGATTTCGTAATGAAAACCTTTACTTCAGTTTACTCTTCTGTATTCACATGGGCAGCCCAAACCCTTTCCTTTCATTGGCTTGAGGAATTCTCCTCCTGAGGCTCTGAGGAGAGAGAGGACATACAAACCTCAACACTGTCTTGATCTCGACAGCACCTTCCTAGAGCTGTCAGGGGAACTAGAGACTGCTCCTTCGAGGCATCACTATGGGTGGAAATCGTGGACACATCCTGACCAGAGCCGGCACAGGAGCAGTCTGGTGAGAGGCATGGCTCCGTCCTTGCTGCTCAGCTCCTGCAGTTCATCTCCTGCTACCCAAAAGCATTGCTGTAATCGGGAGCTGCAGCTCCAGAATTCTGATGCTGCTCCCTGGGGAGCCATTCTGGCTTTGCTGGAAGAGGCAACACTGTACCTGCAGAGCAACATGTTCCAAAAGCCAGCAAAAAGGCTGTGCAGGAGGCTGGGATCTGCATTGCTCATATCTGCAGTGCTGATATTTCTGTGTGCTGATATTTCTGCCCCACCCCTTGGTTTCTCACCAAGTGTTGTTTCTAATGCAATGATTTCCCTGGAAAAGGGTGAATCCCCAATTTCATACATCACTTATGATGGTAGAGATGAGGAGACGGGACTGGCTGAAAAAAGATAGCACTTGAAAAACAGAGAACATAGGATTTTATTATACCAAAGAGAGGAGGCTGTTGGCAGATTATTAGTGCCATCACATAGACACTTGTTTGAATCTTGTGAAGGTGCACAAATGAATCATAGACTAGAGGCTACAGCACCAGGAAGCAATCAGCCTGATTTCAACCTCTGGGAGACCAGAACAGCAGACTGTAAGCAACTGAGGAGGCTCCTGAAGCTTCTTTCTCATGGCCAGCCCACAGCAAGCAGGACCACGACTGCTGCAGCACTCCAAAACCGCCAGTGCTGCTGCAGGGCAGAAAGGACTTCTCCCACACCCCCTGCTCCTCTCCTCAATCTCCTGTAGCAGCCGAGTCATCTCATGATTCAGATATTCCTTACACTCCTGCATCTGCTTGACTGTGGCCACATTGATCTGGTGCTCCTGCTTCAGGCTGGGCAAGATGGCCAGCAGAACCAGGGCCTGGAGGAAGTGGGAAGAAAGGGGGCTCAGAAGGTCTGGGTTTGAGGGAACAGGGGACTGGGGGCATCTGGCACCACTGAGAGTCTTGAGCCCATTTGTCCCCAGCCCCAAGGGCAGTATTGTGCCCTGACCTGACGGGCTTGACTCTTGCTCTGGGTTAGAAACCCCCTGAGCTTCTGCCCCAGCCCCCATTCATGCCCCACAGCCACATCTCCCAGCCCTCAAGCCCCAACCTTTGTCCCCACTGCCAGGCTCAGCAGGTCCTGGGCATCCTCACCCCCGAGTGCAAACCCAGTCTCACCAGCTACTCGGGGCTCTCTTTATCAAGCAGGTAGACACACCCCCCCCCAAAGCTGTAACTGCAAGGAACATGGGGACTGTAGGTGGAAGTCCCTGACTTAGGTAGAGAGGTGCGATATTTTCTGTGCCATGTGATCTGACTCTGAGTTTTCTTGCAAAGAAGAGTTGTGACCTCCTGGGCAGAGACAAAACTCTCCTCCTTCCTCTCCTCACGTACTCTTGGATTCCATCTGCTCTTGTCACTTGTTACCTTGGAGAGGAGAACAGTCCTCAGTTAGTTATAATCTCCTTTCAGGTAGTTGTAGGGAGCAATAAGGTCTCCCCTGAGCCTTCTTTCCTCAAGGCTAAACACCCCCAGGTCCCTCAGCCACTCATGTAGCTTACCCTCTAGATCCTTCTCCAGCTCCGTTGCCCTTCTCTGGACATGCTCTAGCACCTCAATGTCTTTCTTATCATGAGGGGCCCAAAATTTGAACACAGGATTCGAGGTTCAGCCTCACTAGTGCTTTTCCGTCGTTGTCATAGAAAGAGATCAGGTTGGTCAAGCAGGACTTGCCCTATGGTCACAGTTCTCCTCATTGTTTGTCAATGCATTGAAACTAAATCTGTATCTAGTTTCATGAAACAATTTGCATGCAATGATGAAACTGATTCTTGCACTCTGATTGTGTTGTGGTCGCACTGTAAGCACCAATGTCATTCTAAGTGAGACACTTGGACTCCAGTGGACACATGGCAGCTCTGTTGGGTCATGGTCATATGCCAGTGGTATCAGTGTTTGTGCCTTTCTTGCAATCTATAGTTTCTAAAATTTAATACATGCTACAGGCTTTTTTTTTTTGGCAACTATTTGAATGCTTTGAGAACAAGGGTCTACATATGTAAGTACTTTGCAGCTCTTCTCCAGTGTTTACATATTCTCCTGGAAAGCAGAACAGCTGAATGAGAACAAGCCAGCCACCAACAAGGGACGTGGATTCCAACATGAAAACTGCTCTCTTGCACAACTGGTTCATACGTCTTTTTACCTCCTTAACATACAACCCAGCAGAGTAACATATGGAGCAAGGGTGACATACTGTGATGATCCAGGAGAAGTACAGGGGTGTTTTTGTTGTTTGTCCATTGTTCCCTCATTGTTCAGGGTGATTTCAAACCCACAACAAGTGGACTTCATTCATTGTGGCTCAGGGCCAGGTGAATGTTCTCCTCCCAGGGTCTGTGACTACCCAGGGTCAGCAGTTCTGTAGTAACAAGCTCAGTCCCAAAAGCAAGTGAGAAGACAACACACTGGCCAAAGCACAAGCTCTGTTCGTCTTAGCAAGACTACATACTTCTCTTAAGGAAAAGAAAAATAATTTTAAAACTAAAGGCAAATTTTTCCAAAATAAAGTCCAGGTGAACAGCCATGATCCTGGGAGTGGAAGGTGCTGTATTCTCAAATTTTGTGCCTTCTATTTCTTTCCCACTGACTTGCAATGAGGTTGCAGCAGAGGGACCTTCCTTGATAGATGTTAAGGGATGTATATGCTGAAGGTGTGATGAGACACATCTTGAGAGGCTTCAGCCTGTTAAGAGACCAAAAGGCCTTTTTGAACACAAAAAAAAAAAAAAAAAAAATGTTAAAAAAGAAACTAAGCAGAGCGCCCTCCAGTGTCTAATCATTTGCGAACTCTGAAGGAAGTTTTCCTTGCAAATAATACCGGTTATAACAACAACTGGGAAAAGCACAGCGTCATTCCTAGTATGGCCTTGTGTCTGTTGTGCTTCTTGTACAACTAGGAAAAAACCTTAAAATAGAGTTTCACAGGGCCTAAAGCTTTTTAGGAAATTGGGCTAAGAATGCAAGATAAATTTTGCTTTAGGAAAATAACAGCTTGGGAAACAAACACAGTTAGTAATGATGACTATCCTGGACAAGATGTAGCTGGTTTCCAGCATTGCTTTGTGTATTGCCTGTCTTTAAGAGGAAGCTTAAACTGGTATTTTCACCATAATGAACTCCCTGTGGCTTTAAAAACAGCAGGTCACAGAGCATGGCTGCTGTGACCAAAGGTTTTGGGGTTACAGCTGAGAATTCAGCAGCTTGAATTTTCATGAGACCCTCAGAGCAGAGATAGTGTATGCCCACCCCAGAAGGGCCATGCTTCTCAGCATTCTTGTTGAGAAAAGCCCCTGAGCTGCTGCAGCTGGATGATGATAAAGTAGACCTGCTCATGTCTCAGAGCAACACATCTCTGGTCTTGGTGCTGGAGCTACAGGATGAGTGATCCTACTTGATTTCTAGGATTTACAGAAATGCAGAGGTCTTATGGACAGAAAAAGGCCATCAATATGTGGTAACACCTTCCTCTGCATAAGCTTAATTTTTCAGAGGTCTGGGTCTTTTTCCCCCCGTGGTGTGGGGTGGCCCAGTTCTAGTTCCATTTCCATCTGAGGAACCATTCCGATGTCTTGAAGGATAGGGAAAGGGAACTCCAGTGCCAGGGGTTTCTTCAGGCCCTGAGCCTGGAGGGGAGAGGTACCCTCCCCTTCTCCCCCCACCCACGTGGCTCCATGGCCGGCACAGAGACAGCACACATGCCTGGCGAGGAGGCAAGAGAGAGTTTATTGTTGGGGGTGTTACATTTATAGGCTTAGGAGGATTCACAGAGTAACCAATTACAGGTTCCAGGAAGGGGTTAACAACCAATAGGAAGGGGTTAAAAGGGGCCAATGAGAACACCTCAGGATATCTTCTCAGGACATTCTTGCATGGGATAACACTTGTTGTGGGGGGTGTTGGGAAGAAGAAGCATGTGTTTGCAAAGAGACCACCAAAAGCCATTTTAAGACATGTTTAAACAACAGTTTTCCCATACAATGCAGATTTACTGCCACACAGAGGTTTTGTTCAAATCAAAATGAGAAATCTGGTATCAGTTCTGATCATGCCTTCCTTGAAAAGCTGAAGCTTTCCCACATAATGTGACATTCATAATGACGTATAAATATTGCTGTATCTTCACTCTGTATCAGCTTTGCATTATTAACCATTGTAGGTTTTATTGTGAAGCTTCATTGATCATTTGCATTTTACAGAGGCAACACAATTGGAAAGTAAATGAGTTTCACCACTGGCTCTGCAAGTGATTTACATTTTGCAGCTATTGGGATGGTAGTGCAGAATAAATTTTATCCTGAAATCCCTTCCTCAGGGCTTTTCACTATTAAAGGTGCCTTTATCTTTTTCAGCACCAAGTATTTCCCAGCAGATGTTATGTTATATTTCCTTTACAATTTCTTCTCCACTTGTAATATCCTCCATTATATATGACTATTTGGAGTGGCTGATGCCAAACTGTAAAATTTTTTCTTTATCCTGCCCTGGACCTTTGCAAATGCTCCAGACTATTGTTAGAAATACACCTTAAACTATTCATATTTTTTCATTAGAATATGTTATCCAGGAAGATTGAAGCTATTACTTCCTGCTGTCATACCTTTGGGATGACGATCAATTTGCTAAGTAGGAGAAAGAATAACCTGTTCTATTCATCAGTCTTTTTTTAATCAGTGGGTACAGTCATGGCTTGTTAGCAGAGCACTGGCTGCTTCTCTGCAAGCTGCCAGCTTGCCAAAGCAGATTCTTCCCCATTCTTTTCCCTAAACTGCCATGGAAGAGCTGTTAATGAGAGAGGCCAGCTGGGTTATGTGATGTGATGAACTTCTCTACTGAGTGCAAGTCAAAGGATGTAGCTGTTGCACAGGCTGGCTACAGCCTAGGGCACAGCCAGGATGATGTGCAAACAGCTTTTCTGTTAAAAAATGGGCCCTTTTTTGCCTCCCTATGTTGGAGATGAGGAAATGAAGATTGACAGCAGAGCACCGAATTCAGCATTCTTCTTGACCTCATAAGCAGATGTGGACTTTCGTGAGCTATTGAAGAATATGCATTTTGAATTTTATGTTGTGTTTCACATTTCGTTGTATAATTCCCCATATACTATACCCCTGATGCTGGAAAATTCCACTTTCCCTCATGGCCCTAAACCCTGTCCTCCCATTGATTAATTTCTACTGTATTGCAGTATTTTCCATATTTAGTTAAATTTTCCTGTTAATTTGCATGCTCCGCCCTTACTGCTCCCTAATTCCACCCACCTTCCAGCATGTTCTTGCCTTACCATATATAAGGTGGGAGCCATTTTGAAGTTCAGTTGGGTTCCAGTTGTCAGTTCAGTATAATAAAGTTCCTTGACCATTTTGCATCTGAACTCTTGGCGTATGCAGTCCCTCATCTCCTGAGCAAACCACAGCATCCCTCCTGTTACGCTGGCAGCCAGACCTATGAAAATAAATCAGACAAATTTCAGCAGCTGGCACAGAGGGCTGATAATGTTGGGGCAGCCCTACTTGTGGTCGGACTCTAAGGGTCAGGCTCCTCCTGGTATCAGGAGACACAGCCCTGCTGAGTTTCAGTGGGAATTGGAGGGACTTGGAGAAGCCCAGTGTGCAGTGACTTGGGTTTTGGTCTTGCCATCTTGTGTGTAAGCATGTGTAGATCTGTAGATGTGGCGGTTGGAGAGATGATTTAGTGGTGGGCTTGGCTGTGCTGTGTTAACAGTTGGACTCGATCATTTTAGATGTTTTTTCCTGCCTAA
This sequence comes from Corapipo altera, assembly GCF_003945725.1. NCBI lineage: Eukaryota > Metazoa > Chordata > Aves > Passeriformes > Pipridae > Corapipo > Corapipo altera. The sequence continues at coordinate 1,027,795 of NW_020884958.1, forward strand.
ATGATTTCATTATTGTGTGAGAGTATGATTCTATGAGCATACACATAGTGTGAGCAGTCACACTGGGTAGCTCCATCCAACCCTGATTAAGATATCACAAAACTCAGTTTTTCCATGCTGAGATGATGTTTACCAAACCCCACTTTCTCTATAGCTAAACCTGGTTTTAAAATGGGAGCTGTGGCCTGACTGAAGCTGGTGAAAGGTTTGCTTCTCAACTCATGGAGGCAGTGTTTTAACATCATGCTTCAGACCACTGAGATACACCTTCCAGCACTGCTTGTCCTATCTGCTGCTCTTCCATTAATTCACTTTTTACCGCATTTCATTTAAGGTTTGCTCTTCTCTCTGCAGAAAATGTTTTTTTCCCAGTAATCCTATTTCATAATCCCTTCCATGACTGTTTGATTTATATCACCTCGAATCTCCCATGATCTTCCACAGAGCAGCAGCCAGATCTCTCTGCAGGCTTGTCCAACCCCATTCTCTGCTCTGTCAAGCTGCAACTATCTCAAAAACATCCCTGTCCTTTTCTACCCTCTCCAGACATGGTTCAGACAGAGCTGCATAATCTGACAGAGCACAGCCAAATTGCACTTGTGCCATGGAAAGGGTGCCCACTGTTTATTGCTGAGTTGTAAACCTTGAGAAAAACTGGCTCTGTGAAATCTCTACCTCACCACTGCCTTTAGGAGGAACAGGAGGACCCAGCAGGAATTGTTGCTACACTTCTGCTGATGTTTTCCAAATGTTGCCTCTGAGGCATGGTAGCAAAAGGCAGTTTTATAGAAAAGTCTTTAAAAATCAGGTTAGGGAAGTCCTTCTTCCACAGGAGGTGATGTACTCTCTGTAGTCTGAGAAGATACTGCTGCAGCATTTTGGAGACCCCATCTGGAAGAGATTAAATTGTTTTGCAAGCACTAATTTTTTTGATTTGTGCCTTAGCAGCATGGACAAACTGTCTGAGCCATCTCTCTTCCCCAGCCTCTCCCAGGAATGGGAAGAGCAGTGGCTAAGGAGCTGAACACCAGGACTTCAACTACAGCCCTGACCCTTTGTTCAGCCCCCAGGCCCCAGTGCACCCAGGAGCATCACTGTGCTCCCAACAGCAGTGGAGGGGTTTCTACCTCATTTGAATAATGGGTTAATTTGTGCTCCTCTGTTTAAAATTGCTCTATTTCTGAGTCCATCGAAGTCTGTGAAAGCTTTGTCATGTGCTTTATGGGGATTAGGAGGCGAGATAATTTATATAAGGTAAGGAAAAATTATACAGGAAAAGAAAGAAATTATTCCAGAACAGAAGCCATTAGCACAACCAGTAAGAATTACTATTTTTAGAATTCCTATATTAAGGATTTAGATATGCATTTTGGGGCCTATTTTTCTCTCCTAGCACCATGCAGCACCATTGCAGGACCCAGTTCCATAACAGGATGCACTGGGCTTGGTGTACAAAGTCTGGGGTAACCTGGAAGCATTATTCTTGCAGAGCAGGTGGATGCTGGCAGGAAACATCTGGCTCTGTGAGTTTGTTCTGCAGCAGCTTCAACAGAAGAGAGGAGGAGGAGCTCTGTTTGAGGGGACTGTGTAGGTGGTGCAGAGTGCACATCTCCATTTCTTTTTTCCTGAGAAATAAGTGGAAATAAATAATTCATCAGAGGGAAAGTCATAGAGAGCTGGGAACTTACTGTCTAAATGCATGAAAACTAAATGCAAGAAGTCCAATCAAATATATTCCTAGTCCGTGCAGGACTGAAAGTAACTGTGCATGGAGTCAATACAATGTTTTTATAAAATAAAGATATAAAATGATTGGTTCATTCAATCTGATCACATGTTCAATTTGATCATTCCTCTGTGGTATCAATGCAAGAACAGTGTCTGTGGGCAGAGCAAGAGCACCACTGGCAAGGCAGGAATTGCAAGGCAAGGGACAAACAGAAGAATCATAGAATCACAGAATTCTTTAGGTTGGAAAATGCCTCTAAGATCATCAAGTGTAACCATTAACCCACTTAGCACTGCCAAGTCCACTACTAAACCATGTCCCTAAATGCCACATCCACGTCTTTTAAATCCCTCTAGGAATGGTGACTCCACCAGTGCCCTGGAAAGCCTGTTCCAACACTTGACAACCTTTTTGGTGAAGAATGTTTTTCCAGTATCCAAACTAAACCTCCCCTGGTGCAACTTGAGTGGGAGCATAGGCTGTCAGATTGTCTGGTTTTCAGCCACAACAGTAAAATCTGATGTTAATTTGTCTTTTCTAGGGATCAGAATTTTGTAAAAGTACCCTTACACCATTTCTTATTTAAAAAATTGCTATTGAGCAGCCAAGTAACAGCAAGGTCTGGGGTCAGCTAGCAATTACCTGTGTTCCCAGTTATCATCCTGAATCAGTATCTGATCACCACCTTTTCCATTTTACACCGAGGTTAATATACTGTGCTGTCTTGGAACTTTGTCATGAGGGCAGATATCCCACTGACAAAAAGATAAGCACATCTAAATGCATTCTGTGGGCTTTCCTCTTTGCTCAGCTCATTTACAGGTGTCCATACAAACCTGTTTGTGCAGCTGCAGTTCTACTTACCATACTTATACAAGGACTAGTTACAGCATGAAGAAACAGAAGCAGCAGGAACACATCTTGGTCTTGTCCAGAGCATGGCAATGTCCCAACTTTATAACTCCCTTCTTTCCTGGCTTTGTTGTGGCTACACACCACAAATTGATACCCTACACTAATCATCTTCTGCTGCAATGTGGGGCTGTGTGAGGTGGGACTCTGGGCTGCTACCAGCTGCAGAGTTGGGAGGATCAGCCTCTTAATCACAACAGGAGATGCGGGAGTGCATCAGTCATTCAACCCCCCCTTGGCACAGGCTCGATAGCACAGGGATTATCTCAAGACACAAGCAACTTTCATTACCTTGAAAACCCTGGCTGCCAGTCTGAGGCATGATTCCTTGTTTGCAGAGGTAATGTCAATGACTGGAATAATCATTGCCCTGATCCAGATGGAAAAGTAAACACTTTATTTTCATGGCTAGAGCTGTGCTTGCTGAGCAGTAGTGCCTGTGACACACTGGAGGATGAGCTCACACCCATGAAATATTTCTGTTCCCACTCGTATTGTCCTTTGCAACGGAAGCTCTCACCTCTGTTTTTTACTATAAAACCCTTGTAGGAGAGACATCATCTGCGGTTCTGACTCAGACCATTAAGAGCATGTTGAGAAGTAACTTTGGTTTCCCAGAAGGCTAATTTACGTCAGCAAGACAAAAGATAATCAGAGTCATAAATCCTTATCCATGTCCATATCTCCTGATTGCTTTAAAAATATCAAGACAATGCTTGCTATACCTTAACCAAATGCAGAAATTTGACTTGGTTTTCCTAGCATCTGAAGTGCATGGTAGTTACACTGCCTTATAGCTGCCTCATTTCTAGCATGCTGGAATTAAGCATGGTCGTAAATTATGCATGACTTTTTAATGTTCATGAATCCCCATCATTTTACTTTATTGATCAGTTCTTTACCATAATTGGCAACAATCAATGAGGAAATGCATGTCCTACATCAGGCAAATGGGAATTTTATTGATGTAATATTGGGAAAGCAATAGACACACTTAGCAAGCTGAAATGTTACTATCCTTGACGCTTGTTTGAGAGCTCTGTTGGTGTCCTTCTGCCTGCATCTTCATGTGAGTTAAAAAAGCTTCTCTATTTAATATTTATAGGGAAGCTAGCTTACCCACCTAGCGCTCTATACCATTAATAGTAATGAAGGTAAACATATAAGTTCTTTCCCTTCGATGAATATTAATGAAAATGAACACATATATCAGTGTAGGGATTCCAAAATTTTTCATTACACCTTTTTCCTTAGGATTAGCAGTCAATCTTCCCTTCTCCCACTCTCTCTGTCTTCATTCCACACTTCAGTCCTAAGAAGGCACACATGGCTAACTGCAACACAAGGCTGTTCTGCTGATCCCCATGCTCAAGGCACAGCAACTTCTTGCAATTTTGCAGAAGGAAATCTGCCATGAATAATCTGGTTAATATAGTCTGTGTACTGAAATATTACATTTTCCCTTGTGTCAGTTATAAATCAGAGTCATAGAATCATTTAGGTTGGAAAGACCCTTAAGATCATGAAGTCCAACCAGTCCTCCAGCATGGCCAAGCCCACCCTGTCCATGTCCTCAAGTGACACATCTACATCTTTTAAATCCCCCCTCAAGGGATGGTGACTCCACCCCTTCCCTGTACAGCCTTTCTAGAACCTGACAACCCTTTTGGTGAATAAATTTTTCTAATATTCAAACTAAACCTCCTCCGGCACAACTTGAGGCCATTTCCTCTTGTCCTATTGCTTGCTACTTTTGAGAAGATGCCTACTCCCACCTGGCTATAACCTCCTTTCAGGTAGTTTTAGAGAGAAATAAGGTCCCCACTGAGCCTCATTTTCTCCAGGCTAAACAAGCTCATCTCTCTCAGCCGCTCCACATCAGACTTTTACTCTGGGGCCTTCTACAGCTCTTCTGCCCTTCTTTGTACATGCACAAGACATAAGACACATCAACAGCAACCAAAGTCAGTGGCCAGCGAGGAGCCACAACCATATCTCTGCCACCCTTATTTTCATTCATTGCATTCTGCTTTGAGAAGACACCTGATTATTTTGTATATTTTGACAAAAGTGATTAGCAAAAAAGAGTCAATTCTATGTCAGTTATTGGGTGTCTGTAAGGAAATAAATTTGCTCATTTGATTGCCTGCTCATCAATCAACCTTATGCTTGTTGAGTGTAACTGAATTTGTGTCCAACAGCAAAATGAAGATATTTAGATTTACCATAATAAAATCTTGTACCGAGGTTTAATTAACCTGCAGAGAAAAATGGGAACTGCTTTAAAGCATTTTAATTTGAAGTGTGCATATATTAAAAAATGCTCCTTGTTCAAGCATAACTTGTCTTTTACTTTTCATTTTTCTCCAGAATAACACAACTAGTATGACCTTGGGTTTGGATTTGTGGTGGGTTTTTTTGTTTGTTTTGTTTTGAGGTTTTTTTGTGGTTTTGTTTTGTTTTGTTTGTTTGTTTGTTTGTTTGTTTGTTTGTTTTTTGTGGGGTTTTTTGGTAGGGTTGGGAGGTTTTTTGCAGGGAAAGGGAGGGAAAGCTTCAAAATAGTTATCAAAACCCTCTCAGAGGGTCTTGAATGGTCTCACACCTCATACAAAGTAAAAGTATCAGTAGTTTGTGTAAAAATAATAAAAACATTATTAGGAAGAAAAAAGCCATTGCCCACAAATAATCCTTAAAGAAAAGTACGCGATGCATCTGATATCTATACTAGCAGAGAGAGCTGGTGTTATCAGACAGATAAAGCATTTATTCAAAAATCCTGGAACTCAACAGCAGATTATATAGCAGATTATAATGAAGTATAATAAAGTAATAAAGAATATACTCTCTAACAGGTGTGAAAAACCTTTGTACCCTAAGATAACTTAGCAAATAAAGTCTATAAATGAGAAAACCCCCAAAACAGAACAGAGAAGGGAAAATCAAAACCCAGCCATGTTTGAATTCTGAAGTTTGCAGGCTGTTATTAGTAGTCTCTTCTGGCAACCTGTCACCATACCATGAATAAGTACTGTCTTGGGCCAGGGGGATTGGTTTGAAAGAATGATCAGACTTGTTGGGAAAGGAACATTCACAGAGCAGCTTTTTTTGGAGTCAAATCAAATATAACTTATTGATGTATAACTTGTTGACCATTAACAAATGGCTTATAAGAAAATTATTCTTTATTACACACTATGTGAGAAGACATATGTCTTTTTTGATATTTTGCACAGCCAGGGAATGCAGTCACCATCTAAATGACTTACTGACTATATCCTCTTGGATATGGGGAGTTAAAACAATTTGCTTTTATGAATAACCCTTTTCCAATAGGATTACCTGACATTACACAACCACAGCGTCAGAGTGCACTCACTACACTGCACACTTTTTCCAATACATTTGATCTTCACAGTAACTTCGTGACTATGCAGAGCTCTTTATAAATATTTAATTCAAATTATTCTACAGCACAACAGCCAGGGAAGAGTGAGAAAGTGACTCACTGTTTCTTAATCAGAGATGAGTGACAAGGCAAATCTGGTGTTGCAGTGGGAGACTGCTTTTGGTGCTAATTAAATCATCCAAGGACAGATCCCATGTGAGGCTATGGATCTTATCCTGGCTCAAGCAGGTGGCTACCCAGGCTGTAGTGGTGTGCACTGAGCATCTGTCACCTCCCTGCTACTGTTCTGGAGCAAAATGCACAATTAGTCTTGTTCTTTGCAAGCAAGGCACTTTGATGCAGACCTCCTACCTTCCAGGCACATGGTTTCACAATTGCAACCCACTGACACTGTGTTCCTATCCATTCAGGAAACAAAAATACATTTAATTTAAAAAAAATAAAATCCTGTGGGATAGAAAAAAATGTTTCTTCGACCATCAGCCAAGAGTATGTGTGAGAAAACAAGGCACAACTGGTCTACTCTAAACTAATAAAAATAATTATAGCCGTAAAATAATGGTAAAAAAAAAGTAGGAATAATTTCATCATAATTTCAAAAGTAGTGAGTATTTAATCTTTCAAGAGCTTTAGCCATGACATCATGGATGGAAATAAGAAATTAAAATTGATCAGACACTAAAATAACTGATTTCTCATTAAACACTTTGTGCAAGGTACAGCCGTTCCTGTGCCCGTCTGGTACAATTTATTTGACTTCTGTTTGTGCTCACATTTTTCTGAAATTTGTTTTCACTGATTTGGTGGCCGATAGCAAATTTATCATATTTGGTTAACTGCAGGAAGGCTTTGAAATAATACCAAGGATGAGCTTTGCTTTTTGAGTTTAGCTGGTTAAATGGGAACAGGTACTGTGGAGTTCCTGGAGGGAAAATTGGTGAAAAGACATTTAAATAGCACTTTCCAGCTGGATCTTCTTTGAAGGTTGTTTGTCCACAACCTCCCAGACGAGGGAAGCTCACCCAGAAACAGGCTTGTGCTCATGGGTGTAGGTCACCCAGCTCTGTTCTCTCTTTGGCTGTGCAGTTTTATGTTAGTGTTCTACAGGGGTAAAGGAGGGATCTGAGCTGCCACTGGCATCATCCTGCAGCGGCAGTGCATCAGCTCCTCCACTCACATAAGCTGCAGGAATTTCTTTGCACGCAATCCCTGCAAGGGTGGACTTGTACCCTGTACTCATGCTCACCTGGATTATTCCAGGGTTTGTGTAACAGGTGGAGTGTCCTCGGGATATCGGGCTTTATGTGCCTTTTGGATGTACGTGGCACTGCTGTGCTCCCACTAGAGGTCACCAAACTCTTCATGAGGGCTCCCATCCCATCCCATCCCATCCCATCCCCTCGCCTGGATGAGAAGGTTACAGGCCACATTCACTTGAGCCAGATACAGAGGTGGCTAAGTGGTCTATGAAACTGCTTGGGAAACTTACTTACTATTCATTTTTAATGTAAGCAAGAATTCCTTTTTTAAACAAACAAGCAAACAAAAAACCCAAACATGTCTCCAAATGGCAGCTGGTCAGGGAGTGCTGCAGGACATAGCAGGGACAGCAGACTGTGCCCCCTCAATGCTGTATTTTGTGAATTGTTCTTTAAACATTCTTGAAAATTACTTCAAGATGATTTTAGCTATATTTTTTTCCAGAGTTTGTGAAAGTTTCCACTCTGTAGCACAAAAAAGATTTTATTGAAAAATCGCTATGCAAAGGATATCTGAAAAATGACTAATCATCATTGTGTCAGTCTCCTTGACTTCTCTTCATTGCATGGCACTTATTTTTCCTGCATATGAAGGTTTTTCTCTACTTTACGTACCCTGGTAGTAAATTCTGCCTCCAAGCAAAAGTTTGAGCAACAGCCCAGGAGACAAATGAATCTATGGTAAGGTGTACCTTGCTAGAGTAACCATATGTTTCTATTTTTGGATAGGCTACATTTTGAGTTGCAGCATCACCCTGGAAGTGATGACTGTTGGGTGACAGTTATCGTTATGAATTGCTTTTGCAGGTCTTCCAAGCCTGCAGTGTTTCCTCAGGGAAACACTGAAGGGCAAATTCTAGATTAATTCCCACTTTAATTTTAAATTAATAGTATCTTCATTTCATGGAACTGCACGCTAAATGAACCTCCACAATTTCATGAAAAAAAGTCCTGTTGTTTCCGTTTCTTGTTGATTCTGCTGTCATTTGTCCTGCACCTGCACCAAGAGACAATTTTTATATCTGCTAAAATCCTTATTTAGTTTGATGCTGTAATATCACCAAGGCTCATTATGTACAGCTGCATGACATTGCTATATGCTGCTATGGAACCTTGAAATGGCTACAAAAATCAGAAGAACGTTGTCCATTTTGAGTGCATTGAAAACACAAATATTTTTAACTCTTCAGGAGGCAGAGGAGCCTGAGCAGCAACAAAAAAAAAGGCAAAATTGCCTGGGCTGTTTTACAGTCAAGGTACTGCTGTTTTATTACCTGAGCAATGCCAAAGGAGGGAAAAAACGCATTATAAATAGCTGGTGGCAAATGAGAAGGCTGTTGTGCTCAATGCCAGTTTTATGATACCGAGGTGAAGCTGATATGTCACTCCCATAACTGACATGGACACAGACTTTTGCCATTCAATTTTTATTTTTTTTCATTTATCAGAAGTCATAGATGCCCCCCTGAAAGTGTGGATCCACCTTCTTTTCCTACCACTTAGTCCCTTTGGCATTTTTGTTTTTTCCAATGCATATGGTCCATCTGGGCACTTCTCTGGTCCTTATTAATCTTGTGGTTGAGTGCTCACGAGGTTTATAGATTTTTTTCAGTGCATATCTCTTCTTGTCCTTGGCAATTAGAGACCGAGGGAGTCAAAGCACCAGGTCACAGCCACACTGACGCTGTACAGCACAACCAGCAGTAGCATCAAGGCCAGGGCCAGGTGTATGTTATTTTCCAGCTGCAGGGGCAAGTCCATGCTGAAGCTCAACTTTCTTTTCAAGCCAGGCTGCCTGGAAAGAACCATGATATTTAAGAGATCTAAAAAACAGGGTGGAGAAGAAAATCTGGGCATATTTCACCCATAAAATTTGCCAACTTTTCTGAGCAGAGTGTTGTATCTTAAGACTAGCACTGCCTAATAGTATTTCCATAAATACATTTAAAAAAAAAAGCATTTCTCCAATTTGAAATATATATTTACTTTATAGGGGAGGTGTTTAGTTCATGTCAGAGATAAAGACTTGAGATTTCTGAGCTCAGAGTGGCTTTTCCACCACTTACTATGAGGGTAGAAGAGGACCTTGTCCCAGCTGGAGCACCTACCTGCTACTTCCTTTCACAAGAAAATAGCAGGAGCAGATATCTGAAGAGCATAGAAGTCTTTTATTGTGTGTAGAAATACAGAATATTTCACTTATCTTGACAGCCTTGAAGGTTAAGTTTTCCAACAAGAAATTGTCACTGGTCATGAGGCAGTGGGATTACTAACAAATTGCATGTAGGTAGCCCACACTCTAAAACAATAACTTTTATTTTATATATATAAAAATATATATATATTATATATATCATCATGGCTGGGCTTCGCGAACGAAGATTTGGGAAGGCTTTATCCACATTTGTTAGAGGCACATTGGTGACTTATGAGGCCAACACGTGACAGAAATATCCGATTGCAAAAGGCACAGCAGAAAGACTCCTTAGATGGTGTATTCTGCAAGACACGATTCTTTCTGCGTTGTCTTTTCTCCTCGAGAGTGATCCTGCGTGCTTTCTCAAAGGCATCTGCAGCATTATAGATGGTGTGTCTCCACACCTCCCGATTGGAGGCCAGAGTAGACCAGTTATGTTGATCAACATGGCTAAGGCTGAGATGTTGTTTCAGGGAGTCCTTGTATCTTCTCTTTGGGGCTCCTCTCTTGCAGCAGCCAGTGGCAAGTTCACCATAAAGCAAGATCTTGGGGAGGCGGTGGTCCTTCATCCTTGAGACATGCCCTGCCCATCGCAGCTGTGTTCTCAGCAACATGGCCTCAATACTTGTGACTGCTGCTTGTTCTAGAACAGATGTATTGGTCACATAATCTGACCAGTGAATGTTTAGGATTGTACGGAGGCAGCGTTGATGGAAGCGTTCTAGGAGACGCAGGTGGTGGCGGTAGATGACCCATGATTCAGATCCATATAAGAGAGTAGACAACACTATGGCTCTGTAAACACTGATCTTGGTGCTTTTCTTCAAGTGTTTATTTCGCCATACTCTTTTGTGGAGTTTTCCAAAAGCAATGTATTCCTTTGCCAACCTGTTGTCTATCTCCCCGTCAATCTTACCATCCGAGGAGATGAGGCTGCCTAGGTAATTAAACTGCTGGACTGATTTGAGCTCTGAATTATATATATACACACACATATATATATATGTGAGCCCCCGGCCGAGCCGGCCATGCCGGGCAGGCTCCCCGGCAGCCGCCCCGGAGGAGGGGAGTAGAGAGGAGGTACTTCGGAGCACACAGAGGTTGCCAGTCCAATTTGGAGGGGAGGTGAGGGGGAGGGGGTGTATGGGGAGAGGAGGGGGGGGGAGGGGGGGGGGGAAGGAGGGGCGGGGAGAGGGGAAGAGGAGCGGGAAGGGGGTGGGACCTCGCTGGCACCGTCCAAGCTTGCTCGGCCCTGACAGATGAACCTTAGGATCAAAGGGTGGGTTCAGTTCCACGCGTGCTGCATCTCACCTAAAAAATCCATTGCGCAGGCTTGAAGGCTTTACCCACATGCAAAAAGTCCTGTAGCCAACGGGCGAGGGTTGAAACGGCAGGTGAAAGGTGCACTGGGAGCCGCAGACCCAACCCTGCATGCAGGCGGTTCAGGATATTGGTCATTTGAGACTGACCGGAGATGACAGTCTCTCGGGGCAGCACCCTGAACAACCAAGTAGCCTTTTCAAGGACAGCACTGCTTGCTCCACTCGGAGAGGGGCCTAGAAAAGGTGGCCTAAACAAAGCTCATCTCCCCCTTCACCCGGCTGGTTAACTGCGGCCAGTGGGCACCTCCTTCCAATGCGGTGGAAGAAGATCAAAAGACAAAGGCATGCACCTGCCTCCAAAGGTGTACCTAAGTTAACTCCAGCATGCTGGAACATCAGAACCATGCTTGATTCTTCGGATTGCGGACGTCCTGAGCATCGTTCTGCCCTCATTGCCCATGAACTGTCACGTCTCAACATTGACATTGCTGCTCTCAGTGAAGTTCGTCTCCACGAGGAAGGCAGCCTTAGAGAACATGGTGCCAGTTACACACTCTTTTGGTCAGGTAAGCCCAGAACCGAAAAGCATCTCTCAGGAGTCGGCTTCATGATCAAAAACTCTATTGTTCCTAAAATCGAAAATCTGCCGACAGGTCACTCTGACCGCATTATCTCCTTACACCTTACACTCCACAACAAGCAACACATTGTCCTCTTTAGTATATATGCCCCAACTCTCCAAGCTGACCCTGCTGAAAAAGATAAATTTTACACCGACCTGCGCTGCCTTACCCAAAAGGTTCCTGCAGATGATAAGATCATTATCCTTGGTGATTTCAATGCCAGAGTAGGTAAGAATTTTGAAGCCTGGAAAGGAATATTAGGCAAGCATGGTGTTGGAAACTGCAATGATAATGGTCGATTTCTGCTAGAATTCTGTGCAGAGCAACAGCTCACCATCACTAATACTATCTTTCAGCAGAAAAACAGTCTGAAGACAACCTGGATGCACCTCAGATCTAAACATTGGCACCTCATCGATTATGTCTTGGTGCGATGGAGAGATGTCCACGATGTCCACCACAGCTGCGTGATGCCCAGCGCAGAATGCCAAACAGACCATCGGCTTGTGCGCTGTAAACTCAACTTCAATCTCAAATTCAAACCTAAAAGGGGCAGTATCCCAAGGAGGAGACTCCAAGTTAACAATCTCCAATCAGCCACAGTAAGAGACAGATTCCAGGCAAATCTTCAATCTAGGCTTGAAAACCATTCCACAGATTCTGCAGATTCCTCTTCTGAAACAATTTGGCACCATATTAAAAACAGCATCCTGCAAACCTCTGAAGAATCCTTAGGGTTTTCCCTCAAGAAGAACAAGGACTGGTTTGATGAAAACAATCAAGAAATCCAGGACTTGCTGAGGAAGAAGAGAACTGCCCACCAAGCACACCTTGCACTGCCATCCTGTCATGCAAGAAAAACAGCTTTTCGTCTCGCACGCAGCAAGCTCCAACAGAAACTCTGTGACATCCAGAACAAGTGGTGGATTGATCTAGCTGAAAAAACTCAATTATGTGCAGATATGGGTGATCACAAAGGATTCTATGAGGCCTTGAAAACAGCATACAGGCCTACATACCAAGTCCAAAGCCCTCTACTCAGCACTGATGGTCAAACGCTTCTAACAGATAAAACCTCCATTCTGAATCATTGGTCTGAACACTTTCAGACTCTTTTCAGTACCAGCTGTGTAGTCCAAGACTCAGCAATTCAGTCCATCACACAACAACCGGTGAAATACGAATTGGATACTGCCCCCACTTTAGGAGAAACCCTCAAGGCCATACAGCAGGTGAAAATTGGCAAGGCAGCTGGGGTTGATGGAATTCCACCTGAAATCTGGAAACATGGGGGCCTTGCACTCCATGCTAAATTTCACGAGTTCTTACTATGCTGTTGGGAACTAGGGAAACTACCATCAGACCTTCGTGATGCAGTCATCATCATTTTGTATAAGAAGGAAGGAGTTAAATCAGACTGTTCAAATTACCGTGGCATTACTCTGCTCTCCATTGCTGGCAAAATCCTGGTAAGAATACTTTTGAACAGACTAATACCCACTATAGCAGAAGGAATTCTACCTGAAAGTCAGTGTGGTTTCAGAGCCAACAGGAGCACCACAGACATGGTGTTTGTTTTGAGACAACTGCAAGAGAAGTGTAGGGGACAGAACAAAGGTCTCTATGTAACCTTTGTTGACCTCACCAAGGCTTTTGATACTGTGAGCAGAAAAGGTCTATGGCAGATTTTGGAACATTTATGTTGTACCCCCAAGTTCCTTAAAATGATTATCTCACTCCATGAGGATCAGCACGGCCAAGTCAGATATGGCAATGAACTTTCTGAGCCCTTTCTAATAAAGAATGGTGTGAAACAAGGCTGTGTTCTCGCACCAACCTATTCACAATCTTTTTCAGCATGATGCTCCAAAGGGCCACAGCAGACCTCGAGGATCAGGACAGTATCTACATTCGATACCGTACTGATGGAAGCCTATTCAGCCTAAGGTGACTGAAGGCCCACACCAAGACCTTAAACCATCTTGTCCAGGAGCTGCTTTATGCTGATGATGCCGCCCTTGTCGCCCACACAGAAGCAGCTCTGCAGCGTTTAACATCCTGCTTTGCAGACGCTGCTGAGCTCTTTGGGCTGGAAGTCAGCTTGAAGAAAACAGAAGTTCTCCATCAACCTGCACCTCAGGAAGTCTTCCATCATCCCCATATCACCATTGGCCAATCAGAGCTCAAATGAGTCCAGCAGTTTAATTACCTAGGTAACCTCATCTCCTCAGATGGTAAGATTGACAGAGAGATAGACAACAAATTAGCAGAGGCATACAGTGCCTTCAGAAAGCTTCATAAAAGAGTTTGGCGAAATAAACACCTGAAGAAAAGTACCAAGATCAGTGTTTACAGAGCCATAGTGTTGTCTACTCTCTTATATGGATCTGAATCATGGGTCATCTACCGCCACCACCTGCGTCTCCTAGAACGCTTCCATCAACGCTGTCTCCGCACAATCCTAAACATCTGCTGGTCAGATTATGTGACCAATACATCTGTTCTAGAACAAGCAGCAGTCACAAGTATTGAGGCCATGTTGCTGAGAACACAGCTGTGCTGGGCAGGGCATGTCTCAAGGATGAAGGACCACCGCCTGCCTAAGATCTTGCTTTATGGTGAACTTGCCACTGGCTGCTGCAAGAGAGGAGCTCCAAAGAGAAGATACAAAGACTCCCTGAAACAACATCTCAGCCTTGGCCATATTGATCACCATAACTGGTCTACTCTGGCCTCCAATCAGGAGGCCTGGAGACACACTATCTATAACACTGCTGATGCCTTTGAGAATGCACACAGGATCACTCTTGAGGAGAAAAGGCAATGCAGAAAGACTTGTGCCTTGCGGAATATACCATCTAAGGAGTCTTTCTGCTGTGCATTTTGCAACCGGACATGCCTATCTTGTATTGGCCTTTTCAGCCACCAAAGTGCTTGCAACAAACGTGAGCAGAGCCCTCACCAAATCTTCGTTCGCGAAGCCTAGCCATGATGATATATATATATATGGTTGCTGCTCTGCAAAGACACCAACCACACTGTGCAGCATCATTTATTGCTTTTGCAGTGGAGGCAAAGATGACATTTATAAATGACAAAGAAGCAGATTTCAGGTGTGTCCTAGTGGACAGAAACAGTAAGATGGGCAGTGTAGGGGATGGGCTTTGGCAAATCAGTTTAATTTTCCCTGCTTCTTTATTCTTGAAAGATGGATTAAAAAATATAGATCTTTTGTAAAATGCCCTGTAATATCAATTACTAGTATTGCTATAAAATGCACCATGAGAAATGTGACTGCTGTGTCTATGGCCCTTTCTTTTGCCTAGGACATTCACGATAACTTTGATTCCAAATAATGCTGCCTGTTTTAAAGTCTATTTAAAATCTTCTTTTTCTCATTCTCTGTAACAATCATAATTTCAAAATGCTTCTTCTCTTACAACAGAGCATTGAAGTGCTCTGTGCATCAAAGATACTACTGACATATTCACTGAGATATTTTTAGCATAATGGGAAAAATAAATTCTTGAGAAAGGTCAGCTCTTTCACAGTGCTAATTAAATTTCTGCAGAAGGAGATTATATCATGATGGTGACATGCGGGCTCTCCAGAACATCACATAGCAGCTTGAAGCAGGTAGCCTTTGGTAGCTGGGGTGAGAGGGGCTGGCAGGGATGGACATAAATGCTTGACAGATTGCCTCTGAGTCATGTAGCAGCAGATTTCCTTCTCTGATGTTTTCATTTCACAAGACAGGGCAAGCAGATGGATCTCTTAAAAAGAGATTTCCTATTAACTGAATGCAGCTCTGTGTACATCCTCTTTAGCAGTAGAATGTGATGATGATGAAGGGATTTGCACAAGATGATGGCTGTCCATCGCAACCATCAGGATGCTGTGCTGTTCCAGTGTGCTGCTAACAAACCTTTCAAAAAAAAAACCAAAACTGAGAGTCTGTCGATTTAGGGTGGAGATAAGGAAGAAGTTTTTTACAATGAGAGTGGTGAGGCACTGGCACTGGTTGTCCAGAGAAGCTATAGATAACCCCCCTCTGAAAAACACTGGTCAGGTTGGACAGGGCTTTGACCAACCTGCTCTAGTAGAAGGTGTAGCTGCCAGTGGCAGGCAGAGGGGAACTGGATGATCTTTAAGGTCCCTTCCAACCCAAACCATCCAGTGATTCTATACTCTAAGATTCTATTACTTGATGCTTCTGTGCTTCTACAGTTCTACGATTCTATGATTTTGGAGAGGGAAAATCTAATCTAGGGCCAGATTTTGCACAAAATGATATCAACATGACCAGAAAGAGGTGGGACTTAGCATATCTAC
The DNA here is from genome assembly GCF_003945725.1 of Corapipo altera. Classification (NCBI taxonomy): domain Eukaryota; kingdom Metazoa; phylum Chordata; class Aves; order Passeriformes; family Pipridae; genus Corapipo; species Corapipo altera. The sequence continues at coordinate 1,043,575 of NW_020884958.1, forward strand.
CTTATTTTATCCCCTGCCCTTAACAAAGCTTAAAGAAGATTTTGAAGGAAATCCTAGAAATTGGGATGCAAAGGTACCTAAATAATAATCCAAGCTGGATTTATATTCAGCAAAGGAAAGCTCACATTCCTGCCCCTATGTCTGTCACCAGCCAGGCCGTGTCCATGGTTCCTGTGTCCGTCTGCTCACTGTGGCAGAGGGAGTAGGCTGTGAGAGTGGCCTGGGAGACTGAGGTCATCTCAGGCCCGAGCTGACTCAGATCTCTGACTTTCTCTCCCTTGTCAAGGAGCTGTAGCAGTGAACTCTGTCAGCAGCTGTACAACAGGTCTCATCCCCCTCCTCCACCACTTTGCCTGAGTAAACTGGGAGGGAAACTTACAAAGTAAGCTTGCCCATGTAAATGTAGTCTGTCATTCAGGTTATGTCAAAGCTTTCTGTGTATCATAACAAATGGTGTGTCTTCTGCAAATTTAATCATCTTTGAATTTTTCAGTAGATAAAAATGCCCTTTTTTTCCCTCCAAAGTTGAATATATTGCTGCTGTTTTCTGGACATTTGTTCACTTTTATTTGGTATCAGCAAAATGCACTGTGGAGCACAGGGTGTTAAAGTTCTGAGCAATGGTAGATTGTTGTTTGTCAGTAAATAGCCACCTACTCCGTCCTTTGGAGGGCAAAGATAACTTTATCCAAGTGGAAAAATTGAGAACATGCTAAGTAAGGTGTTTCAATGCTTGAAAACTAACTTCTAAAGAATATGAGCAATGAAAACTACTCTGGATTTGCTCTGTTAACACACTACCTGGATGAGGCAAGGCAATGCCCAGAGTATCTGCATCAGGAGATGATCTGTCTGCTGCAGGAGACTGAGAGGAGCAGGTGCACAGCAAAGCCAGCAGGTTCACAGTCACCAGCACTGGGGCTCAGTCACCCGCAGCCTGACTAGTCATGCCAGGCTTTTCGTGTCTGTACCCCTGTCACATCTCAAAACTTCACCCAGACACCCTGCCACCCTTGCACCCACTGGTGATTGCTGCCACATCCATCCTGTGGTCCTGCTGTGGCCAGCACAGCTCTCTTCATCACTCCTGGCCAGGGATGAGCAGAGGCTTATTTTTCCAAACATGTTTACTGATCCCCTGCAGAGTAGTTTAGCAAAACCTTTGTGGCTGAAGAGAATTTTGGTTGGTTACCAGTTGATGGCACAGGGGTTGTTCCCCCTTCCAGTCAAGAGACTGTCACTTCCTAGCAAGTGTGAACCCATCTTCATGCTTCCATGAGCAGACAGTGCAAGTTGCCTGGTTTGTGTCTGTTCAGTGGGGGATCCATCCTGAGGGGTGAAACTGTCACCGTCTTTCAATACAGATTTTAATACAAACCCGCACAAAGCATTTTAGTTCTGAACTGAATGACTGCTTTGAACAGAGCAATTAAGAGGATGAAGGAGAGGGGAGAGGGTAGCCTGTGTATCCTGTTGCCATATGCTTCCCAGGGTGGGTGTGATGAATCCGTGAGCAAATGAATCTGTACAAGAAAATCAACAGAATCAAACCAGGTGCTACAGTCATGGACCGAGGAATGAGAGGTTATAGCTGGGGATCCCACAGGGATTGACTGGGACTTCATTTGGGAAGATTAGATTTAGGATCATTAATTGCTTATGAAACCCTTGAACACATTATGTTTAAATTCAGATTAATTGCCCCAATCTGCAATTAATTTCAAAGCTGCTGACAGCATTTCGTCACTGACACAGACATGAAGGAGGCTTCTGAAGAAAATGTCTGTGGCTGAGCTTTCGCCCCACAAATGATGAAGCATCACTCCCAGAATCACGTCATTGGCCTCTGTCCCCTCTAGACATCTTCTCCTGCAGGTTTTTCAGGTTGGATGTGCAGGAGAATTGCAGCCCAGCGTTTCTGAGAATGTTTCATGGCAGTGATAATTACATAGTGAAATGCAAACTAACAAGCTGCATCTATTTAGTATTAAGGATTAACAATCTCAGCTTTAGTCTTTGCTTCCCTGCAGGGTGGCAAATCTCACCAAAATCATGCTTCAGTAAATGCAAAAAGTGTCATACACAGCCTAGGCAGAGTGTTTATATATAAATAAGGTTCTTACTCTCCTCACCCATCATCTGGGACCAGACTTAATGCTCTGTAGCTTCTGTTGCCTGAGGCAAAACAAAGATGCAAACTTACAGAGTCATGGAATCACAGTATGTTTTGGATTGGAAGGGAACTTAAAGACTATCTAGTTCCAAACCCCCACCATGAGCAGGGACACCTTTCACTAGACCAGGTTGCTCAAAGCCTCATCCAGCCTGACCTTGAACACTTCCAGGGATGGGGCAGCCACAGCTTCTCTGGACAACCTGTGCCAGGGACTCACCATCCTCAGATTAAAAAATTTCCTCCCAATATCCCATCTAACCCTGCCCCCTGTTAGTTCAAAGCCATTCCTTCTGGTCCTTTCACTCCATGCCCTTGTCCCAAGTCCCTCTCCATCTCTCCTGGAACTCCTTTAGGTACTGGAAGGGGTTCTAGGGTCTCCCTGGAGCCTTCTCTTCTCCAGACAACACCCCCAGCTCTCTTAGCCATCACCAGACTTGCCATCACCTGCAGCACAAACACTGCTATGCTCTCCCCGCTCCAGGGTTATTTATCTCTGTTTCCAAGCTGCCTTCACCTATTCTTTATCATTGTCCCTTGTACACGTTTCATACAGGTGAGATGACAGTTCCTGGACACTGTAGGCCACACCACACAAAGGACTCATCACCCAATGCTTTCCTTTTGAGTCCTCTCCATTGTGCTGCTTTTTATAGCAAAGATGTCGTGCTTTACCCACCTTTGGTCATGACCAGCTGTCTGTGTCTGGACCTTCTCTCTGAATCAGAACACACTGGATACCCTGTCTACTTGATCTTTTGATCTCCTTGGCATCCATCTCCCAACTGACTGCTGATGGTGGGCTTCTCTTAAGCACCCTGGGACCAGCTGGAGAAGTGGCAGGAGGCAACAAGCTCAAGTGGCAGACACGGGCAGGGACTTGGCTGCTTCTAGCTCTATTTGTCTTCGTGTCCAGGTTTTCAGTCTTCTTTAAAGCTACATGGAGGTGCAACATTACAGAAGGGAAAATGTGTTTTAATACAGTATGTGCAACAGAGGTTATGAAAACAGCTGCCATCCCTGTGGAATTGCTGGTACCCCCACCCCTCCCACATCGCCTCTGGTAGGCAACGTGTGTGTAGTGGCTGCTTCAGACCATCATCAAGAAAGAGATCCAGTCCCTCATTCAGTTTGATTTCAGTTTAAAGAGACTTGACACTTCAAAGCAAGCCTCAGTCTCTGTTTGGGGTGACTTGTGTTGGACACTTACCAGAGATGGCAAATCTGTCAGTGCTCCAACACACCTGGGAGCTAGAAAAAGACTTCAGAGAAGATTATCAGCTCTAATCAGAAATGCAAACAAAACCTTTCAGGTAGGGTTTTGCTGGATGTTTTTTGTGAAAGCTACTTGAAAACACTGTTTTTTCTTGCATCCCTTTGGTAGCCACTGCATGGTGTATTTTATTTTCATGAGTGTGGACCTGAAGTGCCCCCATGGGGGTTTGTACATGCATCCTACTGGTCCAGCTTCCCTATACCAGCTCTGTGGGAAAGGTACACACACTCAGACCTCCTGACAGATCCAGCTTAATCATCTGCAGCCTGTTTTAGCAGGAAAAAAAAAGGGGGGGATAAAGGAAAAAATGACGTGACAAAGGAAAAGAGATGGGTTGCCTGCTTCATATAGGCAGGAAACACCAGATTTGCCTTGGATGCCAGATTTTGGAGTCCCATTGAGTAACTAAAGAAGAAGTGAATCCCTCCTCTCTTGAAGCACTAGCTGTCTTGTCAGGCTGGCTTCCCAGCTAGGATATCTGTATTCTGGAAGGACGCTAAAGGTTCCTTATTATGTAGTTTCTGTGGCTGCTTGTGTGAGTAAATCTTGTAGTCAGGTGATGCCTGAATAGTTTGGCACATATAATTTACTCAATGTATTCAGATATAGTGTCCTGAATACTAAGCACAGTTCTCTCACCAATGAAAAGGACTCATTTTAAATGTTGGGGTTTTTTTTCTTTTCCTTGGCAGTGGGGGTTGTATGTAAATCTTGCACTCGCATGTATGTATTCAAATAAATTGTTCTGGGTTTTTTTTTTTAGAAAAAGAAATGATCCAGACTTGCAATGAGATAAATGGCCTGTCAGGTCAGACTCCAAGGGGAAATATGGGAGGAAATAAAAATGCAGCTCTGGACTGAAATGGATGTGTAATCCCTTTTCTTAAAGTGTGCTCTGTCCTACCAGCCCTTGGAGGCAGGGTATTCGAGCTTTTTTCAGACCCTGGGAGGCTGTGCCCAGTCTCTGTCACTCATGTCCGATTCTGTGAACCATCAGTGGCATTGCCATCAACGTGGGAGTGCCCAGGCCTCCTTTCCTTTACACCACTGTTAATCAGGAGCAAATTCACAGAATGAGTGGGAAGTGAGGAATGAGTACAAGAATCAAGCCAACATAGTTTATATGGGAACCTTGATCTTTATGTTAGCTTACTCTCTCTCTAATTTCATTCTGGGATCATTCCCCTTGGATTCATATAGTGGCTGAGCCTCCTCGAGGATGCAGCCCAGCATGTCTGCTCAGAGAGGCCTCTTGCTGTGGGTACCAGCAGCTCTGTGGGATGAAGCCCACGGGCAAACACATCCACCTGCAGGTGCCCAAGGCATGACCTCCCAGTGACTTTAGGAAAGATCTGCTCCCATGGCCATGTCTGGCAACGCTTCTGCTCCCTGTCCCTGAGGAACAGCTAGAAACATGTCTGCATCTGTGCTGAGAGAACTGGAGGGTGTTTAGTATGCATAAAGCTTCGCTTAGTTTCTTTTTTTTTTTCTTTCTTTTTTTCCCCCTCTTTTTTAATTAGAGAGCTGGAGAGCTCTGTAACACTGAGCAGCTATTAAGGCACAGCCTGTCAGCTGTAGCACTGGCAGGTGGGTATCTACGGGCTGTATCTTGGGTTTGCTGATAGGGACCTCGCACAAAGAATATCTCCCACCTTCATCAGTCCCTCTGAACCAGCCTGTCAGCTCAGGAGACAGGGAATAAGGCTCAAGCTGTGATTGCAAGCCACTAGCTCCCTACCGGGGAGCAAAGAGGACAGGAATCTAACCCTGGGCTGATTTGTAATTGGTGAGACAAGAACACATTTGAAATGAGATAGCTGCAATTAGCATGAGAAGCACTACAGCGATCAAGAGAAATGCTTCGCAGTAAGAACAAGCTGTTGCTTCTCTCGGGGGAAAAAGCAGCAGAAAGGTAGCCTGCCTGAAATGGGCTAGCTGCATCAATTAGACAGAAAGTATACAGCCAGATGTCTCTCCCTTAAAGCATGCAACTGATTTCAAAGGAATCTTGGCTCATTGAAAATATAAATTATTATTATTATTAATCTGGCACCTTGCTTAGCTTAGTTATTTTTCTTTTCCCTTCGTGTTGGGGTCATTATTTTTGACTACTTCTATAATTTTCGAATGTACATGGAGGAGCACAGGGCCACTGCAACATTTGAGAAGAATGAGACAGCATTTATGAATCCAGCAGTGGAAGTTGATGGTCTGCAGGCAGCTGCTCTCCCAGGCCAGTGGTCCCAATAGGGCAGTGGAGATGCTGGCAGTGACCCCACATCCTATAGGTGGTTGGCCAACACTGCCCTAATTCCTTCACTCATACCTTTCTTCTCAAAAAGAAGTCAGGCAGCTTGCAAAAACAAAAGGGCTCAGAGGTGCTGTTTACCCCTAGGAATGGGAGGAAGAAAACTTCTAACTACTTTGTAATGGCAGATGACAACTGAGATCAGAGCTATTACCAAAATTTCTGATAAACACATTTCCTGAAATCAGTGACATGAGCATCTTCCACTAGCACAAAGCTCTTCCCAGAAATCCCACTTCACTTTATTTTCTTCAGTGGTAATTTTAGTCTTCCATATTTAACACAGACTGCAGGTTTCTGATATCTATAATTTTCTGGTGCCACTTCAGTCATGACACAGCTTGCATGTGACCTGTTCATCCACAGGAATCTGGAGATGAAATTTCAAGCACTTGAAGAACAGTGCTTGAGCATATGCTGAATGCAAAGCAGCTGACATTTCTGTAAAAGTTACTTACAAGCAGTACTAATTATCTTATTTTTCTGAAATTTCATGAGCAGCATCAGTGCTTAAAAACCATCAAGACAATCTGGAGAATAAGGTTTTGCTGGAAATGTTGATCAGAGCTCAGAGCTGTAGATGATAAGATCATAGATCTATGGAAACTGAATTTCTTCTGACAGCCTTCCCACTGCAGCAATTGTGAGTATCATAGAAAAGCAGAGGTTTCCATCTCTAAAAATAAATTCAAACAAGAGCATCTTGAGATATGCTTAGTAGCAGAGTGCAGCAGTAGCTGTGGCACCTCCCTTGATCTCCCCAAGGCTCAAACTGGGAGGATTCAGTCCACTGCCTTTCGTATATTGTTTAAATTGAAACACTCAAAACAAGCAGCCAACAAGTGTTCTGACACGAAAAAACTTGCCTTCAGGGTATCTGCTTTCTCACATGCAATTTTCTTTTTCATCCTTCCTACTTGTGCCTTGTTTTCCAGCCCCCTTATTAATACAGCAAGTAAGCATCCTTGATTCTCATCTAGCTCACAGTAAAGGGAAGAGAAAAAGAGGACAGAACCATCATTGCTCTGACAGAGCACAATGGGTCCTTAAAGGGAAAAAAAAAAGGGCCAGGATCAAGCACTTTTTTATGTTACAGGAGTGCAACAGACAAAACTGAATTCACAATGACTCAATGGCCTTGAGCAGAGACCTTAAGCCTGGCACTACCCTGACGCTTTGCTGGATGCAGCAGCAAATCCTGTGGATGATGTTGGGGTAACACTGGTGGATGTGTTGGGGTACGAGCAGCAGGGGAGGGGCCACACAATCCCGAAAACCTGCCAGCACCCTTGCTGCTGTATTCCCAGATGATGTGGGTGGGGGTTTCTGTCCTCCCCTTAGGCCCCAGATCTGCGCATGTGGGCAGTCCCTGGGGCCGCACAAGATAAAAAACAGGCAGGATTGTTGTCTAAGTGACACAACACGGATTTTCCCTGTTTTAGATAAACACATGCTTTAAGGGAAATACACATTTAAAGAAATTCTTCATTGTGAGTCTGGTGAGGGACTGGCACTGGTTGTCCAGAGAAGCTATGGATACCCCCCTCTGAAAAACACTGGTCAGGTTGGACAGGGCTTTGACCAACCTGCTCTAGTAGAAGGTGTAGCTGCCAGTGGCAGGCAGAGGGGAACTGTATGATCTTTAAAGCCCCTTCCAACCCAAACCATCCAGTGATTCTATACTCTAAGATTCTATTAATTGATGCTTCTGTGCTACTACAATTCCATGATTCTGTGATTTTGGAGGGGAAATCAAATCTAGAGCAAAGTTTTACCCAAAATGATGTCAACACAGCTACAGAGAGAGATGGAACTTAACATATAGCATGTGGTGTTACTCTTGGGGATGGTCCTGTGCAGGGTTGAGAGTTGGACTCGATGATCCTTGTGGGTCCCTTCTAACTCAGCATATTCTGTCTGATTCTGCATGTAATATCGACATTATTTTATCTCCTGCCCTTAACAAAGCTTAAAGAAGATTTTGAAGGAAATCCTAGAAATTGGGATGCAAAGGTACCTAAATAATAATCCAAGCTGGATTTATGTTCAGCAAAGGAAAGCCCACATTCCTGCCCCTATGTCTGTCACCCACCAGGCCGTGTCCATGGTTCCTGTGTCCCTCTGCTCACTGTGGCAGAGGGAGTAGGCTGTGAGAGTGGCCTGGGAGACTGACTCAGGCCTGAGCTGACTCAGATTTCTGACTTTCTCTCCCTTGTCAAGGAGCTGTAGCAGTGAACTCTGTCAGCAGCAAATCTCCTTGCCCACGTAAATGTAGTCTGTCATTCAGGTTATATCAAAACTTTCTGTGTATCATAACAAATGGTGTGTCTTCTGCAAATTAAATAATCTCTGAACACTTTCAGTGGATAAAAATGGTTTGGTTTTGTTTCATTTTGAGATTTTGTTTGTTTATTTGTTTATTTGCCAGGCAGGTCCATGTGGCACAGACAGTGCCAACAGAATGATAAGCAGTTGCTCTACACCTTCTCAACAGGGTTTCCGAGCATTCTGGGGGAATGCTCCCTTTTGGTTGCATTTGGTTTTTAGGGAACAGTGCCCAGGCAGCAGCCAAATCATCAAAGGGAAGTCAGTGATGCCATCTGAACAAAGCACAAATGTCCAAGTACCTGCACGCCCACCATTGGAACCAGGTACACAGGTTCACATGCACTGACTGTTCTGCCTTGGGTGAGAGACAAAAAGCAAAAAAAAAAAAAAATCCAATATCAGAAGTGTATTGTAAGAAATAAAATTTTGTATTTCTTACTTGTAACAAACACAACTTTGCCACTAAAGAGGAAACGGCCGCAAGTTTACACAGGTTTATAAACTGCACTGGAGACACTTTCTAGTGAGTACTAAAGAAAGTCTGGGGCTTGGCAGCTGGGGGATGTGGCTCTGGGGGCTGTGACATCACTGAGGATGGGTCACATCCCGAGGCAGCCCCAGCCTCAGGCCAGTTGGATTCTGGTGACCAGTGAGTGCACTTGCAGGGAGAATACTGGGCTGGATGGGGGCGGGACAGGTGCCCAGGAGGTTTCTAAGCCAGAGCCAGACCCAAAGCTCTGAGGGCAGGGCACTGTAATGCCCTTGGGCTTGGAGAGGAGGAGTTTAGGGGTCTCCTTAGTGGTGCCAGGTGCCCAGAGAGGCTTTGGGGACATGCCAGATGCCTCCAAGCCCCTGTTCACTCCTACTCAGACCTGCTGAGCCCCCTTTCATCCCACCAGGCCATGTGTTCGACACTTGTGTTCATGCTGGCTCTGCTGGCCATCAGGCCTGAGATATTTCACCATGACGTGGACACAGAGAAATGGATACTGGAGCATGAGGAACTTCTGAGAAATGAGATGGCTCAGATGCTGGAGGCGACTGAGGGGAGCAGGGACACAGTGGAAGGCCTGCTTCTTTCTGTCTTGCAGCAAGATTGGCTGTTTTGGAGCCCTGCAGCAGCAACCCTGGTCCTGCTCACTTGTGGCTGCTGGCTGGCCAGGAGAAGGAAGCGTGCCTCTGCCAGCTGCAGGGAGCAGGAGAGATCCAGCATCCAGAAGAAAGGCAACAAGCAGCAGAAGAAACACAACTAGCTGGCCAAGAGAAGGAAGTGTGCCTCTGCCAGCGTTAGCTCCTTGGCTGTGCCAAGCCCATCACCAGTGGACACAGTCAAGGTAAGGCTGGACGGGGCTGTGAGCAACCTGATCTAGTTGAGAATGTCCCTGCTCATTGTGGGAAAATGGGGTCAGATTAGATGGCTTTTAAAGGTCCCCTTCCAACCTCAACTGTTCTGTGGTTCTACAGCAAAGCCTGCCCAGCACGTGCAAGCTCCTGAAGGAGCTGGTGGGTGACCTCCTGGATGTCTGCCAAGTGCTTTCCAAGAGGAACTTCATGCCAGAGCTGCAGCCAGCCACTAGGACAGACAGCCCCTCTGAAACCTGGAGCATCCACGAGAACGGCATCAACTACCACCTGCTCGTGATCCTGCGGCCACCCTGCGGGCACTCGTTCAGCCTGGGCCCCACAGAGCAGCTGCCAGCAAGTCGCTCCTGCATTCGTGTGGTGCTGGAGTGCACATGCTCGAAGGAGCAGCTGCTGGGGCAGATGTCCTGTTTTCTCCACTCCACTGGCAAGGATTGCAGCTTGAACCTCCTGGACACCCTGTGCACAGGCGACTACCTGGATGTGGAGAAAGTCACCTGCTGGGTCCAAATGTTGGTGACAGGAGCCTGGCTGCTTTTGCCTCAGTTGCAGCACTGTCAGCTCATGGTGCTGCCCTCCTGCCAGTCCTGCAAGTTCCAGCTGATAGGCATCTCCAGGACGCAGATCACCATGGAGATGGTGTTTGCAGTGCAGCAGGGCAGCTCAGGTGCCTCCCTGAGCCTCAAGTAGACAGCAGCCAGCACTGCCAGCAGCACAGCATTGCAGGAGAGCAGCATCAGAGACTGATGACACGGTTGACGAGGAGCTCAGCACGAGCAGAGCTTGGGCAATCTCTGCCGGCCCAGTTGAACCGTGAAGTGTAGAAGTGTAGAAAGATAGAAATATAGAAAGATAGAAGTGGAGGAGAATAGAAGTGTAGGGGAATAGAAGAGTAGAAACGTAGAGGCACAGAAGAGTAGACCCATAGGACCGTAGAACCGTAGAAGAATAGATGTGATAGCGGCAGAGAAGAATAGAACCATAGGACCATAGCAGAGTAGAAGAATAGAGGAGTAGAAGAGTAGAACCACAGAAGCATAGAATTGTTTTGGTTGTAGGAGTTCTTAAGGATAATTAATGATATTCCAGGATGGAAGGATAGAAGGAAGAAGGGAAGGAAGAAAGATATAGGAAGATGTCTCCCCCACTGTTTGCCCCTCTGAGAAGAAATGTTGTAATTTTTAAGAGTTCTTAATAGATGACTCATGAATAATGGAGTTGACACTTGGGTAAACATACTGAGACTATAAACACACACCTGATGTGCCTACTGTGCTGACCGGAACAGGACACCTCTACCAGAGCCACCCAGGAAGGAAGAATGAGTTCCTGAGGAAGAGCCCCACTCACCTGCACAACCCTTCCCAGACTTGTCCAAGGTATGGTGAGTCCAACACGGTCTCTTGCACCTACAAGATAGGAGATACGTTGTTCACCAAGTGCCTCCTACTAAATAAATCAACTGTTCTTTACAAGTAAAGCAAGGTTTGAAGTGGTTCTTGCAAGTGGACACAAGGAATTTTTCACAATTGACCATTTTAGCAAAAGTTGCTGTGATTTGATTGGAAGAGAAAGATCTCTACAAATAGCAATAGAGTAGCTGAAGGATTCTTGAATTAAAATGTATCTCCTTTCACTCCTTCTTCAGAGATGGTCACTTAATAGTGAAGGCTGTGAGCAGTTTCATGAAAATGGTACCTTTTGACCAAGTACCACAACATCTTATGTGATAGTTTCTAGAACATGGTGAAATAGATCTGTGCGGAACTAAGTGGAAGTGCTTGCTTCCATCTAAAAAAAGGCTTTGGCTTTAGTTTGATTAAATATATCTTCACATGGAGTCTGTTCAAGCATATCACAAGCAGAAGAGGCAGGACAACAAAGGAGATGGGTTGATCAAAAGCAGCTTAGAAAGCAGGGTGTCCGTAATAGCATGTTTCAGAGAACAGGGTTTGTTAAGCATTATCTAAAATTCCAAGACAAAACAAGTATTTCTGTTTATGTAGTTCCATTCAACTTCCCAGCAATGTTATGGTAACATAACTGTGGGTCTACACCCAATCTGGTGGCTGTTGCAGGACTACTGAAATATTTATTTGAGATGTTTTAGTTGCATGTGCTTTGATTCTGCTGACCTTTTACAGCTCTTTTCTAATAATACTTGATTGACTGGATTTCCCAGAAAGCACATATTTGCCTGTGGTGAGACACTCTCGTCCTGGAAGATGATGACTGTTTTCTGCTGTCCCTGGAATTAATTTATCTTGTTGGGAGCTGAATTTTCTTTGCTCACACAGCCAGCTTTGTTTGCCCTGCAAGGTCCTCTCTCCTGTCTCCCCAGTCCAATGGCACTGGGCCCTTCCTGACTTGTATTTTCTTAGAGGAAAAGCTGGAAGATTGCTCTTGCCTGGACCCAGCAGTGGTAGCTGGACAAATCCCAACATGTCTGTTCGAGGTAGGAGGAATAAATTTCTGTGACTGTTTGGTCTAAGAAAGGTGATTGGTGGAGTGCTTTGAAGACATACACTTTTTTCTTTCTTTTGTGGCTTTTTGAGAATGAAGCACCCAGTGACATGTGAAGCTGTTACTTTCATAAATGACAAAGGAAATAGTTCTTCAGGTGGGCTCAGGTTCCACCCTAAATTCAGTAATGCCAGTGTGTGTGCCTGGGGATAATTTTCCTGCCTGTTTTAAGCTTGCAGCATCTCCACAGTAACTGGCAAGTGACTTTCCTGTATCTCAAGCCATGAACTCTTGTCATGGTCCAAAATCCAATTCTCGAGTCCAAGCCCCCCTCCCACATTTCAACCCAGTGGGAGATGGGTTTTCCAGACATCACACAAGACTCCAAAGGGGGGGAAGGGATTATATATTACAATGACTGTACAAATAGATAGTATAACACATCATATAAAATTTTAACTATCTCCTCTATGATAAAGCAGTATTTACAATGGATCAAATCTCTTCTCTCTCCAAATAAAAGTCCAGAAGGGAAGAAGGAAGAGATCCTTTCCACTCTCAGAGCAGCAGTCTCTCTAGGGCAGCAGCCTCTCTCCTTCCATGCAGCAGCTGTGGCTGGATCTCTGCCAGTGCACAGGAGGGAGGCCTCTAAGCCCCTCTCAGCCCTTCGACTCCAAGCAAGGGTCTTTCTCTTCCATGGGCTGCATTCACCTGGACAAAGGTCGCTTCACCACGTCATATCAATGAAGTGCAGAAGCCTTCGTGACAGTCCTTATCCTCAGGGGATTCAAATTCCCTTGCAGAGCTCCTGTGCTCTGTCTCAGAGCAGTGGGGGGGTGTGAAGCCCTCCTCCGCATTCCTTCAGCTCCAGGAAGCCTGAGCTTCTCAGCTCTTCTCTCTGCAGTGCATGCTGCACCCCAAGATTACCACCCCTCCTCTCTAGGAGAGGTCTCCAAGGAGTTTGGGGAGTTTGTTTTAGTTCTTACCCAAACTCTCTCTCTCTGTAGAGCTTAGTCCTGCTCTGTCTCCATCAGACATTTCTCTGTGTCTCTCCTCCTTGGCTGCAATGCTTGTTTGCTGCTCCTTATCTTCTGGCTCTTTGCCACTGTTCTCTAGTCAGTACTGTTCTGGTGCTGCTCCTGCTGCTGCTTATGGTGGAGAAAAACTCCCAGCTTCTCAGCTGCAGATATTTGGCCCAGTCTTACACTGTTCTAAGTCCCTGTAGCCCCCAGCTGGGGGCTGGAGGGGGCTATAGCCCCCAGTGGGGCTCCAGGCCCCTTCCTCGTGGCTTTACAAAATGGCCACTCTTCTCCAACAACAACTACAACATTCTTTTCTGGTCTGGGTGATATGTTTATATTTTGCAGAAGCACTCATTGGCTCAACTCCAAGGGTAACCACCCCCTGGGGGTTTACTGTTTTATAACTTCAGGGGAAAAACTTTTTTTTTCCTCCCACCACAACACTTTTCTTCCCCACCACCCTGTTGAGTTGGATGAGTGAGAGAGCAGCAAGGTGCTGGTCAGCCAACCCAGAGCAACCCACCACATACAGGAAGATATTTAATAACCTTGCACCCTTAACAATTAATACACTTTTGATTTAGGGTGACATATTGGTTTTTGTTATTTTGGACTTGCATTTCCTGAAGTGCAGAAGGTTGCTGAAAACCCCACTAAAAATCCTCTGGGGAAAGTATGCAGCAGTAGAACAGATGCAGAGCCCAAAAGAGCAAAATCCAGACATCTTTAATGGCTGAGGATGCATATATGAGATAAGAGAAACATGTTCCTTGGCTTCCTTTCTTGTTCAGGAGAAGTCTCTGATGAGGAGACTGTGCAGTTCCATGCAGGGGGAGGTAGATGGACCTGGTATGGGACAGTGTTAGATGGAGGGGTGCATGTCTGTGAGGATCTGCTGTGGAAAATCTCTGAGTTTTCTGCTGCATCTTTAAAGCATTTTCTAAAATGCATACCCCGCCCCTCAAAACTGTGTTTGCTTTGGCTGCCACACTGCTTAGCATTCGTAAAAATGCCTCCAACAACATGCATGACACAGGTCCAGAAGGGATGGCTTTGTGTATTTATCAGCTGTGGACAGGGCTGAGTGATTCACATTGAAATTCTATTGCTTTGTCATAGCTGAACGTCGACTGAAAGAGTAGTCAAAAAAACCTTTTCCAACTGTCAGTGGTGTACCAGTAGCTCAAACACTTGCACCTTTCAAGCTAGATTTGAATAATTTGATATAAACAAGCATTTGAATTATGAAATGAAAGTACAGAGATAGCCCTTGAAAGACTCCAAAAGCATGATGTGTGGCCAAGTGTCACTCAGCAGGGCAGGATGTATAGCATGGACACTTGAGATTTTGCCCCAGGGGGCAGCAAAATGCAGGCACAAGCCTTGCTTCTCCACAGCCTATTGCTATATTGGCCAAACCAACATGGGGACATTTTAATTTCAGTTTAAGAATGGTTAAACTTATTCTTCATTTACCTAATACAAGCCAATGTTCAGTGAAAAAAGGAAAGGAATTTTCTGCTGTTTGAACAAATCAGCCCAATTTTAGGCAAGTTTTGCAGAGGATCGGTGCATCTCCTGGTGAGGTGACCTCTGACTCTGGCACAGCCTCAGAAGTGCACCATCCTACATGGTCAGGTGAAACACAAAGAAATGCCCTGGGAAGGTGGCGGTGAAAGCCACAGGCTTCCACACACCCTGTGTTCTTGCAGCAATGACCTGAAGGAACTAGACAGGGGACAGACACCACCTCTCTCTCTGACCATCTGTTGTCAGCCATTACTTGCCTAGAAAGGTTTGACAAGCACTAGAACAGGTTATCCTGGGCAGTGTTGGAGTCACCACCCCTGGAAGGATTTAAATGGTGCAGTAGGCGTTTTGACAGGGTGTTTAGGGACATGGTTTACTGGTGGGCTTGGCAGTGGCTGGGTGGGACTTAATGATCTTAAGGGTCCTTTCCAACCTCAATCGTCCTGTGATCCTATTCTGTTCTAGGATTATTTTCCCTCATGTGTGCACATTATGGGCCCAACACTGGCTTTGGTAGGAAGCATTGCTAATGTAGTTTCTCTGAGTTTTCTCCAGCAAGACTACCCTTTCCTCACACAAGAAAACTTTTCTGGAATTTTAACCTAAATTCATCATTTATTGTAATGTCTTGGTACTCATCCATAAGTTCAAAAAAATAAGAGAGAACACCTAGACATTTTTTAAATATAGGGTTTTATGTAGGTCTGAGAGGGCTTTAATCTGTTTTCCCGTGTATTTCTCCTCTCCTCTCATGTATTCATGCTCTTAGTTCATTCCAGTCTCTCCTCTGTTTCATCCTACTTGAATTGAAAGATGAAGAGGAAGAACACTGTACAAAGCCATTTAAAATAATTAATCCACATATTTAGTCTTCTAGAAAGACTTCCACAAAAACACCACCTTTAAAATAAATGTGTAACCAAAATGGTAACTTTGAATTCTCAGAAATGTTTTCGTCAACACAGTACAGCTGTTCTTAAAATAAGTCATGAGTTTATGAATTTATTGGTTGTCCTGTAGGGATTTGTTGAAAAGCTTGTTAGTGAGGACAATAAAGTCCTCACTGAAAGTAAAATAGTACTAGAGGCGAAAGCCAAATATGCAGAATTTTAAATTGTCAGGTTTTATATCTATGCAGATAAAGGTGATAAAGCGTTCCCTTAAAATATTCCCATTTCTTGATCACCTCTGCTCTCAGGGTTATGAAAAAGCAGGCTATGAACTGCAACAGTGCCTCTTTCTATTGTCATCAGTAAAACTCTTCAGGTGCAATTTGTCTTTTCCAAATAGTGATAGGATGAGTTCCTGAGGGAGAGCCCCACTCACCTGCACAACCCTTCCCAGACTTGTCCAAGGTATGGTGAGCCCAGCACGGTCTCTTGCAGCTACAAGATAGGAGATACGTTGTTCACCAAGTGCCTCCTACTAAATAAATCAACTGTTCTTTACAAGTAAAGCAAGGTTTGAAGTGGTTCTTGCAAGTAGGCATAAGGAATTTTTCACAATTGACCATTTCAGCAAAAGTTGCTGTGATTTGATTGGAAGAGAAGGAGCTCTACAAATAGTGGTAGAGTAGCTGAAGGGTAACCCAGAACAAGCCAGGTTCCTAGAAATAGATGGTTGTTCACCAACTGCTTCCTGCTGGCTTTGGAGCCTGCAGCCAACCATGCCTGGTGTCATTAGGCCTCTGTTTAACTTCGCATGTGGCTAGAGGGCTTGTTTGCCTTTCATTTGCACAGACATGATCAGCTGTTCTCAGTGTTCACCTGTTGTAAAGATGTGTCATGCACCATTACCCAAGCAAATGTAATGCCCCCAAAGTAAATATGCCCCACAAGTTTGCAGGCAGTAATTGATGGAAAAACAGGTGTTTCCCCTATTCTCTGTGATTACCTACACATATGGCTTCTTTTATACCATTCTTTGGTCATTTTGTAGTGTTGGCTCCTGCAGAAAAAGAAATAATGTTACTGAAAAAGAGTGGGTTTCAGGGGTGTTCTTTGGTCCATAGCCAGATTAAATAAAAACAGCACAGCCTTTTCTAGTATTTAAGTAATTAAACTACAGCAATGACCACATCCACTTTAGGCATTGAAATGCTTTTCCAGCTACTCTCATTTTAAAACATGGTGCCCTGACTTAGCAAATTAAAGCTACATTTAAAACAAATTCCCACTTGAATGATGAACATTCTCAAATTGGACCTTCCAGAGAGAATCAATAAAATAATATTGACACCTGTGTAGCTGGTTGGTTTTATACTTTGCGGCCTGAAGTTTTGTTTTGCAAAAGCATTTAGCTGCTGACAGCTGTGTAAGATCTACTGGTCTTGCAGTGTCAATAACAGGAAGATTTTGTAATGATATGCAGGAAGAAATATCAGTGGTCACTTTATTCACCAGATTTTCAGCAATGTCTTGTTCTCCTAGGTCAATGCACTTGGAGAAAGAAAAGGAAGTGTCAGAGCAGCCTGAGAGCCACTCTCAAGTGGTGAAGGCTGGTGATACACAGTAGCCAAAACACTTAGTGGAGGACTGGGTTGATGTTTCATCCCTGTGCATTGATCTGTTCCCTCAAGTATGTCTCTGTCTCTGCATCACTCTTTTTTTTTTTTAATCGAAATTATATCTGCAACATAATAAGAGGATATAATGATGGCATTCCCCTCAAAACTTCTGAATCTTCTGCTGGTAAAAGTAGTGTTTTTTGATTTTCCTTATGCCCTGTTCCTGTTTATCTCTGCTCTTTCCTTATTTGCCTCAGCAAGAAAGACAATGGTTTCTCTTCTACAAGACTTATAAAGAAGAGTGGTAATGTTCTCACTTTATAACTTCCTGTGATGGTTTCATTTCAGTGACAGCTTTCTCACTTCAGCAGTTTCAGGGGTTTGTGCCTGTGCTTCTCACTCTGTAATCAACACATTTCTCAGGGTTCTGGCTACCATTCAGAGGTGATGAAGCTTCTGAACTCCCCATCCTTCCCCTGCATATTCCCCTGCAGATTTTGCCCCCTGCATAGTTCTGGCTGATGGGACAGATTTGTGGTCAGAGTGGAAGTGGTGAAGCCACATGGTACAAGGTGCAGGAGTGATCCTCACACCAGCATCAGCCTCAGCAGTCAGGAACAGGCATCTGGAGAGATGCCACAGCAGTCAAGCAGAACTGGGCTCAAGATTATGGACTTGAGCCTTAAATAAGGATCATTAGTTTCAAATGTGTTATCTCTACTAATGAGGAAGGAAATAGGGTGTTATGTGTAAGTGCTTGGCTTTTCAAAACCAGCCTTTCTCCCTTTTTCATGGACAAGTCTTTGAAGGATCAGAAATGCAAGTACAAAAACACACCTACAGCCTGAAACCTTCACATGCTTTTTGACAACAAGGAAGAAAAATCCACTTGGTTAAACTCCTAGCCCTTTTGATTCAGGATTTCATCTTCAGTATTATACTCTGTACTGACGGATATCTTACCTATGTGCAAGGGAACATTTTGCACTTGGTCTACAAGGAGATATGTCAGCTTGGGAAATGCAATGATTCCCACTGAGATATACTAAAAAAAACTAAAGAGCTGCTTTACCAGCAGTTCTGCGCCAGATACAAAGAGGTCCTTATCAGAATGTGGAACTCTCTTGATATCATGTTAAACTGAAGTTATAAAGGAGAAATAATATTTTTATAGTTGGTCTCATGCTTGCTTCTGATTTTACACTCAGGCAGAATACCACTGGGTGCATTAGGGGGCTAAATAAATCTTCCACTGATAAACAACAAACCTAAATTTTTTATGAAGTGTGAAACAATTATCTTTGACTCCACCTGATGCTGCTGAGCTATTTTTTTTGTGCTATTATTTATTGTGCTATTATTAGACGGGAATGTAGTGGGTTGGGCAGCATCTTTCCTGAATGGATGGGATAACCAAGTCCATGTAGCACAGAGCTCATTCTCTAGCACAGCTCAGAACTCTGTACCCAGTCCAGCCTCCTGCACAGAAGGATATCCCAATGAACAAACACATGTGAATGAATTAATAATTTAGAAAAGAGTACCTAGATTTTCAAAACACTATTAGGGATGCAGATGTTCTAACTCCTGTTTAAAGACTTGAGGATATATTGTCATTATACATACATATGACCCTCATTTCATTTCTGTACAGAGATAATGTTTCTGCACTGTTCCTTAATACCAGATGTAGAAGTCAAGCCAAGTTGTAGTCTCAGTGATTAGAAATGAGAGATAAAAATTCCTTTGTGTTTTGAGTAGAACAGCAGTGCTATAACTTCACAGGAAAAAACTCCATGGAATCAGAAACTGCTTGGTGACGTGACCACATTTAAAGAAGGCCTCAGAAACAGTGGTAAGAATGAAACGGAGGGATCTTTAAGGCAGGAAAGTGAAGAAAATGCATTTTTGGCAGTGAACACTGAGAAAATCATGCAGAGAATAAAATAAATTAAAATGAACAGAAACCACATGCCCTGATTGCTGGCTTGGTTTTGACAAACCTTGACCTGTTGTTTTACCATGTTGCAGAAACTGAGTTTGGGCGAACACCAGGATGCTGTGTAGTGCCATTTCATCAGTGTTCTATTCTATATCAATATTTATTGATATTCTCTTGGGCTTGTGGTATACTTACTACACACTCATCCTTTTTTCCCTTCTAGATCCATTCAGATTCCTACTGTTTTAGGCTCCTACTCAGCAGCAACAGTGGTTACAATCCCCCAGTCCTTCAGGGCCCTGGAGATTCTCAGAACCCTGGCACCCTGATGTCTGAGGTTGAGATGTCAGACACTGATGCACTGGTCTTGCACAATATTTTCCTCTCCTTATTGTCTCATATTTATGTTTTTAGTTGTCTTCCCATTTTTAGAAGCCAGTGAGGAGTAGGGCAGGCATATCTGTCACTCTGTAATAAACAGGAGGAAAACAGTATTGAACCACAGATCTAAAAGCAGCTTATTAAAATTTACAGTTTAAAAGTTGGAAGAGTCAAGCAATGAAATATAGTGAACTATAAGCTGAAGCTACTAAAAAGTTCATTTTCAGAGGCAAAGGAAAGAGCATTTAGAAAACTTTTAGAGGCATTTTCTAACCTGCAGAGATAAACAATGAAAGGGTAGATGGAAAGTTAAGTAAAACTGAAGGAGCTGGGGAAATGCACATGCAAATGGAAATAAGTGTTTGAGAAACTGAAGTATTTGCTGAAAAAAGTGCAACGTGATGTGATTTATATATATATATATATATAGTTTGAAATTGTTTTTAAATGAGTAATTGTACAAAATGAGTAAGCGTGCTTCAGGATAACTGTATTTGCTACATCATCAGGGTGGGCAGTGGGGCCCATTAAAGCACCGTATCTGTGGTGTGCCGGAGGTGTCAGGCGTGTTAATCAGGCTGTGCCGTCCGGTGGATCCCGGGTTATGAGCTTTACTGAATACAAAATGCTGTATTTCCCCCTGCCTTGCCCTCACACCCAGGCGAGAGGCGACGCGGGGCTGGGGGGAGAACACCAACCCGCGAAGGGATGGGTGCGAGGGGCGGGCAGGGCCCGCGCTTTTGCCTCGCCTTCGGCTGGGGGTCAGTCCTACCCATTACCTAACAGTAATGGAAACGATCCTACACCGGCACCGAGCCCCAGCCCCTGCGTTCGGGAAGCCGTCCCCTTCTCCGCGGGGACCAGACGCCCGTCCCCCCGAGCCGCCACCTCCCCCTCCATCACCCTCCGCCCCCGTCCCCCGGGACTCGCCAGGCTTCGCCCCCGCTCCTCCCGCCCCCTCCCGCTGGTTTCCGCGCCCCCCCGGGGAATCACCCCCCCGACTTGGGGGCCAGGTACACTTGACGTCAGGATGGCTGTCGTCGTTTTGACGTGTAAACACTCATTTCCATTCCGGCTCCGGAGGGTCTGGGAGCCTCGGGCAGCCGCGCCGGCAGGCAGGCAGGCAGGGATCCGCTCCCCGCCATCGCGTAGCAACGCGGCGCCGCAGCCCGCCCGCATCCCGCATCCCGCATCCCTCGTCCCTCCCGCGCCCCGCGGCCATGGCCGGGCGGCGCTGGGCCGGCCCGTGCGTGGCCCTGGCCGTGCTTTTGGCAGCCTGGAGCCTACCCCGAGGAGGCAGCGCCGAGAGGCTCTTTCTCAACGAGTGGGCGGCGGAGATCCCTGCCGGCCCCGACGCGGCCAGAGCCATCGCGGAGGAGCTGGACTACGACCTCGTGGGGCAGGTACGGCCGGGCGGGGGGCGGCTCCACCACGGTGCTCCTTGCCTTCTCCCCTCCCTCGAACTTGTGCCCAACTGGCGCCCGCGGGGCTTCGGGGAGTTTGGAGCGCCCTCTCCCCCAGCGGGCCCGGGTATGTGTCCGGGTCCGCATCTGGCGCCTGGACGGGGACGGCGCTTCCAGAGGGGACGGGGCGGGGTGATTCGGCCCTTCCTCAGGAGACCAGTCAGGGGTCGGGCAGGGACCTCCCGCTCTCCTTGAGAGGACCAGGCAGGCTCGGGCGGAGGGTCCAGCTCTCTCTGAAGGGGTCCAGGCAGAGCACTTGGCTCTGCCCGAGGAGACCGGACAGAGTCAGGAAGGGCACCCCTCTCTCTCCTGAGGAGACTGACCAGGCGCCTCGCTGTCCCAGAGGGTCCCAGGGCTCCCCGTCTCTCCCCGAGGAGTCTGGGCAGGAGGAGGGCGCGGGCAGTCCCGGCTCCAGCCCCGCGCCGCCCCCGCCCCGGCGGCTCCATCGCCATCGCGGGGCTTCTCCTCCAGCCATCCCTCGGGCGCTTTTTTGGGATGCCGTGACGTCAGCGTTGTCAGGGATGAGTAACCGCCTTGAGGGAACAGCCTTGTCTCACCTCCCGGCGAGGGTTCTGTGCCTGGCACCGCGTCCACCCGCGCCGGGACCCCGCTCCGCCCGCGCCTCTCCAGAGGAGTGGGTGGCCGGGGTCGGGGTCAGCCCTGTTCCGAGCGCCTTCCCGCCCCCTGCCCAGCCCCACGTCCAGGCACAGTCGTGTTCTCCAGACTCTCAACCGTCACACGTAAGTGGGACCCCAGCTTCGTGGCTTTGCTCGTTCTGCCTTTGTAGTCGGTGCATTTTGCCACCACCAATTTTCAAAAGCCCGTCCGTGGGGAAGGCGGGTGTTTAAAGCCACCCCAGCTCTCCCAGTGACCGGCTCCTGTGCAAGGGAAAATGCCATTGCAGTGGGTGCCCGTACAGACCAGCCCCACAGTGAGATATCTGCAGCCTCGCAAAGCTTTTTACACCTGTCCAGCTGAACCCCAGGAAGAGCAAATAAAACTGGGGTGTGACCACACATAAAACCTGCCCTTTGAAATGTGGCCCTATCAAGGTGTGTCCATGAGTGTAAAGGTCACTGCTAAAGGTGATACCTTACTGAGTACTGTAGTAGTCATGACTGCACTTGAGTAGCCTAAATGAAAATATTCCCCCAGTTTCTTCTGACAGCGCACTGTGATAAGCACTTGTTACTTACCACAGTGATGAGCACTCCTTACTTGAAGAGTCTTTTCTAGTTCAGATTAAAATATCAAAAAGCGAGTTTCTTGCTCCTTTGTCTTTTGAGTGGAATGAATTTGGTCGGATTCTGATTGTTGTTACTTGCTGACTGTGGGAAAATTCCTCTTGGCAGTTAAAGTATGCCTGTGTCTTACAGATTGGATCGCTCAAAAACCACTACCTATTCAGACATAAAAGCCATCCCAGACGATCCCGAAGAAGTGCCATTCATATCACTAAGAGACTTTCTGATGATGAGCGGGTGAGTGTTAAATTTAATCTTTTTTTTAATCTCCTTTTTTTTCCTGTTTTTGCCTTTTTTTTTTTTTTTTTTCTGTTGCCTTATTGCTGGATTCATAATGAGGTCACAGGCAGGCTTTCCTCGTTTTGCAAGTCTAATATATTCAGCCAACTGTACTCATGGTGAATAATACTTAACTATTCTGTCATTAACAGGCAGAATCTGACCCTTCCTTACCATATATTTTACAAGAACTTTCCAAATTAAGATCTAAGATGTGCAGCACTCTTAATTTCGGATGTTGATGTGTCACTGATAAAAATGTGAACGGGGATCCACAGGGCTTGGTTCAAAGTAAAAATCCATACATGCACTAAGTTTAATTAGGCCACGTCTGTGCAATTACTATGAGAATTAGATTTGATTTAAAGTGGCTGAGTATTAAGTAAAAAAACGAAGTAGGGAAAAAGGGCTGAGGTTTTGCCTGATTGGCTTCCCTGAAAAACTAAAGCCCCTTCTCAAAGGATCCATCACACATTCCAGACTTGCCACCTTTTCTTACACTGGGATCCCACTGCAGTCAGAGAATAGGCACACTGGAGAGCCAGGGATCTCAAGTGTGATTCACTGGTGAATAAGACTCCCAATTTATCTGACCTCTGTTTAAGAGAGAAGCATTTCTGTTTGTTAGCATACTGAAAAACTGAGGTTCATGACAAATTTGAGGAGCAGACCAGAATGCTGTCAGCCTCTCTCAAAAAATGTTTTCTGTCAAATTTCAGAACAACAAAATTTGATTTACAGGTCAGCATTATTGTAGCAATCATTGTGACAATATGAGCAGTCCAAAACATGAAGTAACCTAATCATAAAAACTGGCAATTTACAATATAAGAACAAATCATTTGAGCATGAGTAATTTCCTGTCTGGAGGTTTTAGATACAAATGTCAACTAGGAGGAAATATTCTATATGTGGTGAGACAGGGTCTTTGTTTTCCCTATTGTCTTTTAAAACCATACTCCCATCTATGTCCTTGCAAACATTGATTTAACAGTTAAAGTTGAAATAATTCTAACTTCAAACCCACAGCTTCAATGTAAACTAGTGTTCTAATTTATGCCCATACATATGATCAGATGTCCAATGTCATCATAGTACGATGTTCAGGAACAGAGTTTTAGTTGCAGTTTCTCCCTTTTTTGGACTTAATACATTGAATACATCTCTTACACAGGAAAGAATGACAGTGCTCAATACATTATATTCTAAAATTGCAGCAGAATGGAAGTGGTTGTGTTACTCACATTGCCACCAGACATTACTGCAGACTTGCATACTTAGATCCAGAAACAGGGCTTCAAAGTGCTGCAGGTGATTTGCTAAATTTACTCCAATTTCCCTTTTATTTACCATCTAGTATGCAAATTAACTCTGTGAATGAATGAGATGTAATTTTGCATTATGTAAGTGTATAAACACAAAGCAATCATGTAACGTGTAGTTACACGCAGACCTTTGCTCTAAAGAGCTGTTCTTGTTCAGCAACAGCCTATTTAAAAAAGTTTTAAATTCAGCTTTTAAAAAGGGAAAGAAAAAGGAATCCTGGTTTTTGTTTGTATAACGCCTCCATGAATTTCACGGTATGTTAAGTGTGAAAGCTGTGGTAAAACTTGGCTCTAATCTGAATATTTATCTGCTTCCTATAGTGTTTGTTGTAAAACTGATAAAGGCTGTGAATACATTGAAGGGGTATAATTATCCAGTTCCATAACTTCTTCTGGTGTTTGCACTAGTTTCCAAATCTACTTTTCTTGCAAGTAGATTTGAATCGAGATTGTTTTACTAATTGATATATCAGGGGCTGGAGATTTGGCACAGCCTTCAGCTTTTGCTGTAGGTGGATGATTGGAACCTCACCCAGCTGCTGAGTGACAAACATTTGGCTTGTTTGTCTGACATACGTGCTCGGGAGTTTCAGCTCATTTCCTTGCTGCACTTGTCCACAGTGAAAAAAAAAACCCAACATGGAAGTTGTCAATTGTTAATTACTGTTGGGTGATGACGAGGTCAGGCTTTGCTATGGGCAGGGAAGAGAGACAAACGTAATTGCTTTAACGTGTGCACAAGTATGTATAGTGCTAGATATCAACAGGGCAGTTTAAAATACACTTGCATAGGTATATTCATCTTCTATAACTGACTAAGGTTTGTAGGGGGCTTAGGACTAAATATATAGCAAAAAGAATAGTAAACATGCCTGGTGTAGCTACCATTTTAAAGGATTTGTGTCCTGGTAGTGAATTTTCATTAGGCTTTCACTACAAAATTGTATTCTCATCTAATGAATACTTTTTTTGTCATTTTAATTTCTGAGTCATTATTGTTTCATGTATGGCAATAAATGTAAGGATCATAAAGCCGTTCAATCACAGCACATAAAAGGAATGAAATCTACTCAGAGGTTGAAAGCAAAAGGTTAGATCCAAGGCACTCAGCATGTGAGGCTTGTCACAGGATCCTGGCAATCCACTGAACTTGAGTTTGCCTTGGTCGTTCAGAAATTAGGATGAAAAGTACCATCCTTATCTGTGTCAGAGTGACTGTACAGGTACGAACTATGAATAATGTTTTATTCCCATTTCCAAAAGTAGCACACAGCAAAGAGAGAGGTATCATAGTCAGGATTTGATTTGAATGGGCTTAGTAATACTTTCAAGGGAGCTGAGTGGGATACACGTTTAAAATACCACCAAGTGACTTAGAGGTTGCTCTTTCTGTGCACAAATGCTATGAAATTCATCGTATTGCTGCTTTAGAAAAACATGTGGAAAGCATTTTGGCTTTCAGTTGCCTTAAGTGGAATCAAGCCGGTGATGAAGGTAGTCCAATATTCATATCTTACTAATTGATCACACTTCAAAACACCACTCAGAAGGATACTTGAAGGTCTAGCTGGTCTATGAGTAACAGCATCATTATGATTGCTAGACTAAAGCCAGAGATAATCCTTCTTCTTTCCTTTTAACTCCCTGTAGAAATAGAGTGTGAATAAAAGGTAGATAGGGGAAATAAGCAGGCCATGGTTTTTCTTGTTTTGATGACCACCAGTGCTTAGATGACCTTCTAGCCATACCACACAGTTTTATTTGACATAAAAGCCTGCATTATGTCACTCACAGGAGTTCTACTGTTAACTTGTACTTCATGATTTTCTATGAATTGATTCTACAGCATCATGATCTCACCAAGCCCTCTTCCCCAAATCATGCTGTATCACAGTATAAACAATCCTTCTCTCCGTATCGAGCATCGCTGATTTTGCTTTAGGCATCAAAATTTGCCCATGTGAGAAAAACCCTTATGCTCTAGAGTCCTAAACCAAGGAGGTTCACTTATCATATTTTTCCAAATAATTGTAGGTGTCATGGGCAGAGCAGCAATATGAAAAGAAGCGAACTAAGCGTGACACTGTGAGAGACTCTGCAGAAAGTCTTTTCAATGATCCTATGTGGAATCAGCAGTGGTATCTGGTAAGAATTTGTTGCATTGTGGAACTGAGGATGATGGATTTTGGTTGTGCTCCATTATTTTGCTGGTAACAAAGTGATTGCACTGAAGGGAGTAAATGAAGAGTCCCTTTCATTAGCATATGCTGTAAAAATGAGAGATCTTTGTGCATAATATTTTCAGGCAACCTTCTATTTTATTTCGAGTGTTGTTTGTACAAAAATTCTAAAAAAAAATTTAGGGTGCTGGTTAGGATGGCGGTTGATACAAGAAATTTTAACAGTGGAAAGCTACATTTAGGATAATTTTAAAATGTTTGCTGTTGGTGTGTAAGACATCCATTATCATGTCTGACCCTGGCCATGTATTTCTTCACTAAAATTGGTAGTGCAGAATGCATAATTCAGATTAAACCAAAAGCATATTCATGCATGTGACAAGCACCTTGAGCCTCTTGGACTAGGATTCATGTGTAAGAGGGTCTCTACAGCTCACATATTCAAAAACCTCAGGGAAAATAAATTTCCTGAGCTCTGTAGTTTCTGCCTGCGTGTGACAACTCAGAAACACAGTTGATCATTTATGTTTTATATAGTTTCTTTCAAGAGCCCGTGTTTCCATTGTGCTTCTACCTCTTCCTTCAGTCTAGGTTTCATTGCTTTCACTCAGAATAACAATGGGATTATACGTGGGTATAACAAATCAAGAAGAAAGGTCAAGCACAAGTGTTGCCTGATTGGCTGGAAATACTTTTTTCTTTTTCAGTTCAGCTTAGAGAAAACAGGCCAAACTCTAGGCTGCTTGTATAATTTCTTATATAATAATTTTCTTCTATAATTCCTTCTTCCTTCCTCCTTTCCTTCCTTCCTTCCTTCCTCCCTCCCTCCTTCAGTGTATCTTCACACGTCACCAGAAGAAAATCTTATTTGATGGATTTGAGAGAACAAAATATGAAACCTCAAATAATTTCCTGAATGGCAGCAGTCAGAAAAGACAGCATAAAATGAAAGAAATGTCATTCCCATAAAAAATTTCTTTTTCTAAGCCTTGCATTTTATGCAGCATTCCTCTGTAAACAAATACATAAAAAACCCTGCAATCAGCTAACGTAATTAGGCACAGAGAAACAGAAAGAGAATTCTTCTTTTTGCATCTGTGCTTTTACAGGGGTTGTAAGCAAGTTTTCTGAATTAGATGTATGTGTTGCACATTTAGTATTAGAGAGAAAAAATGACCCATTTAGGAGCTACTCTTAAAAAAAAACCAACTTGCTGTGGAAGAGAAGGCTATATAAGATTCATAGTACCAGTTGCTTTACTACTGGAACAGTAATGAGGGTAGTAAACAGAAAGTTGTGATTCCACACAGTTGCTCCCAACCAAACGACTACTTTAATTGTTTTATCCATTAATTATTTTGCTCTGGCTAACTTCAACATCAGAGGAGAAAACACATTTGGAGGAAATCCAGCTCACTGTACTGTGGGTACTGTCTTGGCTCCTCATCAAATGAGAAGAACAAGCATTAGCAGGTCTGATTATTAACTCAGCGTTCCAAGGTCCATCAGTGCATCCCTACCATTCCCACATTTCTGCTGCCTGCCTCCAGTAAATACAAGATGCTCTTTGTTCAGAGGTGGCCTTCACAGATCTTCAAGTAGTGGGGTAAACCCTTCAGTGCTACTAGTATTTGATGAAACTAATTTTTGTTTTATCTTTGAAAAATTCAATCAAAATATACAAGTTGAGGATGAGATAGTTTACAGTGTCTTTAAAATATGATTTTGGACCTGTTTATTACAAATGGATAAAATGGTAACATATTTTAATCTTTTCTGTCCCCCAGCAAGATACAAGAATAACTCCATCCCTGCCCAAGCTGGATCTTCATGTTATTCCTGTGTGGCAAAAAGGGATTACAGGCAAGGGAGTTGTTATCACAGTACTGGACGATGGCTTGGAGTGGAATCACACTGACATCTATGCCAACTATGTAAGTTTGAGGAATAGAATGCTATGGAATAAATTAACCAGTTGTAAATTCGATGTACAGACACTCTTCTGCAGCTCTATGTCTGTTCTATAAATCAGGTTCTACAGCACAGAGACTGGAATATTTGTCTTAGGCATGGTTTGGAACCTGGTCTGTGCCATAGGAAGCTGAATGTTACTTAGCAATGGTAGTGGGGTGGGTATTTTGTTGTTTTATTTTTCCTTCAGTGGATTTAATTCTGAGGCATGTTTGTATACAGTGGTTTAATGTTGAATTATTAAAGCTCCATGAAGAAATAATGGAATTTTTAATGGCCATCAAGTTCTCCCCACTGGATTGCTGCCACTGTGAGGCTCACCAAGTAAATAAATACAGACTCTAGACCACATTTTGTTACACATTCTAAAAATGGACCTTGTAGTTTTCTGACTTTCTGTTTTTCTTTTTTTACATGTAGGACCCAAATGCAAGTTATGATTTCAATGACAATGATCATGATCCCTTTCCTAGATATGACCCAACAAATGAAAACAAGTGAGTAGCTTTCCAATTGCGTGAAGAGAACAAAACAGTATGATATTAATTTGTGTGTTAGAAGGTACAAATGCAGAAATATCTGTGTATGTCTCCTGTGGCAGTTTTGCAATAAGAGGAATAATTTGTGTAACAGAATCACATGGTGGTTGAGCATGGAAGGGACCTTTGAAGGTCATCTGGTCTGACCCCCTGCTCAAGCAGGGAGACCTAGAGCCAGTTGCTCAGTACTGCATCTGGATGGCTTTTGAATATTTCCAAGGAGGGAGACTCCACAACCTCTGTGGGAAACCTGTGCCAGCACTTGGTCACCCTTACAGTAAAGAAATGTTCTTGAATATTCAGAAGAAACGTCCTGTGTTCCTGTGCACAAACCTTCTCATGTAACATTGGCATAAACATTAGAATTAAATTCCCAAATGAAAAGCTTCATAGCTGTAATCTCCCTGTGATGTCTTAGATTTGTATGTGTAAGGTATTGATGTGTTTCTGTAAGCTGAAGGGAACAATCTGTGCATGTGACCATGTGTGTTTCTGGAGCGTTACCTCCCTAAGCAGATTTTTACTTCAGTCCTCTGCTTTGCACTGGGAATTTAAAAAAATAAAAAAGTCTCCTATGAAGCCCCTAGAAGAGACTGTGTCTTAGAGGAACCTACCAAGAAATCCATCCCTTCAGATCAGCTGTTGCAGCTAAGGACACCCATTTTCAGTTCTGCCAGTAGCTTTTGGATCGACAGAGCTGAGCTGGAACACTGAACTTCTGTTTCAGTGCATGCAACCACAGGTGACCACATATGAGTGTGACACATGGGCAAATACTGGAGGAGGTTACATTCACTCCTGTGGCAGTTTTTCTGTTTCTTATGAAGCATGTGGGAGCTTTATTTAGACCAGATTTGGCCTAAATGTCCTTAAGGTAATAACTGAGAAAGTATCAAAAAGCTTGATCACAAGACAACCAACCAGTTCACGTAGTGGACTTGTGCATCTCAGAGGAGAGAGGAGTTTTCTCTAATGCCCTTTCTGGAGCCAACTCTTTGATACTCAGTGGAGCCCCCTGGTGCATCTGTCACACCAAGGCCTATCCATTGTGGTTCAGGAATGGATTTTTTCCACAAAGAAGAGAACAGAACAGACCTCCTTACAAGTTGGTGCACAAAAGGAGTCAATTTCTTTGACAAATTAGGATGCCACTACTCAATATAGATAGTAAGAAACTGATGCACTGGTTCCCTGTTGACTATCAGACAATGCTGCAGCATCCACTACATAAATCAGTTTATGGGGGGGAAAAAAAGATCAGTCAAAAGATAAACGCCCCATGAATAAGACATTTGAAAAATTGCATTTCTGCTTTGTTACAGCATTATTTAAGAGCAAGAAGCCATTATCCTCTTGTTACAATGACAGTATCTCTTAAATCTACCTGTATTGCCTCTAATCTTTATGGAATTCAGCCCAGAAGCATTCAGTCATGTCATTGAATAACTATTACATAATAGTACAAATCTTACAGTTACTCATATATGAAGGTTTTCTGTATTGTGGAATTACAATCATCTAAAAAAAAGAATTGCTTAGAAAATAGTTGGTTACAAGAAAAAATTAGCAATGGATATGCTTTAAAGGCTCATTTTCTGAATTCCTAAATAAAGGTAGTAATTAAAAAAAGGATATCCAAATGTGTGATTAAAAATTACTTTTATCTTATTTCTGTCTACAAACAGCTTCTTAGCCCCATAATTTTATACTACTTTTGCTCTCGTCTAACATACTGGTATCTAATGTGTCTACAGACTTCAGTGTGACTTAGGTAAAGTATCCTCTCATAACGATGTTCCTTTGATCATTAAGTAGATAAAAATTATGTTTCTTGAAGCTTAAGGGAAACAAGTATTTTTGTGTCACATAGATACAACTCAAAAGCTGTTCAACAGCTGCACTGTATTAATTTAAAAAAGGACTTCCACCAAATCAAGGTCAATGATGAGTCTTTCTGTACATTATACCAAAGATGTTATGAGATGTTGTTTATTCTTGCTATATTTATTCAGGCATGGGACACGGTGTGCAGGAGAAATTGCCATGCAAGCTAACAACAGAAAATGTGGAGTCG
The DNA here is from genome assembly GCF_003945725.1 of Corapipo altera. Taxonomy (NCBI): domain Eukaryota; kingdom Metazoa; phylum Chordata; class Aves; order Passeriformes; family Pipridae; genus Corapipo; species Corapipo altera. Next base: position 1,073,941 of record NW_020884958.1, read on the forward strand.
GAGTAGCCTACAACTCCAGAGTTGGAGGTAAGAAAATGAAAATAATTGGATGTCAAATATGAATATGAAATATGAAACAAAACAGATCTTGAGTGTTTTCGGATACCATTAATATGAAATATGAAAGATTGCTCTTTCTTGGAAAACATGAATCTTGGAATGTTATAAGCTACAAATCCTGTCCGGCTATAGTGCAGTGTTAAATCTGTATGACAGCATTTCTTGAACAAACTCTGGGATTTGATCATGAGTAGAATACAGGTAGAATATACAGCAAGAGCAGTGACAATATAGGTGGTGGTGATGATTATGATAATAGCAATAATACTAGTAATAATAATATTAACAGTAATAATACTAAATAATACTAAATAATAATAATAATATTAATAATAATAATAATAATAATAGCAACAAGCTATATTATACCCAGACTTAAGACTGTATCTTTTAAGCAATAAGGGACCCACTTTTTACAACTGGTTATTCTGGAAGGAGGAAACATAGGGGAGGAGAGAGATTGAGTAGACTGAAAGTAAGAATATATAAATTTATACCCATCCTGGCTTGCAGCATATTGTTTCCATCTACACAATTGCATTCAAAAGGTCACGTCAGTCAGGATATTCAAACTGCTGGGGGTTTTTGTTTCAACACTTTACTTCTCTATTGTCACCATAAGTTAAATTTGAAAACAAGTAGATTCTTGCTTTCCCATCAATCAGTGTTGCTTTTTTAAGTGGTGACTAAAAGTTTAATCCATTAGAGGTTTATGAAATAGTCATGATAGAAGTATCAGTTGCAAATGGTTATTTAGCTCAGAGGAAGATATTTGTACAGGCCTAATTTTTCCATTACTCCTTTTTTTTTTCCTTTTAAACAATGGGATGAGAGTGGCAATTGACACCCATAACTGTCGTTCCCACCATTTCAGACTGATGTTTGTAGGTTCCCAGTTACTCTACTGAGCTGTCACAGATGTCAGCCTTGCAGTTTGCCTTTGCCATAATGCATTATGCTGTCATGATCTGTTTAAATAAAATATCTTACTCATAAGACGAAGATGTCAAATTTTCAAAGCAGGGCAAAATGGATGAAGCTGCAGAGATGTCTGAACATTCGCTGTGCCCATATTTTAAGGCTCTTGCATCTACAGAGGAGGTTCTTCCACAGCTATTTGGATATGCTCTGCACTCATTTGCAAATGCAAACTGCAGATCTGTGTGGGGTGATTTATCTAGAAAGGGAAAATAACAGGAGGAAAAGCAGTCCAGCAATCCACATTACCAAGAAAGCAGCTTATACTTGGGTGGGGGAGGAGGAAGGATGGAAAAGTTGAAACAAATTGTAAGCTGTTAGATGTGACCAGACTGATTAAGATAGGGATGTAACAAAAATATATTCAAAGAGCAGTGGAAGATACGAGAAGTCTTCAAAAGATTCAGATAAATTTGGAGTGTCTAAACACTGGAAGAATTTTTTCATGATAGAAGCTCTACAACATTAATTTCTTCAGAAGCTGTTTTTCTTCTTTTCTTTTTAAATCCATGAAATGACACATTGCACACTTCTATTTGATATTAGTACAGGATGACTTCTTTAAGTGGCTGTTTGCTTGTAGCAGTTGCCATACTGAATAAAGCCAGCGATGCACAGCCAGTGCCTTCCCTCTGATAATCAGCATCAGCTGCTTTAGGGAAAGAAATCCTGACATCTGGAAAACCTTGTTCTCCAACCTTCAGCATCAGAGGTTGGTTTAACTTTGCCTTGAGGGGTAAACCAAAATATTCCATTCAAATTTTTTTTTTTCCATGAAAATAATGACTTTAATAATCCTGAGTGTTCTCAGTAGTCACATCAAGGCCTGGCCCTATTCTGAAACCTTGATTAGTGCCTTCAATACTTTATGGCTGTGAGTCTCATAGGCTTTTTAGTGCACTGAGTGAAAAAAAAAATACTTCTTAATGCCAGTTTTCAAAAGTTACACCTTTCAGTGTCCTTTAACATTCACCTCTTGTTCTGTGCAGAGCTAAGAAATGTGTGTGCATCGATCACCTTTGGAGTAAAGCAGGATGTATGTATTTTTATGCATACCTAATAGTGTTGGGCTATGATATTTCCATGGTGCTGCCATGGAAATTAAGTGATTAAGTGGCTCCATTTTACAAAGGACTGGGCTGAGAGTTTCTGCACAGTGACGTGTTGCTAAAAATAGCCTTCAGCCAGGCGCATACATGTATGTGTCTGAAATTACCTTGGGCTTTGTCTGCTTTTGATTTTGTGAGACTGATGATAGGAGCAAGAATAGAAGAGAGTTTATGCAAGAGGACATAATTGGAATCTGCTTAGGAGAGTATCACTGCAGTCATCAAATCCCTGAGTTGACTCGAACAATCAGGATTTTTGATGATGACAAAGACAAGGCAGCGATTTTTTTCCTTGAACTGTTTTTGTCAGTGTGTGGTCAGTGTTCTTGTGTTTTTTTTTTTCTTTTTTACATTATTTATCTGCGGAGTGGGCTTTTGTCTTTTTCTGTGTGAAGTATCTGTGTGCTACTCTTCGTATTCCTGGTATCTCATTAGATGTTGCAAGCTCACACCTGGAGCTTGAAGTCGCTTTCACACAGGCAGATCTTTGCTCACAGCATGCTGGTATGAGAGGATCTCACAATTCTGAGCCAGCTGAAAAAAAGAGTAATCAAAGCATTATGAGCTTAAGCCTGTACCTGAGGCATAGGATATATCTCGATGCTTTTCCCAGCTTTGTGAGTGATAGCAGAGCAGTTGAGCGGATTAACTCCTTTTTCTGATTTTTGCCACTAGTGAATATGAAATAATAAAGCTCAACTTTATCTCAAGGGTATTACAAATATTGAGAGGCTAGCCATTTTAAAAAAGAATTATGCTTGCAATCTTTTTTTTTCCTGCTTGATAGCATAAAAAGAAAAAAGATCAAGAGACTGAACTGCAAGGGTGACGTAGGGTTTTTTTGTTGCCTTTTTTTTTGTTTGTTTGTTTTGATCAAATGACCACATTTTGCCTGCTGTGCTTTGGCAAGATCCCCATTTTGTGGAAAATAGCAGAAAATGAGTACTCATAATTCACCAACTGCCAGTGATGGTGCAGCTGCTGTAGCACTAAATGCCAGGTTCAAGAGAACCCAGATATTTTTATTGCTTGTAAACACGGGCTGAATCCTGACTGCTGTTGCTCTTAGACTGCTGCTGTTGCTGTGAGAGCCGTGCCACAGTGGGAATTTTGCCAAACTTCTTCTTTTTGTACCTTCTTCCAGCATTGGACAAGGGTTACAGTCCTGCTGCAGAGCTGTGTTTTTGTGTGGATTGATGGATCCATTGCAGATGAACTGCTGCCTGCAACTGAATTTTAAGTACCACTGAGATCAGGCTTGCTCTGAAGAAGATTAGATCATGCAGTTCCTAATAAATTGTTAATGGCTAGATATCTCTGGATTGCTCATAGTAGAAAAAACCATGGCAGTAAAACAACAGTGAGATTTTTTTCTGTGGTAAAGATTGAAGAGCTACTGAAATAGCAACTCACAAAGACAGCAGAACTTTAATGACTTTGAGGGCAAAGTGTTAGAACACTCAAAACTACATCTTTGAACTAAAACTCCTAGAACTCTTAAAGATAAAAGTAATGTTGGTAAAACCTGTGTTGGTAAAACCTATTTAATTTCAGTGGCATTTCAGTTTGAGAAGTCTTTGTTATAGATGTAACAGAGAGGAAAGAGAATGCAATAAGAAAAAGCAGGAACAGTAAGCGAGACTTTTTTGGGTCTCTCTAGAAGGAGAGAAAGAAAGAAATAAGAGGCAAAAAAGATTTTAATTTTTTTTTTTTTATATTTGTAGAGGACACTGAGCTCTGCAAATAAAGCTGTTTCACACTGATAGGGACTGTCTGCTCAATATTACTTACATGAACAGCAGTAGGCTGTGGCCGCAATAGTTATGGATTAATTTTGCTGGAATCTTTAAAAACAGTTAAGAAAGACAAGGAGGAGGGAACAGAAAGTAAATCCAAGCTACTTCTTTTTTTTTTTTTTCTGTTAAAGGTATCCGAATGCTGGATGGAATAGTCACTGACGCTATTGAAGCCAGTTCCATTGGTTTCAACCCAGAACATGTGGATATTTATAGTGCAAGTTGGGGCCCCAACGATGATGGCAAAACTGTGGAGGGACCTGGGAGACTGGCACAGAAGGCTTTTGAGTATGGGATAAACCAGGTATGATACTTAAAGAGAAAGATAAAGTAAAATGTGGCAGAGAACAGAATTTTAAAATGTTTGATAGCAGGGAAGAAATGAAAATAGTTTGTGCTGTCTTTGCTCAAATATATTTGAAATGGGCAAGATATATTTTAATAGTACAGGTCAGAGACATTTCCAGCCAGACCAGAACTTTTAGGGCTTTCTAAGGTGATTTTAGACTGCAAATCTCCACAGATAAGCTTTCTTTTTTCATCCTTACTTTTGCTGCCTTTGTCTCACCCTACCCCCACCCTTTTCTACTACTTGTTTTGCACTGAACAGTAATCGGATTTCTACACTGAAAGCCTATAAAATTTAATAAAAAGATTCTGCTTTGTGAATATTCTGTTATGTGAAATAGTGATGCACTTTAGCACCCTGTGGACGAGCTTGCATTGTGTTAATTGCATTAATTTATAAATTGGTTTGTATCATGATCCAGTTAAAATGAATATAGTAAAAATATATGACGAAGAGTACTGGAAGCAATGTTTTTACACTTTTTTTTTTTTTTTTTTTTATGTTACACTCTTTAGATCTGGTTGGATGATAAGTAGGGTGCAAACTGAGAGCTGCCAGGTATTTATTAATAAACTACTCTTGCTCTTGCCAGTGAGGTGAAAAGATACCTAAAGGTACTAATATAGAAAGGAAGACTAAATCAGAGGTGGGAGAAGAGAAAAATGGAGGAAAGCTTGAAGGACAGAGGCAAAGAGAGAATTTTGGATAAAGGGCAGTTAACATTAGCAAACAGAAGGGGAGAAGGAGAGAAGAATGAAGAGTCTGACAGCTGACAAAGATACTCTGAGGGAAGAATGGAAACCAAGGAGAGTGGCCTGGTAACAAACAAAGATCTATGCCTATAAGTAGGCAGCAAGAGAAGAGAGAGGTGATAATTAGGTGATAATTGGCAACAATTGTCCAGTGGTCTTACTGTGGAGAAGCAGGTTCTTTGGTGAAGAATGTATCATTTCTCATGGAGAGCAAACTTACTCATTTGTTTGTCAGACTTCCTTTTGCAAGGCTCTGGCTTGTCTCCATTCTGCTTAAAGTTAGTCATGTAGGGACTGGCAACAACTCTAGTCCCTGGATCCTTCATTCCTGTGCTGGTAAAGCACCTGAGCACAGACTTAGCCTTAAGCATCTAACAGGTGGTAGTATCACTCTAAGTGAAGTCAGACCAGGTGTTTAGATACACCAGTGCTTTTCCAAAGTGCAGCCTTTATTCTCAAAGATACTATATCATTTTCAGTAGTTGACACAGCTTGTCCATCCCAAGACAATATCTTTAAAAGTATCATGCTTTTAATGTTGTAAGTGCTGCGAATTTCCTAGCACTTGCATGAATAGCTTAAAATCTCACCTGAGTTGGATGACAAAAATCTGTATTTCAACTATTTTTTCTAGTGAATGTACATATAGTAATAATGAACATATATTAATAATGAACAACATACGAACTTTTGCTCATCACATGAAACAGATTTTTTTCCTCTGGAGGCCTAGCACAGTTTAAGATTGGATAGGGTGATTTGTGCTTAGGGTAATAGCTGTGGCGGTTTACATGCTGTCAGCTGCCAGCATCAGGTGTTGGCTGCTGCTCTGTCATTGCACTGTGGACACCAGAGCAGGGAATGAGTGTGGTTGTGTCTGAAGACTGGTGATGCTGAATCACAGATCTCTGAGGGAGGGGATGGTTTCAGTGTCGACATCATTTGTGCTGCTAACCCATACCTCTGTGATTACAGGAAAGGCAAATGAAGTAACCTCTGATGAACTTGGTATGTCTTAAAAATGAATAGGCATTTTTCCTAGAAATGGTCAGGATCAAAACAGCAGCATGAGGGAAGATTTACCTGCTGAACACAGGCTCTTTTTCACCTAAAAACCTCTTCTAAGGAAAGTTGCTACACCTGGAACACTAACCTTGGCCAGTCGAACTAAGAGATGTGCTGCAGGGTGATAAGTAGGATGTGTCAAACAGCTGATTTCTTCTATCTCTGTCTTCTACAGTGCTTATGGAAATTTGTCCTTTTCTATCTGAGAATGTTTGGTGTATTAGGTTTTTTGGGATAACCACTCAGGGTCTGAAATCTCTTTGATAACCAGTCATTTCTGTTTTCCCTAGGGCCGAAATGGGAAAGGCTCCATTTTCGTGTGGGCTTCAGGGAATGGAGGTCGCCAGGGTGACAACTGTGACTGTGATGGTTACACTGATAGTATCTACACAATCTCCATTAGCAGTGCTTCTCAGCAAGGGCTTTCTCCCTGGTATGCAGAGAAGTGCTCTTCAACTCTGGCCACAGCATACAGCAGTGGGGATTATACTGACCAAAGAATTGTAGGTTGTTTTTACCAGTTTCAGAACAAACAGAAATGTATTGCATATGCAAATAACAAATGAAACCTCTTAAATGCTTGGTTTCAAGTGCCTGCTTTGTGTAATGTGTGACATGCTTAGTGCTTTTGCCTTGAAACTTTGAGGGATTTGTAATCCAAAGTGTGATGTATCCCTGAAACATCTTCTACTGTAAAGCAATGGTTAGAGAAAATTGTTGTGTCAATGCAGTTAAGTCAACATGCTGAATTTGTCTGCTATTTCTGAATGCTGTTTGTGTATGAGAGAGGTCTCTGCATGGTTTGATATGGTACCATTTTTCAGAAAGGGCAAATGAAAAGAGATTTAGAGTAAAAGGAAAAAGAACCTGTGATGTAGGGGTCTCTGATACACCTTGTGTGAGAACAACAGCAGCAATAATTACTTCCAAACCTCTAAAAGGTATTTGGCAAGCAAACATATCAGTCTGTGTGCCTTTCTTGTGCTGAAGAAAATTGCTGTGATAAAATAATGTCATTCTAAGTTAGCCAGGAGATTAGTCTTTCTTAAGTGGCTTCTCTTTATAGTTGAGATGTAGATACATAGGATGATGAATTTGGTATTTAATTTCCAAATAAAGCACATATTTCATTGCAAATTATAGTTCTTATGCTGAAGAGGGAGCAGAACAGCAGTACTAACCCTATGAGTAATTTTCTAGCAAGCAGTAATTTTAAATGTTCTAGGCCCAACACAATGATCTGTTTTTATGATTCACCAGTAAGCCTGAAACACTTATTGTGAAATCTTACAATAAAATAAGATATTCAGTGTGGGAGTATTTTGTTCCAACACAAAGCGTTTTGATACAAAAATTATAGTTGAAGTAAAAGGAGTGGATTGAAATATGAACAGATTTAAACATCCATCACTTTTTCTTCTGGTGAGGTGTGTATTAATACACACCAAGTAAAGGATACATAGTTATCTTTGTGAGTGTGGATATGACTGTACTTGCAATTGTTTATTCACACAATCTGGGATTTTTTTGTTTTGTTTTGTTTTGTTTTTCTATCAGACAAGTGTTGATCTTCACAATGAATGTACAGAAACTCACACTGGGACCTCTGCATCTGCACCTCTGGCTGCAGGGATTTTTGCTCTAGCACTGGAAGCAAAGTAAGATGACACACCACTACCTTTTGAAACTCCTGTCCCTCAGCCACCCCACCATCTTCCCTGTAATATTGTCTGTTTGAAGTGGCACCACCTCATGCTATAGCTCCACTTTTTATCAGACTTGCTCAGCCTGATGACAAAAACAAGCAGCTACTTGCCTCAACACCTTCCTAGAAAAGCAGAATCAATGGAATTGAAGCCTGAGGAATTGAATGACTGAGGAATATTAGTCCATTTTGTGTATTGGCAACAGTGTTTACTGATTTTGGGTCAAATGCACTTAAAATGAGGCTGCACACGGATCAGGAGAACATAATTTGAAGACAATAGGTTGCAAGATTTTAAATTAGGTCTTCAGTCAATTTGCAGAAGATTTTCTGCCAATGATGAGGCATAAAATGGAAGGTGCCCAAGCTTGTTTGTCAGAGCAGGCAGGGAACAGCCAGGTTTGGATCCTGTAGGGCAGGTGGAATGTAGAATATGGGGAAGGTAAGAAGGGATAGGACAGTGGCTTTTCCACAGAAAATACTTTAGGTAGAAATTCACAGGCTTAGTACTTGGATGGTGCAGATTCGGTTCCATTTTCTATTGCAAACCCCTTTGGTGACATAAGCCAAGACACTCAGATGTTTTAAAGGGTGGAGTTAATCACAGAATCAAATACCCAGTGAAATTTCAAAGTCCGGGTTCTATAAAGACCGGTGGGGAATACTAGTATTGGTAGCTAACTTTAAATGCCAGGATGGTTTTGAAGGATTTGACTATAATCTTGCTAGACACCTGTTTTTCTTGTCTACCTGGAGAAGTATTGTGAGGATAAGTGTGTGACATGCTGTGTATTTGAAAATAATGGGATGCCATATACCTTCAAACCATGTTCTATGGCAGACTAATAATTGAGAGAAAAGTGCCCTAAACCAACTAACCAGGATCACTTTCTCAACAGCCCAGACCTAACGTGGAGGGATATGCAACACTTGGTAGTGTGGACCTCGGAATATGATCCACTGTCTGGAAACCCAGGATGGAAAAAGAATGGAGCAGGACTGATGGTCAACAGTCGGTTTGGGTTTGGACTACTCAATGCCAACGCATTGGTAGATTTAGCTGATCCCAAAAGATGGAAAGGTGTACCAGAAAAGAGAGAGTGTATTGTCAGAGACCAGAGCTTTGAACCAAGGTAAGAATTTGCATTAGCAGTTACCAAGCTTTTGTCTATCTTAGTAAAGGCTGAAGGATCATATTCTTCATAGATTGCCCTCAACCAGGCTAAGAGATTTCTTTTGGTTCACTTAGTTTTGCCTTACTGTATTCCTCAGAGGGTAGGCAAGGAGCATTTGCTTCTTGTTTTTTTAGTGTAAGACTGATGGAAATTACTAGAGTGAAGGATTCTTTAAGGCAGAACCCAGTCAGCTAAAGCGTGAATGTTTAGACACTATCAGAAGATAGACAAAAAGATAGTGAAGTCTCCTAGGGATTTAGAAAAAAAATATCTGTAATGGGTCTTAGCAATTCTTCTCCTTTGACAGGCATGGGATATGTTGAAATCAAGGTGACAGATTCAGCTTCAGTCATATATGTAGCCTTTCTCTTATGAAAAACAAGTGTCTCAAAGTCTCACTGAAAAGTCATACCAGCCGCATTCACATGTGTTCACAGCATAGTGAGCCTAAGCTGAGCTGAACATGCAAATAAATTATAATTAGTCACTGAGTTGGTTAATCAATAAGGATATATGGGCTGGTTTTGTCTCCACTTGCTCATTTATGTATTTGTTGTCTAGAAAAAATTATCTATTTCAAAGGCTGAAATTATACCATGTCAATGCACCAAAAGTCTGTCTGCAGAAACATATTGCAGTGTTTTGGAGAGTCACTGCTTGGTAGTCTTATTATTTATGTTATTTTTTTATCAATTTGCTTTTATGAGGTCTCTCTTTTCCACAGGATGTTGACACAGTACTGATGTATGTAATACTTGCTGCTTATGTATTTTTATGGCAGTCCTGTGTGTTACATTATAAACAAAAATCCCATGATTCTGAGTTCAGTCATTTATGTGGAGGTTTAGATATCCGTTCTCTTTGGAAGTAATGGGAATTGTGCAGAGAAGCTGTCTGTGCAGAGCATGAACAGAAGATGTTAGCTTTTTTTTTCCTTGAGGTGGCATTGATTGAAAAGGACCAGGACAGGTTGCTGCTGTCATATTTTAGCTTCATGATAACAGCTCTTCTGGAAATTTGAATAAGGCAATAAAGTTTAAGTCTGATACAGCTGTGCGATGTAGCTGCCTGCAAAGACTGATTTTTTTTGCAATCCACTTCAATACTGTCTGTGCTTCCAAAACTTCCCATGGTTTTCACAGAAGCATTCGAAAGAATATCAAATGTAGAATTTGTCTTTACGTCTTTCTTCCTCAACGTTCTGAAATTTTAAATCTGTCATTTACACCTCACATCACGATCCAGAATCAAAGGTTCCTCTGAATAATCAAAGAACTGCTGTAACTTTTGCCAGATTATTAAGAGCAAATGAAGAAGTCATCATTGAAATTCCCACAAAAGCCTGCGAGGGCCAAGAAAACTCCATTTTATCTCTGGAGCATGTGCAGCTTGAGGCAACGATCGAATATTCCCGTAGAGGTGATCTTCATGTCACACTGGTATCTCCATCAGGTACAGGAGGCAAAGACACACCTTGTTTGTGTTGCTCTAATGTGTACCATTTATTCAATTAAAAAACCACCTCTATGTTCTTCAGTGGTTTTAAAAAGAGCTATATATATCACTGGATAAATCCAGTGAGGAGAGTGTAATGATAAAGCATTCTGGGAACCACAGAAACCCCTCTTCAGCCTTCACCCATTTGAAAATCCTACTTTAGAAAATAAAGGCATGGTACGTTTTCATTCTGGCAACAGGACCTGTGAAAACTGAGGGTTCCTGGCAGACAACAAATTATGGTTCAGTAATGCTTATCAGACTTCCTGTGATTTAGTAGACTAATGGAAAACTGAGAAAATATAACTCCTTAGATTTCATGTAACTGCATCTCCACATTTGTGTATTTAAAAACACAGTGCCTCTGTTAGGCACCTTAGTACAAATATGCTAAATGAGCTAGACTATGGCAAGCTGTCCTGACAATACCCTGAAATAACACCATAAGGAGAAAAAAAAAAAAGAATTAGTATAAAGAACTTTGTAGACAGTAAGGTCTGTTAGATTAACCGGTATTATTAGGAAAAAAAAGACAAGATTTCAGATACGAATTTAAACATCAGACTGATCTAATTTTTCTGTTTCTAGGTAGCAATAATCAAATACTGCTGCCTCCACTTTAGCATCATTTTGCTTTCATGGCTAAGCTGTTTTTCCCTTGTTTCTTGCTGGTTTTCCACTTTCCTGCAAAACATTACTAGCAAATTTATGTCACTCCTTTTCTGTATTTATGGTGTTATGTTTAAATATATTTATAAATTATGACAAGGCTCCTTGGGGCTTCTCTGCTCCTTATTATGTAAATAAAGCTCCCTTGCTTTCTCCTTAGAAGCAAACTAAGCCCAACAAATTTCCTACCATGTAGCATAATCTCTTTTTTTCTGCAGAAATACTTTGTGAACTGCAGCATTATTGTAGTAATAACTATTTCACCCTGTTGGAGGAACATTTCAGGCTGTAACAATTTACATCCAGTCACCAAAAAAAAAAAACAACAGTGAGGGAATCGGGATAAGGCTATGGTTTCACAATACTACAGGAGCTGGTTTGCCTTCAAAACTTCCATTTCAAAAGTTTATTGAACTGTTCATCAGTGGAAAACACCAATTGTGTCTGACTTCTGCTTCTTAGGTTTCTTTATGTGTATTCACTGCTTTTTTTGTGTTAGAGATAGAACACTGTTCAAGATGTGCCTTTTTAGTGTGACCTAGTAGTTTGCATGCTCTTAAATACTGCAGTGAAAATAATTAAGGGAACCACTGTTAAATAGTGCATTTTCCAGGTTACCTATGCACTAGGTAGAGTGCAAGTTGAACAATCTGAAAAGTAAAAGCAGACATGTATGAACAACTTTACTGTTGATCTTGCACTCACACAGGGACCAGCACTGTCTTACTGGCTGAGAGAGAGAGAGATAAATCTCCCAATGGCTTCAAGAACTGGGACTTCATGTCTGTTCATACATGGGGAGAAAACCCAACAGGAACCTGGGTTTTAAGAATTACTGATATGGTAAGTGTGTCTGTGTGTTAATTAGCTATGTTTGGAAGCTAAAACAAATAAAATCATCACTAACCGCTGCAAAGCATGTTGAATTATGAGCCTTCTCATTAACTGATCTTAATGAGAGTTTCTTTAAAATATCTGTAAGGATTAAAGTAAAAAAATAGAGTAACATTTTCTTGTTCTTTACTCAAATGCAATTGACATTGACATGTACCTGTCAAAAACAATTTCATGTCTGTTTTTCTCAGACATACGTCACTGGAAGAAATCACTTAATATAGTTTTCTGTGATTCATGGAGTGAAATACACAATCAAATTAACATGTAGTTAACTGCAAATTTTTTTCTGCAGAAAAGAACACGGCATGGATTTAGTCTTCTCTTGATCCACGAGCACAGTTTTCATTAACTCAAAACCTTTTGAATTATTCAATTTCTGATGATCTCAGTGAGCTATTCTGATGCATACCTTTCCCTGATTTCTTTCTGAGAGTAAATACTGTTGAACAATGTTTAAGGGTTAAAGCCAAGAAGTCTACAGATATGAAATAAATCAGTTTATTAAAACCACCTGGGGATATGGATTACAGCAGCAAGACACCAGAATAAAGCTGCTTGGTAGGCAACTGAAAAATCATTTCCTTCAAAGAGAGAGTAATCAAACACATTCATCTCACTGAGGATGTCTGTCCATAAGCTTGTCATTAGAGGTTGGATCTTAGCAGAAACTGAATGCTTCCTGGTAAACTCTGAGCCTGCAGCCCTTCTTGGCCTCAAATTGTAAACAGGAGGCTATTGCCAATTGCTGAGCAGATGGACAAGGCAGTAGAAGTAATATTATCAATAGTGTAGTGTTAATGCTGCAGGGTTATAGATAACCCCATGGTTACAGATATCTATTCTTTGAATGCATTTTTTGGGGAAAAATGTTAAGAAGAGCATTTTATTTGTAAATATTTTTCATTTTTCTTTTCAAGTGAGAGCTTCCTGAAACTTATAATAAACTAAGATTTTTGTCCTCAATGCACAGTATACTCTTTGCTCAACTTTTAGGATTTTGTGATTCCTGAAAAAGCTTTCATGTTAATGACCTTACTGACATCACAGATTCCCATGCAGAGTTATTCATAAGTTGTAGTTATGAGTAGCATTAACTGTCATGTAAGTTGTGTAGGTAAACTTTAGTCTAGACTTCTTCTAGAAAATAAGAGCTTCAGCAGCCATCTTCAGTCACAAAATGAACGAGCAAAAATTCTGAAAGAAGCTTTGGTCAAATAAAGTTTCAGTGTTCTGTGTACTTGTCCCTTCCACTTTCTACTTTTGAAGTACTGCTACCAAAATTTGTGTATAAGCATTTGTTGCTCACTTCCACACACTGTATTTCAGATTGCTGTTGCACACCACTGGAGAATGTTATTTCACATTACCATTTCCAGTGGTAACTTTAATAAGGAAATTGCCAAGGAATGTCTTAGTGAGCAAATTTTAATAATGCAGGATACCAGTTAAGTAATTTTTAGCATTGTGTGTTACGTCAAAATTCCACTGATGCTTACATGATTAATTAATAATTATGTTACATCAAAATTTGAATATGTGGAGTGGTTAAGCCATTGTATTAAATCCCACTTTCTGATATATAGTCTCTAATATATCCTTGTTTTTGTGCCTATGAATCATTGTCTAAATTTAGATATTGAAAGCCTTAGAGTTTGCTTTAGTAATTTCTGTCTACTTTAAAATCAAGTGCCTTGTTTCATCTTCTTATGTCCTGAGAACCTATTCTAATGCCATGCTTGTTTTTTAGTCCAGACGAATACAAAATGAAGGAAGGATTGTAAATTGGAAACTGATTTTGCATGGCACTGCTACCCAGCCTGAACACATGAAGCAGCCACGTTTATATACATCCTACAATACTGTGCAAAATGACAGAAGAGGAGTGGAGAAGATGACAGACTTTGTAGAGGTAGTATTACATTAATTTTTTTCCTTACGCATTTTTCAATTTATAAGAAAATGTTATTTTTTCCTAGTAAGACGTATTCATTCTCTATTCATTTCATCTAAACCTTGACCACTTTTGCGTTGTGTATCTTAATTTTGTCAATGTTAAAACCTGATATTTTTATTAATCTCTGTTTTCATATATCAAAATATAAGGGGTTTAGGATGGTAACAGGATTTTGCTACTCAAGCAGGGAAATCTGTAGCTAGTGCAGTTGAGTGGTAAAAGGAGAGAGGAAGATGTCTTTGACAGACATACTAAATTTATGTAATTCTACTGAGAACAAGTGTTGCATCCAAGAGCAGCTTTGCCTGTTTCCAGGGAGTTTGGAAGGAAGTTTGTAACAAAAGTCAAAAGTCAGGGACTTACTTATTCGCGTGGTTTGGCTCAGTGGATCTGTTGGTGCCTGCTTCTTGATCATCCCCTCTTTACCCTTTAGGCAGAGTGCTGTAAACATAGAGGCAGAGTGACAATGGGTTTCAGGATGCACAGAATGGCAGTATTGTACATTTTCACAGTGCTTAATTCTGTCAAGAGCTTCCGAATTCTTTATTAGTCCCATCACATCAAATTGTCTCCCCATTAGGTAATTAGGATAAAGTTGGTTAAACTCTCTTCCTCAGACAGGTTATGAAAGAGAAGATTGAGGGAGACATGATTATGGTCTTTAAATACCTGACATAAGTGTCAGCAGATCTGGCACCCATGGGCAAGAAAATAAACTGCAAGAAAGAAAAAGTTGTAGTGGGTTAGTTTCTTGGATTTTTTAGGCCTTCCTTAGCAAAGGGGGCAGAGATCTAAGGAAGTATTCCATATCATCCCTTTCCGTAACACAACATACAAAAGGTACAGATAAGAGGTCTTCGCTCTTCTCTCTTCTGGTGGCTGAAGGCGACAGGTCTCTCTGCAGACGGGCTTTGCTTGTATAGGCCAGGGCCTGCTGCTCAGACCTGCCGTTATCTCCGGTCTCTCTGGGAGGCGTGGGGGAGTTGGCTGCTGCCTTGCACAGCTCTGCTGTCCCGATCAGGGAAGTATTTAATGCAGTTTTTTTGTACTTATCCGGTAGCTCTCTATTAATAGGTATATTTGGAGGATATTTGTTTTTAGTTTTTATCCCTGTTTCTCCCTCCCTTTTCCCTTTTTCCCCCTTGGGAGCTCCCTATTTTGTGTACAATATATATATATTCAAATAATAAATATAATTGTAAAAATATGTAAATATATATTTTTGGTATAATTCAGTTGATTTCAATTTCTCTCAGTTTCTATAGTTTTTTTCCTTTGCCTAAAGGGGAAGCGGGGGAAAGGCTTTCACTGAGTGTTTGGCGACTCGGTGGGAAGCCAGCTCAAACTTGCTCAAAGCGGATCCAGAAAGTACTATAGGAGAAGATGGGTGGACACGGTAGAGAACAAATGAGGATAAAATGAGTGTTCAGTTAGAAAGACAATCTTAGGGTAAACTAGGAAGCTATACAGGCACATACTCTTATTGAAAAAGATCATGCTTCTTACCAGCTGCTCTGTGCATCTGAATTTGAGATTGGTCTTCCAAAGTTTCCAAGGTATCATGGCCACGCATTAGCTGTACTTCACTGTCTTTTTCTCAAGTGAGATCATCTACAGAGAAGGTTGTATGGAAGCACTGGTTCAATCCTTTTCACAAGGATATGTGGCACAGTCAGAGCTGCTCTCAGCATTCCATGTATATTTCTTTAATTTAGACTGCTGAGGAGTTGTGTCCCATGGTACAACCAGATATATCTCAAAAGACTGGGACAAATTTTGGTATAAAATTACATGTTGTATCCTGCCAATGAGGAATATGAATTTGTAACTACCTATCTTGTGGAGGGACTTGATACTTTATACAATACAATTCTTTCAATAGTTTGTTTTAGTCGATAATGGTCTGGTTGTTTTCTAGATGCCATGTGATTACTGAATGAAAAAATAACTTCTGCTCACATGTAAATGAGATCCCTAACCAGAGCAAACCTAAATCTGGTCAATTTTCCATCAACACCTAACCTTTTTTTATGCTAATCTGTGTTCTAGGATCATACCACACTGGAGAACCTGAGTGAAAAACCCAAAATCACAGAAGATACCAGCAGCAGCAGTGACAAAGCAGAAGATAAAATCCCATCACAGGCTATGCTACATTTACTGCAAAGTGCTTTTAGCAGACAGATGAATCAGAAGCAACTGCCAAAGAAGACTGCAAGTGAGAAGTTAAATATTCCATATGAACACTTCTATCAAGCCCTCAAAAAATTGAACAAGCCTTCCCAGTTGAGAGGCTCAGAAGAAAGTCTGTACAGTGACTACGTTGATCTTTTCTACAATGCCAAACCTTACAAGCATAGAGATGATAGACTGCTGCAAGCCTTGGTTGATATCATAAATGAAGGAAACTAAACTGTAGGGTGTGGCACTGAGTTGGAAATATTCATTTTCCCCACCTGTAGTTTTTTTTTCCAAAGTCTGTGTATGCTCTACTTGTGATTGCTGCTTTGATTGCTTCATATTTAGTACCAATATCAAGGAAGGGAAAAAACAGGTGTGAGTGGATAAGGCAGGAAGCTGACACTTTTTAGTAATATCTTTTTTCAAAACCTTTTTTCATTACCATCAGAGTAGAATTGCCCCCTCAGGCATGAAATGCAATATTATTCCCCTGAAAACCCTAGTGCTCTATTTTAAACAGTTTTCACATTACTTATTCTTCCACCCTCTTCACTTAAGCATGCAGTAGGATTCAAAACCTGAATTACCAAGCAGTTTTGAACCAAACTGCCAAAGCTATGGGGATATATTCTTACCTGTGGATTTGTCGTGAATATTGCAGTCTCTGTTATATTTGTCATTTATTCCTATTTAATACTTGCAGACAGTACTGCTTCTGTCATAGGTGCTTTGTTCCTCCTCCAAACAACAATGCTCCCTTGCCCTTCTGTTCTCCTGTAAAGGAACATCTGGGAGGCTGGAGTTGGACTGGGGCATCAGTGAAGGCTGATGAAGTTATTCACAATTTAGACTACAGACAGACAGACATACACTAACATAAAAGAGTCCCAAATGAGGCATCCCAGACCATGGGATGTCATTTTCTCCACCTAACTTTTAAATACCTAAGTGAAGTGCCTGAATCATGAGCCTAGAATTTCTAGGCAGCGTGTAGTTAATGAGGACAGAGTCTCCTATATAGATAGCACTTGGCTTTCTTTACACCTGTTATGAATTACCTGATGGAGTACTGATATATTTGTGTCAATTATATGAGTTTTGGGGACCAACCTTCTACCTGTGGGTCATCAGTTAGGTTTCTGAAGTAACATAACTGCCTTCTGACATGGCTACACCTTGCAGTATTCAGAACAGCAAAGCTGGGATCGCTTTGTCCTTTCCTTGAACTGTGACCAGGGTGGATCAGAAAGGGTATCTGTAGTAGATTGTAACACTTCCCAAAAATCTAGGAAGTCAAGGCAAAATGGACAGGGAGAGGTGTGAGACTAAAAAAAAATACCCTGTGAAGGGTGTGCATGGAATGTGGAGTGGGAGGGAGAGGAACAGAAAGAAGGAGAAAGTGGAAGAGGATAAGGCAGGTGGTTGTCAGAAAGCAATTAGGGTGACTAACTCCCTAACTTTACCAGACAAGCAGTTTTCCATAGATGCTTCTTTAAAGACAGAGTCAAGAGTGACATATTATTTTTCTTTTCATAACTGAAAAAAAAAGAAAGCCATGTTGGATGCTCAGAAATTGATGGGGATCTAGAACAAGGAAATGAAGATTTCCAGGGGATAGTTATCTCATTGCAATGCTAAAGAAAATCCAAAAAAGTGCTGACTGCTTTTTACTTTTCTTCCTCTCTCATCTACTGTTTAAGTGTGTTCTACAGACTCCCTACAATTATTTTATTTTTCTTCACTGTCTATTCCCTAAAATTATGTGTCTCCAAGACAGGAATTTAACATTTTGCTCATAATTCAGTTTGGATGGAGATTTTTCAAACTCCAGAATAAATTCTGTAATTTAAAGGTAAATCCCTTCAGTGGTCCAAATCAGAAAGGTTTCTTTTGCTGCCCTTTACGCAAAAGCTTTCTGGCAATGCACAAATAATGAACAAGCAAAACAAGAAAATTTCTAATTGCTGCTATTACAGAGGGAGAGCACTTATTTTCACTAATGTTTAATTTTCAGAATATAATGATGTGGTGAGGTAAGGACCACTTTTAGTCCTGTGCCATGGAGCTCAAAGGCTGGTTCTCTCAGATAACAACTAATTTAGCCAATCCTCATTCAGGTATGTTACAGTGAGGAAAGTACTAGCAACAGTCCATCAGTCCTGAAAGACATTTTCAGGTTAAAAGGGTGGGAAACGAAAGACGCTCCTTTGTTTTAAGATCAGTTCCTATGCTGTAGCCAGAGTTTCACCAGAAGACAAGTTTAAAATCTCTGTTGAATGTTTCCAACCCAGATCAGCTTGTACAGGAGTAAATTAATTTTATTGTTAGTCTTTCCTTGGTGCCTCTGTGAGTTTTGTGAAAAATGTGAAAGTAAAAAAAAAGTTTTCTCTCAGAATTTTAAATTATATTTTCGTTACAGGTATTTATAATATAGCAAAGATTTTATTGAACAGACAGAATTTTAAAAGGCGTAATAAATTATATTGAAGAACCAGATTTTTTCTTGGGAAAGAGACAATTTCGTCCAATAAAGGTATTTTTTAAAAGGCATGTTACAACAGCAACTGCAACATGTATGTGATGTGATGTTAAAATTTGTCTACTAGTAGCATAATACAGTGTGTTAGCAGAGCTCAGTGTGTGGTCTTAAAATTTGTGAAGAAAACAGTAAGATGAAGTCAAGTTATTGACTTAAAAGGACTGGGAAGTAGAGTTTAGAATGAAAGACAATGGCTTGAGGAAATAACCAGGGGTTGGGTGGAAAAAATGTGTAATGTATAGAAGATTAAGACTTTCAGGAGGTTTCTTCACTGCGAACACTCACATGGTTACTTTTCACACCTGCAGCCAAGTAAGATTTGCTGTGGACGTCAGTGACACCAGCACTGTCTGTAATTCACACCTGGTGGCTCTAAATTACCACATTCCGCCCATTTCACGTACAGATGTGTGTCAGAAGCACTATAATGAAATAGTACAGCAGAATGGCTCAGGAGGTCAAATTAAACACACAGGTCTTCCACTTCCTTGCATAAAAGCAGAAGCAGTTGAAATATGTGTTGTTCCCTTTCACAACTACTCACATTTCAAGTCAGTAGAGAAACAAGACCTTACATATCCTTGTATACTGGAAATAGTTGTGGGGAACTGCTTTTTGGGAGAGCTGTTTGCTGGTCTATGATGAGGAGTGGGCTCTGTGGGCACTGTGTAGCCATACACACAATTTGGAGTGTTCCCTGGGCTGCTCCAACCTACACTGATGCCCAGACATGATCAGGAAGATGCAGTCACCCCCACGGAACCCCCTTCTCACACTGTTACCCTGGAAGGACATCATGTTTGAGCAAACAGATATGAATGACTCTGCTTTCTAAAGCTTTAACTTCATGGGGACTTACAGACCATACCCAGATTTATTTGCTTCTCGAGTCTCAAGTAACCATTGCTCAATTACAATATCTGCTTTGTCAAATGCCCTAAAGATAATTACAACACTTTCTGTGCTTTCAGTAAGATACATTTCTATAACAGAAATACTTTTAGTAATTGTACATAGAAAATGGATTTCTGAAGTAGCATTTAAAAAAGAAATCTAAATCTACAATAGAGCAAATTACCTTCCACACTAAACAATGTTTTTTCTTTCAGTTTGGCTGGGTTTTGAAGTAGTATGCTGCATTTAAACTTTCTAGCTTTATCTGCTTTGAGTTACCCAAGCAGAGTTTCTAGTCAGTCCTGTCTTGTAGCTCCAAACTTGTAAATTTAGTTTTCTTACCTCTCCCATAGACACTTCACTCTGAAAACAACCATAAGTGTTTTCAGTAAATAGAGACTTATTTGAAGAGAGAAAAGGGAAACTTACAAATAAAATACTGGCTCTAGTATTGTATTTATTACTGCATTATCTTAGTGTCAGAAATTAGGAAAGAACATAGTCTGTTTATTAAAAGAGTGCAGTCATGGGAAGAGGAAACATCTGATTATTGCTTCTGAGCTCTTCCGTAACTTGGTACAGATCACTCTGTGGAGGTGACAGCGACACCTAAATCCGTGAGCATCAGAGCAACAGGACGAGCTGTGCTGTCCCTGAGAGACTCTGCCACTCCAGTTTTCCAAACACTACAGACCTAAGGAAAGTTGTCTTCTGAGTTAGTTCAGCTCGGAAAATAGTCATTGCTGAAAAATTACAGTAAAAAACCCAGTTGTTTTTATGCAACACCACCTTTGTTTTTATGCAGAGTACCTCCAGAGCCTAAAACCTTTCTGTTTGATCTAGTCTTTCCTTTCAGGAAGTCCAGTTCCAGTGCTCCAAGGAGACATGCCACTCACAACAGCGTTTTAGAAAGAGAAAACTCTAGAAATGTGTATTTTGCTCTGAATCAATTGCTTGGCTAGCTAACATTTCTAACTGCAGACAGAAGAAGTTCAAACTCCAACCCCACTAGGCACTAATAGAGATAATTTCTGTAAATATTGTTCTATTTAATTACTCAAGTACTCATTAAAAATATCTCTTCTCTTATTGCAGTTTGTGAGGATAATGTAACCAGAAAGAACCAGGAATTTTGCTTCCAGCAAAGCAGTAAATGCCTACTGGAAAAAAAGACAGGTCTAACATGTTCCAAGTTCCATTAAGATACCAGACAAAAATAAATAGATAATATGTGAAAGTGGGTGTTTATCAGGAAAATATATCTTAATGGTTATATCATTTCAGCCATTTAACTACCTCCAATCAAATGTAACTAAGCATATATCTCTTTCTTTCTGATGTCGTATTCTTTCCCTAAAACAAATGAATTGGCTGCTGTAACATGTAGCATTTGGTTTGACTACAGCCACATTATCAAGTCAATGTTTCAAACCATAAACATGCAGCATAATGCAGTACCATATATTCTGATAAGAAAACTCGCTTAGAACTGAGGGCAGGCAGCTTTGCATATGCTGATGCACAAAGTGCTCATGTGAAACAGATCTATAAATGTTAGGCAAAGAGGAGAGCCATATGCCAGCTCCATCAGACCTGGCAAATTACTGCTCTACTTCATAATGTTGGTGGTGGGATGCAGAGCATCGCAAATACCCGGGAAGGCAAAGCGAAGTTCAGTTCCACAGTTCAACAGGGAGCTCAGCTGCCTTCATGATAATTCACAATTTGTGAGTTATATTCTGAAAACCAAGGATTTAGGAAGAAGCTGTAGCTATGAGTTTCTCCTCTTTTGCACTGTATTTCTTATACCCTACCTCAAAGTGGTGCACCATACTTGAATGAAAATACCCCTAGATATTAAAAACACTGCTTAAGCAGTAGTTTCAGGCATCAGACTGTGTGAAGATAGTGTAATTCATTGCTTTCACTTTTACATAGAAAAAATATACATACATGTTTACAAGACTCCACGTAAAGTCTCTTTGATGCTAGAACATAGCAACTCCTGGCAGCAAGAAGGAAAAAGCTGCAGCACAAATTTGCCAGAACAGAGATTAAAGCTAAATTTCAGCTTGGATTTTTTTATCACAGTAGCATTGGTACTGCAGGTTGTTTTGGAAACGGATAGAGGAGGAAGGGAGATTTGTTGATTTGCTAATCCCTTCAATGGCTGGGGTACATTTTCCTAAAGAATTCTGTGTTTCTGCAGTTGCACTAATGGAAAAATAACACTACTTTTATTATGCAAAAGATAGCCATAACTCTGTAGGGAGCTTAGAACAGTCTAGACAGGAAAGTAATGCTGGCTTTATAACACAACAGAAAAGCGTATATGGGGCTCGGTAAATGCAGGATCTGGGGTCTCTAGTGAAAACACCACAGTAAAGATTCCTTTGTGTCTTTGAACATCAAATTTGGAACTCTTCAAGGAACGATAATTATAGTACTCTGAATATTTATTTATGTTACCTTTAAAATTAATAGCTGTGGTCTGCTTCAGAGCACCTACAGGATTCAAAGGTTATTCTGAGTCACACTACGGAGGAGCCTGTCTGTCTCCCAGTGTACATGACTGCTCAGCTGGGAATCCCACTAATTCAGGCACTGAATTTATGTGTCTAAAGTTAGGGAGAATGTTGTCCTCATCTCTTCCCCTCTCTTGCTCCCAGACTGGTGCTGAGCCGTGTTGAGCACTCTTGAAGCCCCATGCATTCAGACAATGGGGCTCTCTAGTCTACTGGTGGCTATAGAAAATTTACAGGGCTCTCCCATTTCTGTCTAAGATTGTTCTCTGCAAAGACCACCTGTGATTCCCCAGGCTGGAGGAAAACCAACTCAGAAAACAAAAGGCATTCTTCACTTTAGCAAGTCATCTAAGCATGTACTGCAGGTGATGTAAAACCTTAAACTTGTGCTTAAAATTATTTGCTTGCTTAAATCACTCTCCTGTCCTGCTTTAAGCATATGCATGGGATGAAGTACCTGACTGAGCACTTGGCTGAAAACCAAAGGATTGCTCCTGCGTGGTACTTCTGCACAGAAAAGGGGGATATGATGTCAAAGTTCTGCTCAGTTATTGCAAATATCTACTTGCAATTCTATATTAACTGCATGAGTCATGCCTGGATTTGCATATAGCGTGCCACCGAGTTTCATGAGTTGCTTATACTACAACGCACTGGGTCTCAACCTGGTACGGTGAATCACCTTCCCTCCAGAGAGTGTGTGCAAAACCTTCTTTATCAGGGAAACAACACTAGCAGAGCCCCAGACAAGCCTCGTGCATTTGGACACCTTACATGTTCTTACTACACATCAGATGTTCAGACATTTCGAGCCCACATAACCTTACTCTTCTAGAATAGAATCATAGAATCATAGAATCGATTGGGTTGGAAAAGACCTCCGAGATCATCGAGTCCAACCCTTGGTCCAAATCCAGTCCATTTACTAGATCATGGCACTCAGTGCCACGTCCAATCTGCGTTTAAAAATCTCCAGGGATGGCGAATCCACCACCTCTCTGGGCAGCCCATTCCAATGCCTGATTACTCTCTCTGTAAAGAATTTTCTCCTGATATCCAACTTAAATTTCCCCTGGCGGAGCTTAAGCCCGTGCCCCCTTGTCCTATTGCTGAGTGCCTGAGAGAAGAGACCAACCCCCACCTGGCTAGAACTTCCCTTCAGGTAGTTGTAGACGGTGATGAGGTCACCTCTGAGCCTCCTCTTCTCCAGGCTAAACAACCCCAGCTCCCTCAGCCTCTCCCCATAGGACTTATGCTCCAGTCCCTTCACCAGCCTCGTTGCTCTTCTCTGGACCCGCTCCAGCACCTCAATATCCTTTCTGAACTGAGGGGCCCAGAACTGAACACAATACTCAAGGTGTGGCCTCACCAACGCAGAGTACAGGGGAAGGATCACTTCCCTGCTCCTGCTGGCCACGCTATTTTTGATACAGGACAAGACCCCATTGGCCTTCTTGGCCACCTGGGCACACTGTTGGCTCATGTTGAGCTTCCTGTCAATTAGTACCCCCAGGTCCCTTTCTACTTGGCTGCTTTCCAACCACTCTGTGCCCAGCCTGTAGCGCTGCATGGGGTTGTTGTGGCCAAAGTGCAGGACCTGGCACTTGGCTTTATTGAACTTCATCCCACTGGAATCAGCCCATCTCTCAAGTCTATCCAGATCCCTCTGCAGAGCCCTCCTGCCTTCCAGCAGGTCGACACTCCCCCCCAGCTTGGTGTCATCTGCAAATTTGCTGATGACGGACTCAATCCCCTCATCTAAATCATCAATAAAGATGTTAAACAGGACTGGACCCAACACAGACCCCTGGGGAACACCACTAGTGACTGGCCGCCAGCTGGATGCAGCTCCATTCACCAGCACTCTCTGGGCCCGACCCTCCAGCCAGTTCCTAATCCAGGAGAGGATGCACTTGTCCAAGCCATGGGCTACCAGCTTGTCCAGGAGTATATTATGGGAGACAGTGTCAAAGTCCTTGCTGAAGTCTAGATAGACCACATCCACAGCCTTCCCCTCATCCACCAGGTGGGTCACCTGATCATAAAAAGAGATCAGGTTGGTCAGACAAGACCTGCCCCTCCTAAACCCATGCTGGCTGGGTCTGATCCCTTGTCCATCCTGAAGGTGCTGTGTGATTGCACTTAGGATGATCTGCTCCATAACCCTGCCAGGCACCGAGGTCAGGCTGACAGGCCTGTAGTTGCCAGGGTCCTGCTTGCAGCCTTTTTTGTGGATTGGGGTGACATTCGCCAACCTCCAAACATCTGGGACCTTCCCAGAGAGCCAGGACTGTTGGAAGATGATGGAGAGCGGTTCGGCAAGCTCTTCTGCCAGTTCCCTGTGTGGATTGTCCAGTGTGATTAGGGAATTATGCACTAAACTGAGTGTCATCACCTTCTGTCAGCTCAAAGCTGAGGCCCAGCCTCCAAATGCCTTCTGTTTGTATCTGCAGTGTGTGGAGTCATACAGTTTGTTTCTGTGTGTGTGTAACAGTGGAAGAGATTTGATTTACTGCACTGCACGCAGCATTGTACCTCATGTCTAGATCACCCTGCCTCCGTGCAGGGCCCGATCATCGCCTCCTCTTCTGAGTCGCACTAGTGGAGCTGTGTAGGCGAACACCAGGACTATAAGGCTTGGAAAGAGCAGCTTTAGACGCGGGTCCGTTGCAGCGGCGACTTCCGGGATCGAGCGAAGCAGAAAAACAACGACCACTTGCGTTTTTCATTGTACGGGTTCTCTCCCTGAGCTGTGTATTCTTCCACCGACCCGCGAGAACCCCCCACTGGGAGCCACGTTGTCTCCTCTCCCCGACTGCGGACTCCGCCCCTGCACAAGCAGGAGAGGTTGTCTCGCCCTCCTCTCCGCAAGTCCCTGTTTCTGTTGCTGGAACGCGGTCCGCTTGTATCTCCCATTGGTCAGTGGAGCTCTCAAGCCACTCCCTTCCTCCCCTCTCCCCCCCCCCCCCCCCCCATACCTTGACCTCCCCTCGAGGCCATATAAACCGCGGGAGTTTCGAAATAAAGGTCTTTTCGCCACGGAACACCGAGTGGAAACTTGGTCACTCTCTCCTCCTACCAAAGGGGGACCGCGTGACTGAATTCCTCTCCGGCAAACCCAGCGGAGAGTCCACACACAGATCCGTTAGAGCTGATCTGCTCAGGCTCTTCCATTTCATTAACCAGTACTGCTGTCACTCAGAAATAAGCAGTTAACAACCTCATAGAAATTATACACGTAAAAAGAATGAGCTTTTTGCTACATGGAGGCATCCTCTTTGCCCTCAACTCTCAGTGAATGGTTGAAGGCATGTTTCCTTTGAAGACTACCCCTGTGGAAGTGATCACACAATGTACAAGAACTTAGCAAAAGCGTGTCTTTTTCCCTAACCTGGGAAAGCTGAAATAACCTGTGAAACACTGAGTAATTCTTGCAGTGTTGGCAGAAGCAGGGTAGTATTTTACTCTTCACAGCCTAAAGTGTCCTGCCAAAATGGCCAAATAAAATGTAATTTCTCCCTGCTGATCTCCACCCTACCTACAGTCAGCTAAGATTTCAATGGCTGCTCGGCAGTGTTTTCTGGTATGGCTTGTGCAGGTGCACTTATTGTCAATGAAACAGTGATGCTGTCAATGTAGCTCATTAATTCTCCAACATAAATTATATCAGAAAAACACTTGTTTTCCTGGTATACATTTTCACCAAAATATTCTAGCAATCCAAGTATATCTTACCTCTTTTACATTTAAGTAGACACACTGTGTTTTGTATTCCTTTGCATTTTTATTGCAGTGAAATTAATGACAAAACACAGTGTCTCATGCATTTAATTCTCATTACCATCACTAGGATCTGCACAATGTTTGTAAGCCTTGCAGGTCCTGTATCATGTGAGAATATACTGGTTCTCTTGTAGGTACCAAAGCAGACTCCAGACTGTAACCAACCTGAAAAAAAAAAAGACATCCTCAGGACTAGAAAGCTGTAAATCAGCCAAGAGCTGTGACATGTGAAACAGAACTACCCAGACTGAAGGTCGTGGTCATTATCCTCTAGAATTACACATAATATACACATGGGTGTATATATAAATCAGTGTAAACCTTACAGAGGTAAGCATCACTAACTCCTCCTTTGGGTAGCATTAGTTTTCCTGCAGTGACAATGCTTCACACTTGTTTGTAGACAGCTTGAGAGTAGGGTGCCACAGCCCCCTTGCTCCAGCACATCTCCTGCTTTTCAGTTTTTTCCCAGCTCACAAGTGGCCAGGAGAAAGATCATAGGATCATAGAATCATAGAATACAGTGAGTTGGGAGGGATTACCAAGACTAATTCTTGGCCCTGCACAGGACACCCCAAGAGTCACACCATATGCCTGAAAGTGTTGTCCAAATGAATGAAACACCTCTGCCTTGTCTCTGTCCCTGTTTGTGAGGTGACCATCTTCATCCTGTAATGGGCTGATGTTATTTCTACATTGCCTTTTGCCATTAATATATTTGAAAATCTTTTTTTAGATGAACATCAGCACTTCAGCTCACTGGAAAAGTAACATAGGAGGAGTAAGATCACCTTTTGTTTACCCTGGAGGAGGGAAGGCTGAATCATGTTCAGATACATCTCATGTCTAATGGCTTGCTGTTCCATCTGTGTGACTGCTGCTAAAAAACCTTTCGATCCAGGGTTATTCTTGGCACACCCTAAGTACTACTGCTGACAAATAGGTTGCTTGGAAGCCCCTCAGCCAGATTAAAATGTTATTTATGACATTTTTAGATTCAGGTAATATATAAATCCACATATGCTTTTCTCTGCTTGATAGTACTCTGGCTTTATCCCAATAAACATAGCCTGAGCAAGAGGCAGCTGTGCTGTATGAGACAGCTGGTAGATGGGATGTGTGGGACAGTTCTTCCTCTGAGCAGACTGGAGAATGAAGAAAGAAGAAGGATGAAGGTGGGGTATGGGTGTAAGACAACAAAGGAGTGTTTGTCAGAGATTTCTCTGTGCATATAGATCCAGCCAGTCCAGTGATCATCACTCATTGTCACTGTCCAGTCTCCCAACAGCTGTCCTTACAATTTGGAGTGGCAAAGACCACACCTGTGGTTATGGCATTTGTGTTTGGTCCTCTTGCCATTACTTAAGCATAAGCAGGAAATATGGAGAAGACAGAAACGTGGTCAAGCCACTTGGAATGAATATAAAGAGGTAGTTAGAGTGAGTAGAAATGAGATGAGGAAGGCCAAGGCATGACTGGAATTAAATCTGACCAAGGATGTCGAAAGCTGTCTGAAATTCAACAAGGGTCTGAAATTCAACAGGGTCCTGCGTGTGGGGAGGAATAACTCTGGGCACCAGGACAGACTGGGGGGTAACCTTCTGGAAAGCAGGTCTGTGGAGAAGGACTTGGATGTCCTGGTGGACAACAAGCTGTCCCTGATCCAGCAGTGTGTCCTGGGGGCAAAAAAGGCCAGTGGAATTCAGGGGCAAATTAGGGAGAGCATTGCCAGCAGGTCAGAGAGGAGATCCTACCCCTCTACTCAGCCCTGGTGAGGCACGTCCGGACTGCTGTGTCCAGTTCTGGACTCCTCAGGACAGACATGGAGCTCCTGGAGCAGATCCAGAAAAGGGCAACAAAGATAATTAATGGACTGGAGCATCTCTCTTACAAGGAAAGGCTGAGGGAGGTGGGCCTCTTCAGCTTCAAGAAAAGATGACTGAGAGAGGACCTCATCAACGTACAAAAGTATCTAAAGGGAGGGTGTGGAAGGATGAACCAGACTCTTTTTGGTAGTGCTGAGCAACAGAACAAGAGGCAACAGGCAGAAACAGATGCACAAGAAGTTCAACCTGAACATGAGGAAGAACTTCTTTTCTGTCAGAGTGAAGGAGCACTGAACAGATTGCCCAGAGAGGATGTGGAGTCTCCCTCACTGTAGATATTCTAGAACTCTCTGGACACAGTCCTGTGCCATGTGCTCTGGGATGACCCTACTGGAGCAGGGAGGTTGGACAAGATGACCCACTGTGGTCCCTTTCAACCTGACACCTTCTGTGATTCTGTGAATGACTTGCTTTCTTCTGCTGTGAACAGAAAGGCGACAAGCTTTGCTGGGAGCTTCCAGCTTTCAGAGCTCCTGCTCCTAGGATGCTGCTCAGCAACATCCTTGACACAACTCTGCTTTCTGCTCAGGCCAGGTAGAAAAACCCACATCCCACTGCTGTCCAGACACAGAATAATCCTCACTTCCTTTGCTGGTCCTTTGAAAGGACAGGGTCTGCAGTTTTGAACAGACAGGTCCCTCCCCTGGTGGGGTTGCCTGATTCTCTTCTTTCTATCCAGAGATTTTCCAAAAAAGGACATGTGGGAACAGCTACAGTTTTTTGATGACCTTCTTGCTAATACTGTGCAGCACCCACTGTGGTTAGAGGGATTCCAGGGTGTCTGGCAGAGAGAGCAACCTGGGAAAAAAGACTATGATAGCATGGAGGATTTATGGACCATATTATGTGGAGGAATTAGTATTTTTTTTTCTACCTGTTTTTTCCTGTGAACTTGAATGGATTACTCCTTGTGGGCTTCAATTTCCATCATATATGTGTCCATTGAGATAAAAAAAAAGTCTGGCGATCTTTTTGTCATCTTTTCTGCCTTTTTAAGATTATAAAAAGTCTTGTTGCAGCTGCATGGACATGTGAGGTGCCGGGAGAGACACTTCCTTCATGCTGCTGTATTGCTGAAGATCAAAACAAGGTATGTAGAGGTGGGTGTGCTGGAAATACATTTCTGGTACAATCTGAATTACCTGTCAGGAAGAAGATATTGAGGTCCAGGAATATTTTTTAAAGTTTTTAAGAATGGAGTGGTGCTAACAAAATGGGAAAGGAAAACTCAATTCCTACTGCAGCTCAAATCGTGAGCCATCAAAGTGCCCATGAGGTTTTGGATCCCTAATGTACCTCCTTTTACTGCTGGTTAAAGCACTGCTGCTGTGTTAGCCATGTGACAACATGTGCAATGGATAAGAAGGATGCCACCATCTGCAATAGGTGTGGTCTGACCCTTCAAGAGGTGGTGGAAAGAAAGCTGAAGGACAGCACCAGCGTTGTAGCAGCCGCTTCCTTTGTGGGTTTTCCAGGGGATTCAGCATGTGCTGGCCAAATGAAAGATGCCAATCCGGTGTGGTGGGGGACTGCAGTCTGCCTTCAAGACTTCTAAAGGTATTTGCTATGGCTTTTGTATTATTTGAGCTGTATTGTAAGAGTCTGTCATGACCTTTAACTGCGTAGAAATAAGGTTTCTGACATCTCTGAGCTCAGAAAGCAAAAGCAACAGCATGGAAACAATATTTCTAATGCAGCTCAAATAATACAAGGCTGATTTTCTTTCAGGCAGCTATTAATCTTGCATCATTGTAGTCTTGCTAACTATGTAACATTTTGTAAGTTTTCTCTTTCATTAGAATTTACTCAGATTGCTCAGATTCTGAATTGTGGGAGTTTCCATAGACACTATGGCCCAAATACTTCAGAAAGGGTCCCATCTTCCTTGCTTGAGAGACAAAGCTGTGGTTCCAGTGTTCCCAGCTGCCCTTTGCTTTCCTACGCCCCCTCCAATGCAGGTGATGGATGTGCCTTCCTGCCGCTTTTCCTAAGCCATGTCTTTGCCAAGCTGTGCTACTGCACCAAAGCTGCAGAACTTCCAGGCTTTTCCCGGAGACCGAGCCACCTAGGTCCTTTCCCAGCACTTTTATTGCTCTTTTCTGAATTCTCTCAGCAGCAGAGATGTACAGGACAGAGCAGCTGAGCACAGATGTGCTCTCCGGTGTAGCGCCAAGACCCAGAGGTGGTGAAGTGCCCTGCTTAGGCTGAAGAACCTTCTCAGCACATAACTTGTCTGCTCTCCTGATGAAATTGCTTCCCATGTCACTACTTCCTACGTCTCCTCCTGCTGAATTGATGTTTCTTCTGGCTACAATTTCCTCAGGTTTCTTTTTATTAAACTTTGCTTTTCACCCATGTGCTTTGTGCCTTTTGTTGTTCTCTACCCTTGATCCTGGTGCCTGTTGCTTTGCATTAATTTGCATCTCTCACCAGTCTTAATTAATCCTCCTAAGTATCAAATCTCATTACACTCTACTTGTTTCTTCTTCTGGATCATTAATGAGGATGTTAAACAGAACACTTCCTGACACTTATCCCTGTGCCATCGTATCATACAATCACTCCCCAGTTTGCTATGTTGTCACCTATCATTTTGTTCCAGTCTTTCAGCCAACTTTGAAAATGAGAGTGTTCCTTCCAAGCCTGATTTACATTAATTTATCAGAGAGACATTCCATCACTGTGTCAAGTGTTTCACTGCAGTCCAAATCTGGTTGGTTTTACTCTCTTGCAACTCTGTCCTTTAGTGCTTTTTTGGTTTGGATTCTTTCAAAATGAGAATGCCAGTAATATCAGGCACCACTTGTTGCTTGCTGCTCTGGAGGTTTTGGCCATCTCTGTAATCTGTCTTTCACTTCTATGCTAAGATTCAGCCAATCTTTCCAGCGACAAAGCTCATCTGGTACAATTATCAGGTACAGAGTATTGTTTCTTAAGCATTAACTACTTCCCAAGGGTCGGTGTCTCCATCAGCAGAGTCTGTATTTGTGGATAGACATCTGTATCAGTGGTACCAGATTTAGCATTGCACCCAGACTCATCATATTTTTGGTGATAGCTGTCCCTGCTGAATGATGCAGAGCTCTTTTTAACTGGGCATCATTTTTGCTCTGGTAGGCACTAATAAATACCAAGGGTTTTGAAGTGGAAAGAGAATTGAATAATGTTTGGTTTGTGTTCTGGTGTGAGAAACTGTGATATGTTTTTCACAGTCAGCAAGACAAAACACACTCAGGTCTTATTCTCCTAATTAGCAAGAAGACCATGTATAATTAAAACACTGAGAGGTGCCTTCCTATTTAGCATGCTGACATACCATGCAGGGCACTCAGACTGCCTTGAAACGCACTAAGCTTGTTAAAACATAAACATTGTACCCAAATAATTTGACAATTACTGGTATTGAGAACATCCTTCATTTTACCAATGGAAAATTACACCTTTTACCAAGAAGGTAATTTTGATAAAATCAACACTTCAGGCTAAGAATTTATCAAGCAAATAAAGGTTGATTATCACTACTTGATAAAACCTTCAAATAATCA
>NW_020884958.1:1105699-1117117 GCF_003945725.1 Corapipo altera
TATTGCCATCAGTTAAATTGAGGGAAAAATAGTATTACTGTGGAACATAGAAAAGCTGGTTTTTCATTCTCATGTTGCCTTCGAACCTTTGAAAAGATTTTCTCTCTAGCACTGCACCTTTTCCTTCAGCTCATCGAGATGATATGTTTTGTGTCTAACTAAAGCATGGCCTTGCAATGAGGATGCCTGCCACCTCATCATGAGCCACACGTACCTTTTACGCATGAAGTGTCCTCATTCTCTGAGCAGGGTTTTCCAAGTACAAAAAATTACATCCCTACTTGTGATAACGTACGTCTTTGGACTAAAACTTCTGTTTTACTGACTAACATGGCAGGTGTGAGGACAGTATAGGGAGGCTTGTGCGATGCTGTTTGTTCACAACTGTGCCCTATTTTCTGGTCATACCCTTGGGTTGGTATTGCTTCCCTAAGAGGATCCGTGCTTGAACAAGAGAGCAAACTGGAAAAGCCAGAGAAACAGATGGAAAAGAAAAATCTCAAGCTGACGTTTGAAATAAGCACTCATTCAATGAGAAAATGGATTACATGCCCACAGCTCTATAGTTCTGCAGGAGGGAAGAAATAAAAACCGAGTGCAAAGTTCAAGATGAATTCTGCTCCCCCAGCTCATCGTAGGATTCGGAGCTCCACCTCGTGGATTCTGGCCACCAGCAGTGGCCGCTGGGCAAGGATGCTGGGACCTGTCAAACCCCTTGGGTGTCTGCAGCTCAGCCGGGCTGTCAGAAGTATGGACACACTTTCTGATTATATTTTTACTATTGCTTTTCAACACTGATCAATGCACTGCAAGTGCCATTCAATCTATCTTAAATGTCCATGTCAGAGTCACAGTTAGAGAAACCTCTGTGTCTGGGAGGTCTGTCTGGTAGTTCCTTCTGCTCTGTCATGAATCAGGATTGCTGATTGTCTAACAACAATAGTTAGAGGACAAGCACTTGCAATTCTTAAGCTGAGATGTTGCCCTGATCCTTCAGGAGGTAATGGTCAGCTAAGACCTTTTAAAGTACTGCAGTGTCCATATACCATCTACAAAATACAGTCCATCACACACATCCCAGTGTTGTAGTGTATAAACTGCAGCCTTTACTTCAAAGAGAATCGGAACAAAGCCAGGGAGAAAGTGATGGAGCCTCTGCCAGGCATGTGTGCATCAGGAAAGGTGCAGGCAGAGGTTGGTACTAGGCTACCAGAGAAACAGAGAGTACAGTGGACTGTTTAATGCACATCTTCTACTGCGTGTCTTGGGAAGCAGTGCCAACCCTGGCAGAGATCACCCCCCACCCTCACCCACAGGCAATGCCAACAGCCACAGGGAAGCAGCATTGGTGCTGGGGGACTTTCACTGCTGCCAATGGCTGGGGTGCCACAGCAAGGTTCTCTATATTGTCAAGGCTCCTCAAGATGAGGGCAGGACAGCTGTAAAGACAGCACACTGCAGTGCAGGCAGGGGTGGGTGCAGGAGGCCAGGTGATGGTAAACAGTATGTGATATCGCTTTCTTTACATCAACCCACGAGCTTTCCCATTTAATTTCCTCCCTGCCCCATTGAGGAAGGGGACTGAAAGAGCAGCGGTATCTGTCTCTCTGTCTCTCTGTCAGTTGTGGTCAACCCACTACAGTCCATTTTGATGCCAGTTCTGGCTCTGGCGGGGGTGGAGGTCACTTTTCTCACAGGACTCCGTATAGTGCAAGGCTTCATGTTTGGGGCTAAACCAGTGTTGGTGCCACACCAGTATTCTGGCTATTGCCAGTTGGTGCCCACACCACATGGAGGCTTCCTCTCCTTCACCCTGCCCCAAAACAAGGAGTCTGGGCATGGGATGAAAATTTGGAGGGGATATGGAGACATTCCAGCTGACCAAGGGGATATCCCATGCCATAGGATGTCACACTTAGCAGAAAAAGCTCAGGGAGAGGAGGAGGAAGAGAAGATGTCCGTGATCATGGCATTTGTCTTCACAAGGAGCCTTTTGCCAAGCTGAGGCTGTGCTTCTCAGGAAGCAGCTGGACATCTGCCTGCCAGTGGCACGTACTGAAGGAATTCTTTATTTTCCCCTGCTTACTTTTACAGCTTTTGTGTTCTTTATTAAACTCCTTTTTCTCAACCCACAAGTCTTTTTGCCTTCCTTGGATTTTTTCTCCCATCCCTCAGCAAAAGGGAAGCAGTGAAAGGAAGGGTGGAGGCTTGGATGCTGGCTGGAGTCAGCACACTACCACATGTCATTAACATCTATTAATTATCACAAAGGTAATGGATCTGTTGGCATCTAGGACTTGTCACATTTGCAACTGAAGGTAGGGGAGCCAAGAAGAGATACAAGACCCCTTCCCTGCCTGGACCTGTCTCAGCTTCGGGTTCTGACTCATGAGGGAGCTGATCCCCACAAGCAATGCTGAACCAGGAGCTGTCCAAGGACCAATGGGCAGGGCTGGTGGGCTACCAAAGGAGATACTGCAGGCTTTAAATAGGCAGGAAAACTATCCCTACGCACACACACTGGCATTACTGAATTTAGGGTGGAACCTGAGCCCAGCTCCTTAACTTCTTTTACTGTTAAATTCCCTATGGTGTCTGCCAGTTCTCTGAAGAACTATTTCCTTTGTCTTTTACAAAAGTAACAGCTTCACATGTCACTGGGTGCTTCATTCTCAAAAAGTCACAAAAGAAAGAGAAAAGTGTATGTCTTCAAAGCATTCCATCAATCACCTTTCTTAGACCAAACAGTCACAGAAATTTATTCCTCCTGCCTCGAACAGACATGTTGGGATTTGCCCAGCTACCACTGCTGGGTCCAGGCAAGAGCAATCTTCCAGCTTTTCCTCTAAGAAAAGACATGTCAGGAAGGGCCCGGTGCCATTGGACTGGGGAGAGGACCTTGTAGGGCAAACAAAGCTGGCTGTGTGAGCAAAGAAAATTCAGCTCCCAACAAGATAAATTAATTCCAGGGACAGCAGAAAACATTCATCATCTTCCAGGACGAGAGTGTCTCACCACAGGCAAATATGTGCTTTCTGGGAAATCCAGTCAATCGAGTATTATTAGAAAAGAGCTGTAAAAGGTCAGCAGAATCAAAGCACATGCATCTGAAACTGCAGGCCACTCGTCTCAAATAAGTGTTTCAGTAGTCCTGCAGCAGCCACCAGATTGGGTGTAGACCCACAGTTATGCTACCATGACATTGCTGGGAAGTTGAATGGAACTACATAAACAGAAATACTTGTTTTGTCTTGGAATTTTACATAATGCTTAACAAACCCTGTTCTCTGAAACATGCTTTTCTAAGCTGCTTTCCATCAACCCATCTCCTTTGTCCTGCCTCTTCTGGTATTTGCGATATCTTTGAACAGACTCCATGTAAAGATATATTTAATCAAATTAAAGACCAATCCTTTTTTTAGATAGAAGCAAACACTTCCAACTAGTTCCCCACAGAGGAGATGCTTCAGGTTCATATTTTACTGCTCAAATCTTCCAAGTTAAAAACAATCCTATCAAAGATTAATGCCAGCAATATTTTTAGAGAAGTTGATTCTGAATCATTTTGTTGGTTGTTTTCACAACAAGGGAATATTTGCAGGTCTCTCTGTACTTTATATATCCCATATGAGATCCTGTTGCTAAGCAGAAAGCAAAATCAATAGAGAAGGCAAGATGTACTAGCTCATCTTTGAATTGCTGTAGATATTTCACTTCCTTGCAACTGTTTCTCTATTAATGGTTTTCTCCCGTAACAATCTGACTTGACTTTGTGACTAGTATTTTATACCGCATTCTACAGTATATCACATAAGACGTTATGCTAGTTAGGTGAAAGGTATCATTTGGATAAAAAATTTAAGACAGCCTTCACTGTTAAGTGACCATCTCTAAAGAATGAATGAAATGGGATAAATTCTAAGGCACCTGTCTCGGTCCCATCCAGCCCAGCATTCCACCTGCATGTACACTCACTGGTTGCCAGAGTCTGACTGGCCTGGGGCTGGGCCTGCCTCAGGATGTGGCCCATCCTCTGTGATGTCACAACCCCCAGAGCCACATCCCCCAGCTGCCAAGCCCCAGACTTCCCTTAGTACTCACTAGAAAGTGTCTCCAGTGTAGTTTATAAACTTGTGTAAACTTGTGGCCATTTCCTCTTTAGTGGCAAAGTTGTGTTTCTTACAAGTGATTCCACTGCTAGAATTGGTGGTTTAACAGAGGCCTAGTGACACCAGGCATTGCTGGCTGCAGCTCCCAGGCCAGCAGGAAGTATTTGGTGAACAACCACTCATGGCTAATTCTGTTTACTCTCAGACTGAGAATAATTCAAGCAAAAGCCTGGAAAATGCAGAGGTGGGAATGTAGGAGAGGTGGAAAAAAACAGAAAAAACCCCAATAATATCACTATTTGGAAGACAAATTGCACCTGAAGAGTTTTACTGATGGCAATAGAAAGAGGCACTATTGCAGTTCATAGCCTGCTTTTTCATAACCCTGAGAGCAGAGGTGATCAAGAAATGGGAATATTTTATCACCTTTATCTGCACAGATATAAAACCTGACATTTTATAATTCTACATATTTGGTATTATTTTACTTTCAGTAAGGACTTTATTGTCCTCACTAACAAGCTTTTCAATAAATCCCTACAGGACAACCAATAAATTCATAAACTCATGACTTATTTTAAGAACAGTTTGTCAGAGACTGAAACAGTTAATGATTTATGCATTTGAGGATTGCCAAGGGACTTTTGCAGGCTTCTGCAGGACTTTTGCATTACACCTCTGATGGCCCATCAAAGCCCATCCCCCTGCTCTGCCAATCTTGAAAGGCAGGAAAAACCCTTTGACCAGACGCCTCACAGGAACTCAGCACAGACCCAGGAGATGTTGGAGGCTCGAGGCATGGCCCGTGACACTGACCATTGATATAATAACTCATAACTTCTTTGAGTGTGGGGGTTTCCCTCCTTCACCCCCAGCAGATCAAGGCCACCACTTCAACTGCCAGACATGGAAGCTGCAACTACCAAGTTTCATCATTGGACCCGTGGGCGGTGACTATATACATCTGTCCACTCTCAGCTTTTCTTTCCCTTACTCTCCCTTACCCTTATCCTGTCTTTCCTTTCTCTCCCTTATGCATTTTCCCCGCAGGGGTTATCCCTATGGTAGATAATATAGATGACAACACCCAAAATGCTAACATACCTGTTAAAACAAAATTGTTAAAATAAACCTTACCTATATATGTTTTCAGACACTGATTATTCAAGGGAATTATTGATAAGAACCTGGTTTAGCCCCCTCTCCTTTTTCTGGGGCAGGTCATAACACAGCTGTACTGGGTTGATGAAAACATTTCTGAGAATTCAAAGTTACCATTTTGGTTACACATTTATTTTAAAGGTGGTGTTTTTGTAGAAGTCTTTTTAGAAGACTAAATACATGGATTAATTATTTAAATGGCTTTGTACAGTATTCTTCCTCTTCATCTTTCAATTCAAGTAGGATGAAACAGAGGAGAGACTGGAATGAACTAAGAGCATGAATACATGAGAGGAGAGGAGAGGAGAAATACATGGGAAAACAGATTAAAGCCCTCTCAGACCTACATAAAACCCTATATTTAAAAAATGTCTAGGTGTTCTCTCTTATTTTTTTGAACTTATGGATGAGTACCAAGACATTACAATAAATGATGAATTTAGGTTAAAATTCCAGAAAAGTTTTCTTGTGTGAGGAAAGGGTAGTCTTGCTGGAGAAAACTCAGAGAAACTACATTAGCAATGCTTCCTACCAAAGCCAGTGTTGGGCCCATAATGTGCACACATGAGGGAAAATAATCCTAGAACAGAATAGGATCACAGGACGATTGAGGTTGGAAAGGACCCTTAAGATCATTAAGTCCCACCCAGCCACTGCCAAGCCCACCAGTAAACCATGTCCCTAAACACCCTGTCAAAACGCCTACTGCACCATTTAAATCCTTCCAGGGGTGGTGACTCCAACACTGCCCAGGATAACCTGTTCCAGTGCTTGTCAAACCTTTCTAGGCAAGTAGCAGTGGCCATTAGATGGTCAGAGAGGGAAGTGTAGAGAGGGAGGTGATGTCTGTCCCTTGTCTAGTTCCTTCAGGTCATTACTGCAAGAACCACGGGGTGTGTGGAAGCCTGTGGCTTTCACCGCCACCTTCCCAGGGCAATTCTTTGTGTTCCACCTGCCTGTGTGGGATGGTGCACTTCTGAGGCTTTGTCTGTAAGTGTAGAAGACCCTTCGGGAAGATTTTACTGTGAGGAAATGAGGCTTTTATGCCTACGAAAGCTTTCCTACCTCGAAAGAGGCATCTTTGTCAGACACAGTCTTAGAGGTTCTCTCCTCCTGCATTGCAGAAAAACTGTCCCTGGAATGAGAAAAGAGAAGTTCCTGCAGACATCTTTCAAGGCCCGGGGGCTGGGGCTGAGAAGAACAGAGTGCATATCTTTTCCTTGGCCTGCTGCAGATTTGCACCGAGATATGAAGTATTCTTGGCTTTGGAAATAAATTCTCCTAAATCCTTCCACTGCCAGGTATTTTGGGGGTACTTGCATGCATTGGACCTTTACATTTTGGTGTAGTTGCATCCCCTTATCCCAGAACAACCCAGAACAATGGTGGCGATGGAGAAGGTTGGGGGTGGGGTGGTCAGAATGGTGTCTCCCCATGTCATCAGATGCCCTGACAGTGAACGCTGATCTCCTGTAGTTGCTTTCCTGGCCACAATGACCCCCCTGGAAGCCTGCCTTGAAATACGGTCTGTGACAGAGACTGTCCTGCAGACCATCAAAGCAGTTCTGTGCACCCTGCCCTGGGTGTTGGTGTGTAAGTCTTGAGACATACTCTTGGCCAGGAGGTTGCAGCTTTGCAGGACCAGGTGGCAGCCCTGAAAGGGCTGAAACACACACGGAGCTTGGAGCAGGCAGTGTTGGCTGCTCAAGAAGAACACTGCCAGGAGCTGCAATGGATTGTAGAATGCTCAGTGTCCCATATGGCTCATGCACAGCAGCTGGCACAGGGTACAGGTATGGTCTCGCCTTCCTGGGTTCCTGCCCTTGTCAAGGGTTCCTTCCAGGTTCCAGAAGCTGGAAGGAGAGTCCATGGATGTGGACTATGGACTCTTCGCTGCATTTGAGCCTGGCCCAGGAGCTGCTGGGTGGGTAGCAGCCCAGCCCCAACTGTATGTGGGGGATCAGCAGAATCTGCTGCACAGGGAGGTGCAGGTCACACAGACTTACATCCCGGAGGAGTTGCAACAATTCTTAGACACTTAGCAGAAGCCTGGGGAGTGCTTGGCAGCACGGCTTCTATGAGCCTGGGACACTGGGGCTCTGTTTTCTTAGCAGTGGCTGACAAGGATTTGTTGACTCCTGTGACTCCTGACACAGAGTTCAGAGGGAGTATCTCTGGCTCCGAAATGTGGAGTGCTTTGATGGCCAGGAGGTCTCAGGCCCCGCCCTGTGTCACTGGCTGTGAGGTCTTGACAGTGTGTGCAGACCCTACAGAGCTGATGTTGTCTCTTGGGCTCGGGTACACAAGTGACAAAGGTGCTGGTTTGCCAGGGCAGACAGGCAGAGTTCATGCCCTGACTGCGGGGTATAACCCTGGTGCCAGGTTGCTGACGAGAGCTATCCAAGAGCAATTCATGAATGGAGTGCCGGAGGATTTGAGGTCCCTGCTCCTGTCGCCGGCCGGAACTGCTGGAGGTACAGGGGGTAGTTCTGCACAACCCCTATCATCCTTCATGGTAGACCTGTAACATCTATTGTGCCCAATCCCAGGTGCTTTGCTCTCAGGGCTGTTTTCTGGCAAGGGAATACTCACTGGCACCTTGATGGCTCCTGCTGAAGCCCTTTGGCTAAACCAGCCCTTAGGGACCTGATTCAAACACTGTAGGAGCCAGGCTTTCAGTGCACCGAGATGCTGCTGGATGCTGCCTGGATGCACTCAGCGGGAGGTGTTCCAGCATCATCCCAGTGCCAGCTCACCTGCAGAGGTGCAGGACCAGGTGGAGCATTTTAGAAAGTGCAGTCTCTGACCCCACAGAGCTGCTCAGAGTATAACTACAAAACTAAGGAAAGGGCTAAAAATGCATCTGGTGAAACCCAAAATAAAATCAGCTGGCTTGGGCACTGGAGAAGTGTCATGGTTTGAGATAGCCCCAAAATCCAATTCTCTAGCTCCATTCCCCCTCCCACATCTCAACCTGATGTGAGATGGGATTTTCCAAACAAAACACAACCAGACTCAGAATGGGGGAAAGGGAATATATTACAATGACTGTACAAATAAATACTATAACACATTATACACACGATCACAACTATCTCTACCATGACATATAGTATTTACAATGGATCAGATCTCCTCTCCCCTCCAAATAAAAGTCCAGGAGGGAAAGAAGGACAGATCCCTTCCAGTCCCAAGCAGGAGTCTCTTCTAAGGCAGCAGGTCTCCTCATCTCATGCATGCAGCAGTAACTGGATTGTTGTAGCTGGATCTCTGTTCAGTACACACAAGGGGGTCTCCAAGCCCCTCGGCTCTCCTTTGGTCCAAGCGAAGGCCTCACCTGTGGGCTGCCAGCAGGGACCAGACTCGCGTCACCACAGGTATATCACGAAATGCAGGGGCATCTTTGTGAAAGTCCCTTCCTCAGGGGGATTCAAATTCCCCTTTGCAGAGCTCTGTACTCTGTCTCAAGGCAGCGGGGGCCAAGCCCTCCTCCACATTCCTTTCCGTCCCTGTCCAGCTTCCCAGGACGCTCTGAGCTTCTCAGCTCTTCTCTCTCTCTCTCTCTCTCTCTCTGGTGCTGCGTGTCCAAAACTGCTCTCCAAAATAGAAGTCCATCTCCCTCTTTTTCTTAGAGGGATCAAAGGAGTTTTGGGGGGATCTGGTATCAGTTCTTACCCCCAGAACTCTGTAACTCTACTGCTAGCTTCTGCTGCTTCTCCGGTTCAGGTCTTATCTGTTGGCTCTTAGCCAGAGTCTCTGGACACTGCATCTGCTGCTACTCCTGCCCACGATGGAGAGAAAAACATCTCCCGGCATAACTACAGGCACCTAGCCCAGCTTTATGCTGTTCCAGGTCCCTGCAGCTCCCCCAGCCCGGGGCTGGGAGGCCCCAGAGGCCCCAAGGGGCTCAGAGCCCCTTCCTCGTGGCTCTACAACATGACCACTTCTTCTACTACCAAAACTACAACTCTTCCGTTTAGCTTGTGGTATGTTTACATTTCTGCAGGAGCGCCCATTGGACAGAACTTCAAAACTTCCAGGGGTATCCAACCCTTGGGGGTTACCACTTTTCTTAGCCTCTGGGGGGAAAACAAGGTTCAAACCACTACAAGAAGGAAGGGAAAAAAGTAAATGAGTGCGCATAAGAGATACTCATATTTCTCACAGCTGTACTTTTGTCCTGCATGAGGCCCTATATAAAGACTGAGAGAGATAAAGTGCTTTCTAACAAAGGAGTTACACTATGTGCTTACACCCAAAAAAATTGCTCCTTGAGTTTCAGTAGTGTTCAGTGATGTTTAAGCTGCCCTTTTTGCAGCTGAAAAGGTGGCTGCTGAGACAGAACCCAGTGACATCTTCCCCTCCTGCACTGGCCCCTGTGACAGCAAGGACAGCAGGCTGGCAGGCAGGGCATGTTTTAGAAAAGAAAAGAGCTCCTTTCCCCACATACACCAGGGATATTGAAGTCACTGTTAAATGCCCTTAAGCCCCAGGGCTGCAAGTGAGGTTTAACCTCCACAGCAAACAAACCCAGGGGCCTGTTGATTAACAGTTGCAGGACAGAACAAGGGTTTTTTCCCCATCCCAGACAAACACAGGTCTGCTTTATACCTCGGGCTGGACCAGGCAGGTCCCTCCACGAGCTTAATTAACCTGCAAAACAGCAATATTTGGAGGTTTCCACCACTTCCCATCAGGTGAGGCTCTTCTCCAAAGGACCAACCTGTGTCCCAGGCTGTGGCTCTGGGCAGCAGCTCGCTGAGCTACACCTTTGTGTTGGTCTCGTCCCAGTCACCACATGCAACAGCATCAGTTTGTGTGTGGGAGCCAGTGCTGGAGCAGCTCTTCCCATCCTAAATTTTAGATCAGGTGGCATTAAGAACACAACAGAGACAGCAGCAGTTCCTGGCTTTGGGCATAAATACTGAGAAGGCCTTTGTCAGCTCCTGGGAGAGTATTTGGTTATTGATTTTAGTTAACCTGTGTTTTGTGAGGAGGATTCATGCTTTGTTCTGGGAACTTCCCAGGGCCAAGTCCCAGAGTTTCTGACCAGGATCCATCTAGACCTGGTGCTCCCAGCAGGAGAACTTAAGGCTAAATGCTCTCCAGCATTTTCTGCTTAATGTAACAACCCCAAGATGTCTGACCTCTCTGTCCAAATTCTCCTCTTGACTCTAATTTTGTGCTGTGGTTTTTGCCTCAGGAGCTGATGGATGGAGAGTAAACTGCTGAATGCTTTGACATGCAACTTCCTGGGACTAGCCTTAATTTGTCCAATTTATAACTGCCTTGGTTTTGTGGGGACTCCTCTTCCCACCAGCCAACTGACTCAGAAGAAAAAAAAATCATTGTTCTTCCTGCAGAATTCAGAGTGGCCTCTGGAAATAGGTGTTTTTTTCTGGTGTGTTTTCTTTTTGAAGGATGTACTCAGTGTGATAGTCAGAGCATGTGATTGCTGAGATGCAGAGTAAAAGTGAGCTGCCACAAACAGAACTCCTGACTCAAATTCTCAATAACTGGGTCTTGCTATGGAAGCAAAATCTCACATATTTTGTTACCCAAGAGTGGCTGTTCGTTTGCTCTTTGCTTTGTTCCTCCTTGTTTGTATTTGAGATTAATAGCAGCATTTTTACTTCTCTCAATGTATAGAAAGCTTTCATAAACTTCTAATTCTTCCTACTTATGAACCAGTTTTTGATATAAGAAGATGAAGTTCTGAGTAGATAATCTAATAACAGCTGAAGATATAACCTGCAGAGGGAGAACAGGTTACAGGGCAGAGATAAAAAGTCATTAGTACTGTCCTCACACCTGCCATGTTAGTCAGTAAAACAGAAGTTTTAGTCCAAAGACGTACGTTATCACAAGTAGGGATGTAATTTTTTGTACTTGGAAAACCCTGCTCAGAGAATGAGGACACTTCATGCGTAAAAGGTACGTGTGGCTCATGATGAGGTGGCAGGCATCCTCATTGCAAGGCCATGCTTTAGTTAGACACAAAACATATCATCTCGATGAGCTGAAGGAAAAGGTGCAGTGCTAGAGAGAAAATCTTTTCAAAGGTTCCAAGGCAACATGAGAATGAAAAACCAGCTTTTCTGTGTTCCACAGTAATACTATTTTTCCCTCAATTTAACTGATGGCAATA
>NW_020884958.1:1117517-1168840 GCF_003945725.1 Corapipo altera
TGATTATTTGAAGGTTTTATCAAGTAGTGATAATCAACCTTTATTTGTTTGATAAATTCTTAGCCTGAAGTGTTGATTTTATTAAAATTACCTTCTCGGTAAAAAGTGTAAAATGAAGGATGGTCTCAATACTGGTAATTGTCAATTGTCAAATTATTTGGTGTCAGGACTTTTTCTATTTAACCTCCTCATTAATGATCCAGAAGAAGAAACAAACAGCATGTAATGAGATTTGATACTTGGAAGGATTAACACTGGTGAGAACTGCAATTTAATGCAAAACAACAGACACCAGGATCAAGGGTAGAGAACAACAAAAGGCACAAAGCACATGGTGGAAATCAAAAGAGAAAAAAAAAAAGAAACCTGAAAAACTTGTAGCCAGGGGAAATATTTCTTCAGTAAGAGGAAATCTCAGTAACATGGGAAAAAATTTCAGCAGGTGAGCAGCCAAGTGGAATGAATGTCTTGAGCTGGTGTCAGTTCGCTGCGCTGGCTTACCAGAGGAAAAAATACAGCAGAGAGATGCTAAATACCAGCCTGAGGATTTACATCAGCCAGAATCAAGGATTAAAGAGTTCCCGTGAGGCATTCAGCCTGCTCACCTGCCTGTGGCACCTGCAGCATCAGTGTGGTGATGGAGGTGAACTCCCCCAGAAATGGCTGTGGATTACCAGCACCCACTGAGGTCGCAATGTTCGCTCAAATGGACCTGAACAAATCCCCTCCTGTTCACCAGACAGCGTAATGCACATCTTTCTCATTTTTCTGCCTACACTTGACAGCAGCATCTTGCATGCTCTGTCAGTCAGCAGCAGGACGTCAGGGTGAGGCGAGGCAGCACCCCTGTCCCCAGGCAAAAAAAGATCAGTCTCAGGATTTAAGAGTTAACATTTTATTGAACTTTAACTGATGGTCAACAGAGGGGCAACAATGGGTTCGATCACTAAATGGGGGTGTGTCAAATACAGGGGCTTAACAGATTTTGCATGGAGACAATGGAGGAAGTTATGAAATACTCTCCAAGTAAGAAGGGGGATTCACGGCCCTGTTTTATTGTTCCCAAGTGTCCTCCCTCAGTCAATTTCATACCCTTACCCAAAAGAAGCTGGTCACACCTCTCGCTCATCAGGTAAAGA
Source organism: Corapipo altera (assembly GCF_003945725.1). NCBI lineage: Eukaryota > Metazoa > Chordata > Aves > Passeriformes > Pipridae > Corapipo > Corapipo altera. The sequence continues at coordinate 1,118,657 of NW_020884958.1, forward strand.
AATAAATGGTAGCAAACTCAGGGAAAGAACTAGACTTCAACTTACCATAAGTCTATGCAGGAATCAACATTTGTGTCTCTAGAAAGACTAGTTATGACATTATTATTTTAAAACAAACTAACAAAGGGGGAAAGTTTCCACTGTGACACTTTAACCCAATTTCTGTTTAAAACCTGTTGAAACACCATGTCTCAATACTTGTCTATGTGTTTTACACTGTGCCTCCAACACCTGTCTATGTGTTTTATAAAACATTTTCCAGAGTTCTGAGTACTACTTGGGCCACTGAGAATGTGAACCTAAGACTTCAAAGCAGTCCAGTGAGCTACTTCAACTGACAGCTTAGAGCATACCTATGAATAAAAAAAAGCAAATATTTGGACACAGCTTTTCTCTGTCAAACCCCAGAAAGACTGGAAACCTGTCCTCCTAACCTATGTTTTCTTTCAGACAGCTGGAAAGGGCTATTGTCTCCGTTTCATCCATGTTTGTTTGTCTGAGCTTTTTTGTATAGCTTGTAGTGAGATTCATGTTTTCATTTGCGTTCAGGACCCAGGCCAGGCTGACACAGGGGGATACAAAAGGCTTCTCTTCCTTTTGCTGTTGAAAATTGAAATTGAAAACCACTGCACTAACCCCGGGGACCCAAGGGCAACCTGGTTTCAAGGAGGTAACACCAATGTCCCTGTCATGCAACAAGAAGGCATGCACCTTGCCTGCCCTTCCATTTTCAGGAATGCAATGCCTTTGAGCCCACAAATTTAAGGTAAAACTCCCATTAATCCCTGTTACCCGAATGCATGTTTTCCTGCAAGTAAACATTTTCTGGTTTACACAACAGGTTGTTTTCATGCCGGAAAGTACTAAGAATATCACCAAAATTTTGGAAAAAACCTCCAAAATCAGATTTGTAAACATAATCCTTCCCTTTTCAATTGGCAGCACTTTGAAAAGCCAGACACAGTGAGACACACAGAGGTGGCTCAGTCTTGACCAAATAACGTGTGTTTTTAGAGAATAAAGTAAAAAATGCTTTACATTAAAATAAACCAAAAAACTGCATGAAATGAAAATTTATGCTATTTAGTAATCACAGTAGTTTATAGTTAAATAGAACTGTTCTTTATTATATTCCTGGCATCCAGGAAATAAAATCTTTCATGTAGGCAATGGTTTTTTGCGATCCCTTCAAAAAATATTCGTTAGCATTGTAAAAATAGGTACCTACATGTTTAATTTATGATCTTGTCCCAAGACTAGATATGTTTCATTTCTACAAAGTATTAATTTCCCTAATACTCTGAATGTTTGACTTACTGAGAGTAGCAGCTTTGTTTCATTCCCCATCACTCCCTCTCACACCCACAGGACCAGCACACACTTTCACCCACTGTGAGGCCACGCCGCATTTCCTCAGGGCTTCAGCTAGGTGGGAAGCAGTGTTGTGAATAATTTAACGGCAGTAAATGGACACAAGCAAATACCTTAAGACAACATGTGCAGTGGGGGCTGAAGTTGCACAGGTGAGTTTCTGCCTCTTTAATCCTCCAAATCCTGTTTGGTTTTGTGCAAATTTCTACAGCTTCTACCACTTAAGGTAAAGAGTTTTCATTAATGAGAAAGGTCAGAAAACAGCCTTACACTTATCCTGAAGTATTTCAATTTGCTACAGTATTTTTTTTAAAATGTAAACAACTTCACAGTAGAGGTACTGGCTTTCCAACATCTACCGAAAAAATTATTTCAATGGAAAAACCTAAGTCTCGAAGAAAGAAAAGAACCAGAAAAAAGCAGCTCCAGTTATGATATAAGCACCACCAACAAAATAAGTTTGCATTACTGAAGCTTCTTTAATGCAAAAGTGCAATACTAACATAAATAATCTCAGAGGAACTAATATTCAGTTTTTAATAAACAAGCCACAGTTCACATATGTGTCCTGACTGAAGCAGACAGCTGGTGCCAGGATACTGCCTGCTGTTTATCAAATTCCTGTATTAATCTCCTAATGTGAGACAGCTTGTTGTGGAGCTACTGACATCTGTTCTTCACTTCAGAGCAGCTGGGGATACACTATAAGAAAAGAAAAAAGGAAAATGAGGGCATGCAATAATTTTTTCAGAGTTTAGGATTTGGAACTGTAGAAACATTAAGGTTGAAAAAGACCTCCAGGATCATTGAGTCCAGCCTTTGACTGATTACCACCTTGTCAACCAGACTAGAGCACAGAGTGCCGTGTCCAGTTGTTTCTTTAAAATCTCCAGGGATGGTGACTCCACCACCTCCCTGAGCAACCTGTTCCAATGCTGAACCACCCTTTCAGGGAAGGAATTTTTCTGATATCCAAGGTGAACATCCCCCAGTGCAGCTTGAGACCATTTCCTCTTGTCCTCTAACTAGTGGCCAGGATAAGGGGACAACCCCCACATGTCTACAACCTCCTGTTAGGGAGTAGTAGAGAGCAAGAAGGTCACCCCCAAGCCTCCTCTTCTCCAGATTAAGAGTCTAGAGGGAAGTCCTGTGAGGAGAGGCTGAAGGAGCTGGGGTTGTTTAGCCCCGAGACACCTTAAAGTAGGGACAAGTGCAAAGCACATAATATATAGCAGAATCTTCATTCTAATTTCTGATTTCACTAGTCCTTTTTTGCCAGAGGTACCCACAAAGGACTTAGGAAAAGCAGCGCATAAATACATCACCAAAATCCAAATGAGGGGTAAGATGCTCCCTTCAGCAGCTCTATCAAAGCCTTCCTCAAAATGAGATGGTCAAGTCAGTTTTATTTATGTCCCAATTTCCAATTTTATCCGTGGAAAGTCTTCCCAAAGAGATCTTCCTGAGATTCAGATCAACATTTACAAATTAATGAACCAGAAGATTAGGACTATAGTTCATACTCTCCCTGCCTATGAGGCAAACAATCAAGAGGTTTGTCAATCAACTGAGGCAAAGTCAAAGCCCTGATTTATGTGTTCCAAAGAGCTGTGATTGCCATTTTGGCAGCTAAGAGACTTAAAGCTTTAGCCTAGTCTTCTAGTTCCCTCTACCCAAAGACAAATGGCTTAAAAGCAAGCATTGAAATTAGAGTTTGTGCAGTTTGTGAAGGAGAATCTAAACACACGTGTAGTCTTTCAGGTTCTGAAGAAGAAGAAGAAATTGACTGCTTTTAAGCACTCAGCTGGTTTCCTAGTTCATGCTGCAATAATCAGTTCTATCACTGAACTGTAGGATGTTGTTAACAAGCCAGATCCAAAGTCCTGGCTTTCTGGACACTTACTTGTAGGAGCAGCCAGGAACTCCTTTTCAAAACTTATGGACAAACTGAATGTAATAATAGAGACAGTTCAGCTAGACCACAGCAACTGCATCACTTATTTGCAGAAAGACTCCTTGGTACAGAGCCTGGCTTGTAGACTTCATAAATTAAGTGCCCAAGCCCTGGAAGCTGGCTTTTGTGACAGACTAGCCAATACAAAAAACATAACATCCTTGCAGAAGCCAATATTAAATTTAATATTGAATTTACACGAAGACTTCATACAGCAGGGGTCAAGTGCCACTCACTGCACCTACAACTTGCAGAACTCAAATGAAATTTCAGTGAGAGGAAAAAAATAGCTGGCAAAGCCCAGAACATGCAGGAGAAAATAAATATGATTCATCAAAAATTAATCACCTGTGAGATGTTTGAAAGTGTACCTGAAGTATTAAATAATGCATTACATTGGTAACATCAGATGCAATTGCTTTTGAATGAACAGGAGCAAGAGCTAAATAAGTTAAATAGTAAAAGGCAACAGTTAAATAACAAAATAGAATTGCACTTCAGTGAAGAAGCAGATAAAAGCCAAACCTTAAGTGAATATGTAAAGGAAGACACATAAAGAACATCTGGTTGTGGACCGGACGTGAGAGCTTCTCTTCACAAAATGAAAGAGAAAACAACTGTGATAAAGCCTGCATTCTATTACTCCATCTGTATTTCAGATATCCAAACTTAAACTTCACCTTAAATTTCACTCTTCTATGATATGTCCATGGACTTATTTTGTTTTATTGTCTTACTGTCTACTTTTTATCTTATTTGATTTAAAATCACAAACTTGTGCATTAAAATCTTCTCCTGGAAACAATTACTAAAAAAACCCAAAAAAACCAACAAAAAACCAAAAACCACAACAACAAAAACCACACACATAAAAATCCCAAACCCAAACCCCTGTTTCATTTGGTATATTTAAAATACCTACATGATGCAGAAGTAGCAAAATCATAGCTAAAAGCCAGATTTAACAGATAAGGTCACAAATGAGAAGTGAAGTTTTGAGATTCGTCTCAGAGGATATGGACCTTTTTGTCTCTTGCAGTTAAAACTTCGACCAGTACTTAGAAAGACAACCTGTATCCCTGACAACCTGATAGATGTGTGGTGTAAGATAAGACCTTGAGAGGCTCAGAATACTGTGGCTGATGCCAACAAAGACTGAAATCATCTGCATGCTAAGTGCGCCGACAGAGAGACTTTAACAGAGGCTTTAAAAATCAACCTTAGAATGTGCAGCCGTGCTGGGAGAAGGAGAAAGTGCTTTTCTAGGATTCTGCAGGGTGGATTTTATTCATCTTTTGTGCTGTTGTTGTTTGACATCATATATGCTCACACCTGGGGTTTGAAATCTCTCGGTTTGAGATGTTCCACAAGAACCTCTCCCTTTGTGCAGAGAAGTAAAAAAGAGAGTGGTAACTTTGCTACCTGTCTCCCTCATCGAGGGAGAGGAGCTCCTGAAGACAATGCTGTACTCCAGAGAACACCTCGCTGTGAATTTTGTCTCGCAGTCGTCCCAAATCTTTCAGCGGTGTCTCTCCATAACTCGGGTGAAGAGTGAGCTGCCCTTAGATCATCCATAGCTCCGTATGGCTTTCCTGTCAACCGGTCATTTTAATTTTCTGCGCGTTGGTAACTCAGCATCCCTCAAACGCGGCTGGGATGGTGCAGGGAGCGCTGGAAGGGCGGCAGTCCCCGGTGGCAGCCGCTGCGTGCTGCGGAAATTCCGCTCGGGAGCGTCCCCGGCAACCGCGGAATTTCAGCGTGTTGAGTTCGTGTTCGTCCCGTCCCGGGCTCGGCGTTCGGTCCCGCGAGCGGCAGAATTCCAGAGGTCCGGGTAGCGGCGGCTTTCCGGGAGTTCCGGCTCGTAATGCGAGCGGAGGGACATCGACCAGATCGCGCCCCGCCGCCGCAGCGGAGCATCTGGTGAGTTTCACTGCAGGTGTGTTAGTTACACCAGGCTCTGCATGTTTTAAGTCAGTGCGTCCTAAGATCGCTCTTAGGTTTATCTTTAAGCGGCTTCTATCACAGAACGGTTTGGGTGAGACCTTCAACGATCACCTCTTTCCAACCGCCCTGCCACGGGCAGGGACACCTTCCACTATCCCAGGTTGCTCCAAGCCCCGTCCAAACTGGCCTTGGACACTTCAAGTGACGGGGCAGCCACAGCTCTTCTGGATAGCCTGTTCCAGTGCTTCACCACCTTCACAAGGAAGAATTTCTTCCTCATATCCAGTGTAAATTCAATGGCCTTGCTAGTTAGTTAAATGTAATCAGAAGTTGGGCAGGAGAATATGACACAACATTTTTGAGTAACACACACCAAACATCTTAAATCCTCAACCAAATATCTTAGATCCTCAACCAAACATTTATTCTACTGTTTTCTTTAATTATGGGACTCCTACAAGCCACTCTTAAGGCACTAAGATATTTTTTCCTAAGCGAAAAAGCATGCTTTTGGAAAGTATCTGTTTGCATGCTAATAAACTATTGATACATATTTTAACAGATGAATGTTGCATGTTCAAAATCATTAGCATTCACAGGTAGCACTCTTCTGATTTAGGTGTATGGTTTCTTTTTTTGGTTTTGTGTGGTTTTGGTTTTTTCTTTTGTCTATTTGTTTTGTTTTATTTTGTTTTCCCTCTATGTGTAATTTAAAGAAGTTTTAAAACTTCAGAATGATGTGGATGTGACAGAGAATATTTTGATTATGTTAGGAGACTAATTTGGTTTTTTTTTCACTGCAGCTGTTACTTGCTGGGTAGAGTAAGTGAATTGTATTCTGGAGATGAAAAAGCAGATTTTGATGAAGTCTTTCACTTATACCTCTTTTTTTCCCTGCTATTCATTATTATTATTTTAGTAGCTGCCAAATAAACTGAAGTATATCTCTGCTAGAGATTTTAGTATTTTTATGATATAGAAAGAGGTAATCTTTGATTCTTCTCAAGTAAAATTATGTATGGCTAATGATCTTCATTTTTCCTCAGTTTATAGACTTCAAAAACTGCGTATTGGACATCACGAGTTCATCTAACTTACCTTCCACAGATGCTATCTGGTGAGCTCTGCTTCCATATTTTTAAGTCTAGCAATAAGGTTCCTCTTTTTATGTTTTATTTATTTTCCAAATCCCTGAAATTATATAGTTCAGATCGAAGAAGAACCAGGTATGGTGTGAAACATGCAATATAGTCACTAGATAAAAAGGAGTTACTTTCAGGTGTGCAGGCTAGCCCTCTGGCTTCTGTTCTTATAACCTGATAAGAGCTTGATCTTTGGCACAATAAAAGTAAACTTTAATTCATTCTGTTTATCTTAGCTGTGAGAGCTAGTTGTCTGCATTTAGTCTGACTATACAAAACTGCCAGTTATATAAGAGCAATGAAATTCCACGAATAAGAACATTGCTTAGGAAATCAGATTAGTGACTGCTCTTTCAGCAAACTTACACTGCTAGGTAATAAAGAAAATTTCTCTGTGTTACAAAATTCCTCTACATTTTTTGTCAGTTGTGGAAGAAAAGCTAGTGAAAGCTCTTTTTCTGCAATGGCCTATGTTGACTTCAACTAGCTAACCTGTGAAGTGAAGTTGAATTTAGTTTTTGAGATACAAATAGTCTTTTTGAGGTGTAGAACTCAAAAGCTATTTCACCCGCTCATATGCTTTCCTGAAAAATCTTAAAGTCTACTAAAATTGGTGACTTAGGTAAAGGTTGTAGTTGGTAAAATACATCTTTGGGTTCAAAACAAATGATTGATGATCTAGGAATATATAAAAATGGAAGGAGAAAGCCTTCCCTGAATTCCTGTTAGACTGCAAATCATGCTTTGAAACTTCCCAAGGTTTTCTGCGGTTTTGTCTCTGATTTAAGCTTCTGAGAGATTTATGCTTGTAGCATTTCCGCTTGCAATATGAATAAGGAAAGAAGAATCTCCTATAATAGGTAGTATGAAGCTTTCATTTACGTTCTGGCAATGCTGTGATGATTAAAGGAAATATCACAGAAATAAGAATTCTTGAGGCTATTTTCGGTTTTATTTCAGAATGTTTAAAAAGACAAACAAAACAATGAAGTGAATAACATAGTAATATTACACCATCTTTCCTTTTTTGTTGTTGTTGTTGTTTATTTGTTTTGTTTTTCTTTGTCTGTTTATTTTGTGGTTTTTGGTTTGGTTTTGGTTTTGTTTGTTTTGTTGTTGGTGTGGTTTTTTTTTTTTAGTAGCTGTTTTGCTTCTGTACTAAGAACAAAAGAAGAGTTTTCTGCTCTATATTTTTAAGTTTCCACTAATGCCATTGTGAGTTAAGAAGCTGTGCATAAAATGTTATTTCAAAAAGGTGTTTAATGCCTTTTTTTCCTGGTACTTACTCTGTTTTGTTGTTCGCTGTAATGCTCTAATACATATTTTGCATTTCTATAGCTTCCTTAATTTGCTGTTATTTGTGATGTCGTGCAACTTCTGTGTGGTTTGGCTGGTTTTTTGGTTGGTTGCTTGATTGCTTTTGTTTGTTTGTTTTTCTAATTTAATGATTTATTTTGGCTTCCCCTCCTCTCTGCTGGTCCAGTTAAATTTGCCACTGAGTAAGTTTTCGTATGTAGGTATTTTGATTGTGCTTTTTTTTTTCCAAATAGGTGATCAGAGATTGTAAAGGAACAGCTTTCTTTAAAGCTGATTGTCATACAAACTAATGTAGCTTACTTAAAGATTTAAAGGTGGTTTTTTTATTTACTTTGCAAAATGTTTTTTTCCTTGCTTTCATTCCGTGTGCTCTCCATGCAAGAAATATTAAATATCATCAGGTTTAAAGAAGTCAAATGACGTTCCTGCTGCCCACAAACGAAGTAAATAGTTACCCTTTCCCAGATCTTACCCAGTTTTCATTTTGGGTTCTGTTTTTCCTCTCTAACCAGTGCTTTGCTAAGCTTTTGCTGCCTAGCTTTTAGCTGCCTTGACCTGATTCTGACACTTCTTGCGTCATCTCTGAATAAGATGACTTGCCTTTCTTTCATCACTGTTTTCCCCAGCCAGGGAAAAACAAAAGTCTCTCAAACCTATAATATAATGTCCACAAACAAGTTTTTATTCAGTTTACAGGTTCTCTGGCTCTTCAGGTTCTTCTTATTTCCATATCTTCTTATTGCAGTAGCTAGGAGTAATATTAAATATTTTGATTTTATGTGCTTTGTTGCTGATCTTTTACCCTTTCAGTCATGTCAGTTGTTCTGGGTATGGCTGTTGCAGTAAATACTGAAAGCTAATAATGTGCTTATGTTTTTCATGCAGTATATGCAGTTTTTAGCAATCCTTATCTCCTACATTTATTAAATATATAAAATACTTTAAGTACATGGCACGCTGTGGGATAATTACTGATGACATGCAGTTATTCCAATCTCATAGATGAAGTCAGTCCTCTTTTTAAATTTCTTATTTATTCAATTATAAACTATTTATAGGCTGCAGCTAAAAAAATGAAATTTCATCCTTTATCAGTAGCAATGTCTTTAAAAGCAAGATTTTATCTAAATTACTCTTCCCCTCATTGACAGCATTTGTGTCCTTTTGGCTACTCAACCTATGTGAGAAAATATATATCATCAGAAAAAGTTCTCAGTCATGAAAAATGTTAATGCTGCCTGTATGAAAATCTGGGGGCAAAGTGATATTTTTTTTATTTAGAAAAAAACAATTCACTACCAGCATACTGTCATTTTTGTAATTAATATTTAAGACTTCATGTAGACAAAGATATTTTAGTGTTTACAGTTCTGTATTTTTAATTAAATTTAAACATGTTTCTTTTTTTATATTTCACATTTACTGCCCCTGAACTCTTGCACTTTTGTGTGGAGCAACTAATTATTGCAGTCTTATGTACCCAAAATAATGTGAAAACTGGCATATATCCAACAATGTGAAAACTTTTCGACTACTGAAATAACTTTAAGTTGTCCAGTTTGAAGTTATAATTAAACTAGTTATATAAACATGTATTTTTGTAATACATAGTAATTTTTCACTTTAGATATAGAAGCTTGTTTTGATTCTTTTATTATTGCTTTTAGTGATCAAGGGCTGATTATCCTAGCTGCAGAGTAGATTTTCTTTTAACTGAAATAGTAGTGGAAATCAGGATACTATGTAGTTTATAAGACTAGACCTCTAATTTTTATTGTATTTGTGATCAGTTACTTGTCTGTAGTTGAAATGTATATATTTGTGTCTTTGAAGACAAAGTGTGTAAAAGTGAGATTTGTTCCACATTTGTGCATTTGTTTCATGACAGATGCAGTTTTGAGATGACAATCCGTGTTAAAAAATGTGCCTTACTGCAGGGACAAACAAAAACTTGCTAGTCATTTTAATTTACATGGAATGATGTTTTTCAAGCATCCTGGAAGTTCATCAAATCAATAATAAAAATAGTGAAAAGTAATAAAGAACACATTATGCTTAAACCAACTTTGTTCATCCAAAGTGCATATCTGTTTCAAGTTCCTCCTGCTACATATCTTGCACAATATGCTATTCTGTGTGACCCTTTTTTTCAAAGAGCAACAGTATGATGACAACTACATGCATAATTTTACTTAAGTGAATGTTTAGAACTTTGGGCCTACAACTGAGTAACTGAAGTAAAGGAGCACTAAAACTTCAAGGGACTACTCACTTTTTTTTTCAAAAGCATTAATATTTTTCAGCTTACATGAGCCATAGAATAGAAATCCATCAGACATGGACACTGTGGATGATTTGAAAAGGAAACTCCTTCAGGCTGAAAAAGAAAATGTTGAATTACTTACTCAACGCAAGCAAGAAGTAAGGACTTTGTTTTATTTTATCCTTGGAATAAATGTAATTGATTTCATTAAAATAATACTCTCAAGGGTTAAATCAAAAGCACAGCCACTGGTTGGAAAATAACTAGGAAATACCACTGTACAGACTTCTTGTACCTGTTCACAGGAATTGTTAGCACCTGTACTGTCACTGTTAACAGTTAAAGGTGTGTGTAAGTAACTTGAGCACTTCACAACAGCAAAATGATGCAGAAGAATCTTGTGCAACCTCAGCTTTCGAATTCTTGATGTACATAAGAGGTGTTTGGATTGTTTGTTGGAATGTTTTAATCCAGATAATTCCAGGGACACAATTTACAGAATCACCTCACAGTTCATGGGACAACGGAAACAGGAAAGAGCAAGTCATTGTAGGAGAAGCAGGAATTTCTTAATTTGGATACACACCCCAATAATAAATGGATATGGAACATTAAACTGGGTTTATTGACTGGATTTAACCAAAAATGGTTGAATGAGCACCCACATTATCTGCTCCCTAACAAACTGCTGAGAACGGAATGGTTGCCTATAGTAGTAACATTACTTCAGCAGTGCAGTTTAAAACAGGGTATCAGCTGCCAGTTTGACATTAGCAGGTGTGCAAAGTGTGCCAAGCAGCAATAAACCTGAAGCTGATTGCAACTAGTGTTCTGCTCAGTGCTCACTTTTTCTTGTATTTGCTAGTGTGAAAGCTGATATTCAAACCAAAGAAAATATTAGTGAAGCATTTTCTTACTGCTGCTTCATTTCAATACTAGTTTGCTTTGACAGCAGCAGGGAAAACCTTTGTAACAGGAGTAAATTATTTCCCATGAATGAAGTTCCTGTTAAGAAGTATATTACTCCTTTGTAGATGTTCTGAAGAAATGTGTTTCACTTTCCACCTTCTTGTGTTGAAATAGTTTGAATTTCACTTTTCTGGATCCAGTTTTTGGCGACAGTGACTAGACTATCTTTCTTAGTCCTTTTTTGAAGCATTTTCCATCCTTCCTTTGTTTAATATCATCCTATTTGACAACAGAACATTATTGGACTGCAGTTTATGTTTGTACATAGTGAGTTACTAGGTGTCTGATATCCCAGTATCCCAATATGACTATTTTTTAAGTGTCAAATAAAGTTACCAGAAAACTGCCTGTGGAATATAATGTTTCTGTTGCTGCATTTTCCCCTCCAAAACCCCAGCAGATGACAGTATTATAACTTTTATTTTCTTAAGGTCATGTACTTTTAGAAAAACAGAGGGGTGTGTTAAAGGTAAATGAAATTAATCTAGGAATTTGATTAGTTTGCATAACCCCCTCCGAAAATATTTAAAATGTACATAAATGTGCAGTTGCAAGACTGTATTTCAAATTCGAATGGAATAATATGGCAGCTGTGAATACAATCCAAAATATCTTTAAAAAATACTCTGTAGGTGTATTTCTGTAACATGTTGCACTTTGTTGCCAGTTTTCTGGAACAAATTTATTTTCTAGAAGTCCCAGTATGAAAAAGAGATAATTAAATTACGTTTGGAACTTGAGAGAGGGGAGGCTATTCGTCGAGGTCTGGAGTATGAATTGTCAGTGGCCAGAAAAGAGGCTCAGATGCAAATGTATGCTGCAGAAGAGGAGCTGTGTGTTGCAAAAAGTGAACTTGTGGAACTGCAAGGTAAGTTCCAAAAAAGCAAAGAGGAACCAGAGGCTGTCAGTCTCAAGCTGGTAAAACAAATTTTCTAGTTCCTGCTGTTTTTCTTGGATCTCCTGTGTCTTTTACATCTGCATTTGTAAACTCACAAGAGTTTACAAAACTCTTGCTATCTTATGTGACAACCACATGATCTGCTAAATCTGTCAGCTCTTTTTATCTCTTGTCCCTTACCTTCTGTTATTTCTTCCTTCAGTTCTGTCTGTTTACAAACTTATAATCACAGTGTCCATCTCCACATCCCATGTCCAGCAATTTTTCCTTTTCCATTTCAGGGGAAAAAGTAATAATACCAATACCAATAATAATAATAATAATAATAATAATAATAATAATAATAATAATAATAATAATAATAATCCAGTCCTGTTCTTTTTTTCAAAATATTTCCAATAACCTTTTTTTTCCAGGAGTTCTCATCATGATGCTTTTTTCTTTCATCTTTTCCAATGCTTCTAGCTTTTTGTTCTCATGTCTGGTTTCCACTGATCATCTTTGTTATTTTCTGTTGTGACAGTAGTATATGGAAGGGAATGTTTTTACATAAACATTTTTTCCCTACTAGTTTTGCATTCACAAACTGAGATTTTCTTAATCTTTCTTAAACAAAGAGATTTCTCATTCTTTCAAGGCAGTGAGGTGCATTTTTAGTTACCTAAGTAAATATAATGTCTGAAGAGTTTGAAGCACTCCTCTTGAGATTTTAACCTTCCAAGGATGGAAAGAGTCTCTGAAACTTGCAAGTACTTATAGTGCCAGATATTGAGACAGTTAGAAAGCTGAACTTTCACTCTTTTGGACAACACAAAAAAAAAAAAAATCTTCTAAAAAATCTTACAGATTACAAACTGGAAGAAACCATTTTTCTGTCCATTTGGAAATTTCCCTGTGATTGCAAGCTGAAGATGTGAACAACAATTTTCTCATACTTGGGGAAGTCAAGTTTACTTCTGTGCATGCTCACTAGCTTTTTTGCCAATTTAGAAGGCAGTAGTAAGTGTGTATTTTAAAATACTTTAAATCTGATTTTGTGATTCACTTTGTGATTTGGAAAACTAATTTGCTGCTGCATCAGGCACAGATGGCGAGTGTCTGTGGTGGGTGTGGGTCTACAGGGCAACCTGTGCAGAAGGATAAAGGTGTGGGTCTGCGTGGGACTGGTCCTGGTCAGCTCCACAGTATTAAAACTCGCTCACCGCTGTGCGCCAAACTGCCCACCAGAGTGTGCACAGAGACTGTACAAAGGGTGGCAAATGCCAACGGGAAGACAAAAAGAAACAACAGGAGAGATAGGCAGAGCAGATACCTGAGCAATGACTGCCCATGCAGGCACCAAGAGGCAGGACTCAGAAGGGTCTGACGCTGATGGAGGAACTACAGCACGGTGACCACATCGTGCTGGGTTGTTATAAGGTGTGGTGAAGGGACTGGAGAACAAAAAGGGGGTGGGAGAGGTTTTGCAGAAGCAAGGCAGGGTTTCTTGAATGCAATGTGTTTCTCTCAATACTGGAGTCAGTAATTAGAAGTCTGCTAAGTGATAGTAGAGATTACAGTGGTTAAAATTTCTCAAACCTTTTTTTTTATTATGACAAGTGCCAAGGAAGCCAATTTATCATTTTTTGATTCTCAGTTCTTTTTTGGTTTATAACTTATTGCTTCTTTTCCCCTGATCTCTTGGAGCCCTCCTCACCTTGTGTGATACTGTGATGTGATCCCAGCTTAGCTTCTTGGACAGAGCACTCATTTGGGCCTTGTCCTCTTTAGGATTTCCTCTGAATTGTTTTTCTACCAATCTCACTGAGGCTTGACTTTCTGACATCTGACAGTTCTTTCCCATCGCTGTATCCACTAATTCTCTGTGTTATCCTAATATGTCACTTCTGTTTATTTTATCCTTCTCCATCTAGAAAGAAATTTCAGAAAAACGGGATGAATTTGAAATAAAAATATGTTAGAAAGTGGTGATCATTGAAGTGTTAATGTAGCTGTTTTACCCAGAAAAATGAAAAGATAATACAAAATATTTTCATCCAAAAGCCAGTTTGTGAAATTAAGGAAAGTTCCAGGTAAAACTGCTTATAGGAAAGGTAGCTTTCCTTGGCATTTAAGTTTTCACAGAAGGGTGTATTCAATATTTCCCTATCTTGGGGCATTTCCTGGGCTGAAGATTTACATTTCCTGTGCAGCAGTAAGTTTCCTTGGAAAACCTAAGCCTTTACTCACTAGCCCAACCTACCCTAGGTTTTACTACAGTTTTTTCATGAGGCAGGTGTCTGTCTTTACTGTCACTTAAAAGGAGCTCAAAATTAATTGATGCAGACTAATATCTATATCTAATAGACATTTGGAAATAAGCTGGCGAAATGTTGCAGAAATCTGAAATTAAGTTCTCCAAGGTATAGAGGCCTCACCTGGAAGAGCTAACTCAATTTTTTACACTTTTCCAGGAGGAGAAGGATTTCAATTTGTAAAAATCACCAAAACAACCCTATGTCCTTGTGTGAAAGATGCTATTAGAAACACAAAATTTGATTGTTTCTTTATAGTGAAGGTCATGCTCTCCAGTGCTGGAAGTGTTAATGTTTCAGTATTCCACCGGATATCAAAGTACACAAAAGAACTGATGATCATTATCCATTTTTTTCTGAACATGCTTTGCAATGCTACTTATCTTTTATTCTTTTTCTGTAAACAATAGTACTCAGTGGCAAAAATCAGCAGAAAGTGGCAGAGGCTGAGAAATCATTTTATAAGGCTCAGCAGAAATGGGAAGAAGAACATCAAAAATGTGCAAAGGAGAAGGACGATATTCGTAGAGTTTACCACCATGAAATTCTATTCCTTGTCAAAGAAAAAAGTGAAGCAGAAAGGACTGCTCAGGTATGATGTGTTCATAGTTGGAAAGTTGCATGAGATAGTGGCTGGAACCTTTTTGGTGCAAAGCATGGGGTCTTTCTGGTTTAGCGAAAAAAAAATCCCCCGAATAGCTGAATACTGCAGAATAGTTCTGAAGAACACTAAGGTTACACTTAGTGTGCTATAGTATTTCGTGCTTTGCTGAAATGTGTTGTGGCTCTTTGTCATGGTAAACACCTAAACAAAGTTATTAGTGCACAGTGGTGGTGTTAGTGAAAAACACAGGGTGCACTCCAAAGGAAAATATGATTCACTAAGTGTCAGCCCCTAACCTGCTTTCCATAGTAAAACCATCCAATTTTCCACTTTGCTTTTACTCCCTTGCCCATCACTCTACTTAGAGTTATCTACAGTTACAAAATTCCAGGAAATGAAAAATACATACAGAAATGTTAAACTGGACTTGACTCCATTAGTTGTTGCTTGAAAGCTTAATTCATTAACACTTGGCAGATAAATATCAGAATTATCTGGGTTTATAGATTACTACTTTGAATGTATTCCAGTCTTTTGTGTTGCGTATTTAAAGCCAGATTTAAATTTCCGTAAAAGCTGGAGAAAGTAGATTTAATTGTGGTCTTGATATGTACAGAAAAACGGGATTCTATGCATGTATGCAAATCCTGGTTGGAAAAACTGCACTTCATAAGCTGTAATTAAAGTTACCCTATTGAAATGTGTCCCTAAAACACATTTATCATACTAGGAAATATTCAATATTTCACATACTCAGAAAAGTAATACCCTCTGCTTTCAGACAGGTTCATAGTGGGCTCTATCGGGTGTGCTTAGCACGCCATCAGGTATGGGACAAAAGGTGTTGGGAGTTCGATAGTAAGGGCAATAACATCACCTTGTGGTTAGGCAGAATATAATATTCCTTCACAAAAGCACTCAGTTTTTCCTTAAAATGCATGTGAAATTGTGTCCTTTACACACAGGGTTTTTTTTGGTTGTGTGGGTTTTTTTGTTTGGTTTTTTTTTTGTTTGTTTTTTTTTAGTTTTGTTCCTTTTTTTTGTTTTGTTTTGTTCATTTTGGGTTTTTTTGTGTTGTTGGTTTTGTGGTTGTTTTTTTTTTTTGGTTGGTTTGGTTTGGTTTTTCTTTTTTTTTCTTTTTTTTTTCCCCAAAAAAAGAGTCGTGTTTTTCATGAGCAGATGTGTGACTACTGAGAGAGCCTTACACAGTCATACCACATCTGAAAAGTCCAGGCTTCAAGATTCTGAAATCCTACAACTCATGTTGACTTGTTTAACAAGCTTGATGCATTCATGGCAATTTTAGTCTGCTAATGTTAATTACATTTCCAGCAGAAAATGTTTCTCAGCCTTGAGTATTTTAATTACTTTACAGCAAACTGTGTATTATTTATTTCACTTTTCTCAGCTCACTCTTGTTAATTTCTAGAAGATAAACCTGAAGCAATAAATATTTCTTAATCTTTCCAGTGTGGAGAGAGTGGAAGTAGTTGTATATTTCTGTAAAAATGATCAAATTTTTTTTGCATGGTGGGAAGAAACCTGTTCACTGGCTTGCCAGTGGTTTGCCTCACAGCAAAGCCAGAGGATTATCTTAAACTTAGTCTGTACGGTTATGGACTATGGGCATTTTGTCACGGTGACTCCACAGAGCTTGAGTTCAATAATGTTAGTAGTTATCCCAAACTCTAACTTGATTCAACTTCTGAGTGCAGAAATTGAAGTGAGGACAGCTTAGTTTTATTATTCTCCTGTGAATTTCATGGTTCATGTAGATAATTTTTTACAGTAATTCCATTTCTAAACAGGAGAAAATTCTTTTCAGAATAGCAGAAATTAAAATTATTTAGTCTGTGGGAGTAACTGTTTCTGAAAAAATGTCTGATTTTATTTGAGGTTCTAGCAATTAAAACCAGAACAAAATAGAATTTCTATCCCTATGCATCATTTCATCAAATGCACTTAACCATTTACATCATTGCCATCAATCTGGGAAAGAGAAGAGACTGGAAGAGCAGCCTTGTACTTTTTTAGAGAAACATTTCTTGTGGGAAATGGCTCTAATTTTAATATTATCACAGAAGGTCATATTTACCATCATTATCTGATGGTGAAAAAAGAGCATGTCTGATGTTGGGTAGACAGTTCTAATGACATGTGCTAATGTATTAGATTTTAACAAGCTGTTCTGATGCAGTCTCTACTCCTCTTTTGAACTCTCTACTACACTATCTTTCTTAGAAAAACTCTCTTAATGCCTTATTATTAGCATTTTTTTTTTTTAGGGCCTGAATGATGCACTGCAAAATACGCGCAGGAAATTGAGGAATGTGGAGGCAGAACACAATGGCTGCAGTGACATGCTGAGGCGCCAGGCCTCTGAGCTGGAATTCAGAGCTGATCGACACCAGCGACTCATGAGAGAGCTTGAAGTAAGGCTTTGTCACTACTGCTATTAGTCTCAGTAAGCACTAGCACCTTGAACAACTTCATTTCTTGAGGGGTGGAACCTTCTAGTCTGGCTGTGAATGCCATGTGCCTGATTAACAAAGAGTAAAACATCCGTTTCACATAAAAGGGATTTCACAGGTGTATGCTGTTTACACTATGAATTTGACTTGAGACTGGTGTTTGAACAGAAGGCGTGAAAAATATTCTCACATATAAGTGAAAATACTCTCAGCAATGTGAGAGTAGTGTTATTGCAAGATTTGTGAATTTTTACTACTGAGAATATTAAGCAAATAAAACTTGTAGGATGAGGCAAAGTTTAAGCCTTCTGACAGACCTTGCTGTGGAGTAGGTTTGGTAATCTCTGTACTGTTTTTGATTTTCTCTTAAGTGGCATGTCCGTTTTCAAAGTCTTTTGTGTGCGTGTCTGAGATTATACAAAGTTTAAATATATTGCCAAGAGTTTTTATTTTAATGTATGTTAATGTTTCTCTCACTTAAGTGTTTCTAAACAATGCTGTCTCACACCCTTGCTAGTTTGTTTTACTTTTCCAAAATCAATGTCTTCACTTGTATTTATGTAACACTAAATGTGCTCTTGTTAAACAACTTTTAATATTACCTTCTTTTTCTTGATCTCTGTGATGTCACTTGAAACCAAGAGTCATTTTGAGGTGAATTTTTGTTTTCAGTTCAGTCATCAGTCAAAGTGAAAAGACTTTTTTGGGTAGAAAATAGTACAGTTAAAATTACATGTGAATTTCCATTATAGCAGTTCTGTAGTTACTGCTTTTGTTAAAAACATTTTTCCAAATGAAATTCTGTGTCCAGGCCTTTATCTGGATATATATATATATATATATATATATATATATATATATATATATATATGATGATTGCTTTTGTGTTCATTGTAACTTGAAAGAAATTTTTTCGGTTTGGAGAACCTTTTTTAAAAAAAAGTTTATTAATAATACAGACAAATTCTTGAACTGTTGGTAGGCAATCCAAATTTCCAAATACATTCTTAGCATAGTCATTTGCATTTCGGTACTTTTCTAAATGTTGTAAGAATGGATAAGAAAGATGTAACAGTTTAATTCAGAGAATCTCATTTTGCTTAAACTATGTACGCATGTACAGGTTTATGTACATCTGTACAATGAGATGTAGTAACTAACTAAAGTATTCAGAATATTTGTTAAAAAAGAACTTCTTGATAATTGCTAGTCAAAAACATAACTGAACAGTTATAGGTGAAGGAACTGAGCAGTAAAAAAAAGAACCAAACTTGATTATTGCTTTAAAACATTACAGGACTTAGAGATGTTTGTGGTAGGGAAACTGTAACTAGTATAGATCTGCAAAGCAATCTGTTCTGGGCACCTAAGCTGGATATTAGGTGCCAAAGCTGACATATTTTTGAGGTATTCTATATTTTCTTGTCACCATACTGTAGTTACTCTATTGATACCCATTGTATTTTGCCACTCAGAGGGTTGCCTCAGTTGACAATCTTAGCAAAAAGCAAACAGTGGTGGAGTAGATATATTCTTAATCTGGCATGTCTGCTTTCTGACTCCAGCTGCAGTTTTGATTATAAAAAATGCATCAAGAACATAATCCCACATCAATTTCTTTGAATAACAAGAAAATATTATTTTAATATTCCAGATATGTAGAAATTATTTTTATATGTATTTCTTGGTATGAACTTTCACAGTTCCAAAGTGCAAGTAGTTCAACAGTAGCTGAACCGTAGTTCAACAGTAAACAGGTTGCTTTATGGAGTTGCAATACACTGAATGAACAGAGTCATCTTTGTCAGTTTACCATCTCTCTGGATTGAAATACTTTGCAAATGTACTTTTAGGCAGCTACAGAAAGAACTAGAAAACTGGAAGGAGATACTGAAGCAGCGAGAGCAGCACATTTGGAATGCAAGTACACTACACGGATAATGCAGGTAAACTTTTTATTAAATATTTTGTAGAAGTTTACAGGAAAACTGTTGTTGAAGTTGTAAAGGTATGATCTTCCAAACATGCTAAGACCACTTACTTGCTTCAGTGAAAACACTGAGTAGATTTTTTGCAACAAGTGTCAAAACTGTAATAACTGGCATGTAAAAGTAGAGAATAGAAAAATGTCTTATTTTCAGGGAACTTTAAAATCAGTAAAATAGGTAAAAAAAAAAAAAAGTCACATTGATTAGTTTGAGAATTCTCAGCAACATATATTTCAGTGAGGGGAAAGGAAATGTTTCCCAACAGTTAACATTTTATTACTGTTTAAATATCCTGCCCTGTGTCTTTTAAATGGGCACTTAGAGCAATTTGGAGGTACAACCAACTTCTCTAGGAGTGAGAGCTTAGTACCTACTGAAACTACAGTTCCAAATATAACTTCTCCAAGTACATTTCAGAATCAAAGCCATGATATCAGCAGTTATCAGTAAAGTTTGATTATATGAAAAAATATAGTATATATACCTAAATATTAAATCTTTGTATTATTAAACTTTATCCCTCAGGGTTTGACATGCCAAGTTATTAATATAATAAATAAGAGCAGTCCGACTCCTAGCTGGGTTGCAGCCAAAAGGGCTTTATTTCAAACGTAGTGCCTTTTTATCCCCTTGGGAACATGTGACCGAGTAACCAATGGGAATACAGACTCCCATGCATGTCCTGGACTTCTTCTCCTGGGATGCCTCACTCACATCTCCTGGACATGCCTTCTGCATCTCCCCCTACAGTTATTTAAGACGGTCATGAAAACAGTGCAAAAACAACAGTGCAAATAACAGAATAATACATTATGAACTACCATAACATTGCAGCGACCCAGCACACCGCTTGCTTTGGCTTCTTAACAACTTGTATCTCTATTGAAAACATTTCTTTAACCTTTTTAAACTTTCTTATACTACCTTAAACCTTTATTCTCCTAAGGAATATAATGCAACCTGGAAAAACAGCTTTATTAACTTAAGGGCTTTAGCCCAACTGTGTCATACCTATAACTTATAACCTTTATTAGTCTCAGGGTTTATATAAACTTGGGAAATTCAACTTTTATTTCAAAAACAAGGTAAACATAGCAAACTAAATTCTCTTAATGTGACCATGTGGCTAAGGTAGTGTTACTCTTGTAAAGCGTTCGATGTGTAAGGAGTTTGGTGATTAAGGTCCTTTATACAGTCATACAACTCTTTTATCCATTCACTCACACTTTTACTGATGGCTGTCATTCCACTCATCACACACACACTCATGGGTTTTGCATAGACTCTGCATTTTGCCACACTGGTCATCTTCAAATGTAAACCTGAAATGTAAACATTATTACCAAATGGTAAACATTAACTGTGTTTATAAACTCTGCATTACTCTGATTCTTGCTGCTGTGACTGTGTGCCTAGGTAAGGTCTGACACATCTGGAAGGAATCCATTTTAGTTCTTTTTCTGTAGATACATGCATAACCCCTCCCCCATGGCACAAGATCCACCAGTCCTGCCCACTGCCCTGAAATTAGATCCTTTATCATGACTGGTGGTCTAGGAGAGGAGAAAGCCTGAGGTCTGTGTTGTTTTTCGTGCCTACTTTTTTCAGTACTATCACAATTTAAAAAATTTATAACATGTGTGGCTTTCCACAAACGCTCTTGTGAACTACAGACAGATTCCGCCTTTTTCTGTTTTGTTAACATATCTTTTAGGGCCAATGTGCCCTTTCTACAATGGCTTGTCCAGTGGGGGAGTGTGGAATGCCTGTAGTGTGAGAAATTCCCCGATCTGATAGGAAAGTTCTTACCTTTTCTGTTATGAAGGCAGGTCCACTACTGGTCTTGATTTGTTTTGGGGTTCCCAGGGTTGCAAAACAACTAAGCCAGTGTCTCATTACATCCTTAGCTTTTTCCTCAGTGTGTACTGTGACAGTTATGTATTGTGAGTGGGTGTCAACTGTGACATGTACATATGAACCAAATGAACCAAATTCGGTGACGTGTGTGATGTCTGTTTGCCATATTTCATTTGCCATTAACCCTCTGGGGTTAACGCCTTCCTGAGATGGCATGGAGGTTATCTATTGGCAGTCTGGGCATGACATGATTATGTCTCGAGCTTGATTGAGTGTTATTTGACATTGTCTCTTCAGTGAATGTGTGTTCTGGTGGAAAAATTAGTGAGACAATTTTGCTTGCTCTAAGACTCTGGGCATGGTGTTAAACATAGCTGCTGCATCAGCCTCCCGGTTCCCTTCTGCTATTGGCCCTGGCATTTCTGTGTGTGACCTTGTGTGCATAATGTACTAGTCAAACCTCCTGTGATTAACAAGAAACCATACTGAACGCATTTCAAACAACAGGTGAGGGTTAGCAACATCTCGAAGGAATGAACTTTCAAGACGGGACACTGCCGCACAACAGGAATCTGTAACGATATTAACTAGTTGTTCTGAAAACTTTCCCAAGGCAATACATATGACAGCCAGTTCCAGAACCTGTACAGAGCCTTGGTTCATGGTTTGTACCTCTCGTTCCCATTGTCCTGTATCAGGGTTTACCCGTGTCACTGCAGCTTTTCGGGTCCACCTAGATGCATCTGTAAAGACCGTGAGGCCTTTTACGGGTTCATGTTTGCATCTGGTTGTGGCTTTTAAGGGTAAATTATTGATTTCTGCCCACAGTCTGTATTTAGGGAAATGAATGGAAATGTCACCATCAAAGCCTGCCAAGGCAACCTGGAATCCTGCATCTTTGGCTAGCATCCAGTTGAGGTTGTCCTTTGTAGCTGGAATGTAGATGGTTGCAGGATTCCGTCCATCCAGCTCCTGCAGCCGTCCTCTGCCTTTAATGACAAGCTTGGCAAACATTTCATTAATAGTCCACACAGTTTTAGGTGGTGTATGGGGAAGAAACAGCCAGTTCAGGATTTCTCCTTGTGCCTTGTCTGGCTTTGATTGCCTTGGCACATGTTTCTAATGCCTGCTTTACCTGAAATCAGAGATCTGCTAGATGTTAAGTCTGAGTCCTCCTTAAGCAGCTCAAATAGAGGGTGTAGCTCCTCTGTGGTTAGGCTCAAAATAGACCTTAGCCAATTGATGGCTCCCAGAAGTTTTTGCAGTTCATGTAATGTTAAAGTGTTTTTTACCTCAAGCTGCACTGGCTGTGGAGAAATTTCCTGCTACGTGATTTTCCATCATAACTGGTCTACTCTGGCCTCAAATCGGGAGGCCTGGAGACACACCGTCTATAACGCAGCTGTTTCCTTTGAGAACGCATGCAGGATCACTCTCGAGGAGAAAAGGCAACGCAGGAAGAACCATGTCTTGCAGAATATACCATCTAAGGAGTCTTTCTGCTGTGCCTTTTGCAATCAGTTATGTCTATCTCTTATTGGCCTCGTAAGCCACCAGCGTGCCTGTAATACATGTGGATAGAGCCTTCCTTAATCTTCGTTCACGAAGCCTAGCCATGACTGACTGACTGATTTTCCATCCAAGGTAGGTCCAGGGCTGCGATTGCTGGATTTTCTCTGGAGCGATCTGCAATCCTGCATCTTGGACAGCATTGGTTAGAGCAGTAACAACAGACTGTAACTCAGTTTCTGTGGTTATCAATATGTCATCCATGAAATGGTATATGATGGCTGAGGGAAAACGCCTCCTGATGGGGTGAATAGCGTTTGCCACTACCATCTGAAATATCCTTGGGCTATTTCGCATCCCCTGAGGAAGGACAACCCACTGATACTCTGCATGGGCTGTGCATTGCTCAGGGTGGGGATAGAAAAAGCAAACCTTGGTACATCCTCACGGTGTAGAAAGATGGTAAAAAAGCAGTCTTTTAAGTCAATTACCATCAATGACCACCCTAC
Organism: Corapipo altera; assembly: GCF_003945725.1. Classification (NCBI taxonomy): domain Eukaryota; kingdom Metazoa; phylum Chordata; class Aves; order Passeriformes; family Pipridae; genus Corapipo; species Corapipo altera. The sequence continues at coordinate 1,141,747 of NW_020884958.1, forward strand.
TGGAAGCATAGCAGGTGAGGGGAGTCCAGGCTGCAATTCTCCCATGGGCTCTGTGACTGCGTTAACTGCTCGTAAGTCCTGCAACATTCTCCACCTCCCACTTTTCTTGGGAATACAGAATACAGGTGTATTCCAGGGACTGGTTGTTGGCACAATATGACCTACTTCAAGTTGCTCCTTTGCAAGCTTTCTTAGATGTACAAGCCGTTCCTATTTCATGGGCCATTGATCCACCCAAACTGACTGCTTGCTTTTCCAGACCAGTTTAATCGGTCCTTGGGATGGCTGCTCAATGTCCCCTATTGAAAAACCTGATTGCTTGCAGGAGCAATTTGCATGACTGTGCCAAACTGTCTGAGAACATCCCATCCCCACAATATACATGGAATGGGAGCAATAAAAGGAGTGATTTTTACTACTTGTCCCTCAGGGCCCATCACTGTGTGTATCTGAGCACTCTGTCTGGGTCTTTGTGTGCCTCCCACCCCCCTGAATGGTTGCTGCTGGGCAAACAGTAGGCCAGTCAAGGGGCCATTCAGAGTCCTTTATTATGGTAACATCGGCTCCTGTGTTCACTAAGCCTGTAAATTGGTGCCCATCAATCTGGCATGTCATGCAAGGCTGTGTGGCTGTGATGGCCGTTGCCCAGAAGATTTGTGGCTGGTCTGTGCTCCCGAAAGCCCCTGAACCCCGCTCCCCCTCCCCTGCAGGACACGCGCTGTAGAAAGGGATTAGTTGGGCAATTTTTTGGCCCTTAGGGATGAAACAAGGGGGTGCAGGAGTCCAGGTTATAATTTGAATTTCACTATGGGAATTAGAGTCTATTACTCCAGACAGCATGAATAAACCCATTCTGGTGGTAGAAGATCTCCCAATTAGTAGTGCATGCACCCCTTGATTAAAGGGACCCCAACACCTTGTAGGGATTAGTACTACGTCAGTGGAAGTTATGATGACTGGTTCTTGATTGGATAAATACAACCCAGCACTGGCTGAGGTGGTGGGGCACAGATGGCGAGCCTGTTCCTGTGATTCGTATTTATTTGTTGTGCTGGGGCACGCGATACCGCCCCCCGCCTCCAGTTTCCCCATTGTGAGGAGTTTCTTGGCCTCCTCCTCCTGTTTGGGTACTTGTGGGATGTTGCTGCAGAGGGTCTCCTTGGGCAATCCCTTTGAAAGTGATCTCAGGGGCCCCACATCTAAAGCAACCATTTCTGGATCTGGTTCCTTCCTGCACTCTTAGCTGGGCACTTAAGGCTGTGGCTAAAGAGACAGTTTGGTGTTCCACGAAGCCAACACCCTGGCAGGCTTGAACTAGCTCAGCAGTGCTACAGTCCTCCCTTTTCAGAAGGGCCTGCAAAGCTCTTTTACAGTCTGGGTTTGCATTTTTGTAAGCCAGTTGCCTAAAAAGTGTTTCTCTGGCCTCATCGTGCTCAATCTGCCTGTTCAAAGCAGCTTGCAGCTGATCTAGGAATTGAGAAAATGGTTCAGTAGAACCTTGTAACACTTTTGTAAATGACAGGTTGCTATCCCGGTCTGTAGTGGGTAATTTCCTCATGGATCTCAGGGCTAGTTTTGCAATTAACTTGTACACCTTCCGGGGTTAGCCTGACTGGGCATCTAATGTGGTGAAATTCCACTCCCCGATTAAGTGGTTAATGGTTATGCCTGCTTGTGGGTCGTTAGCATACACAGCACAATTCTCCCAATAGTTAACCAGACACTGTACTGAGTGTTAGTTAACACCAATTTCAGTAGCGTCTTCCAGTCATATGGGGTGAAGATATATGTTGAACTCAGTGTCTCCAGATATGCGAACGTATTGGTTGAGGACACACCAGTCTCTCTTACCAATTGCCTCAGTTCCTTTGTCACCTCATATGGCAGAGGCTGGAAATGGGAGGCTTGACATGGGTGAAAAATGACTGGGCATGCATGGATAACCTGCAAATCTCTCACTCTGATCGCTTCCTTCTGACACTGTTCCCACCAATCAACTGACTTTCCCCTGCTTGTCCCCTTGCTCCCTCCCGGTGTAACCATCCCTGCTCCCTCCTCCTCATCCTCCAATGCCTCCCCCACAATGGCCCTAGTAAACCCAGTTCCCCGAGGCAGGGTGGTGGTGGATGATGGACGGGGCAGCAGGGAGGGGTCGGAAGAGACAGGTCAGTTTCCGGTCCATTAAGCACACAAGATGACTGCGCCCGTGCCGGTGCACGTGGTCACCAGTCATTCGCAGCATGAGGTGGCAAATAGGCTGGGTTCCCCCCCTCATCGCTGCAACGGGGCCCCATACGCCGATCCCATGGGCTGGATTCCCATGTTAAAGGCTCCATTCTCTCCCTGCGACTCACGCTCCCGTGGCTACCAGTGCCTGACCCGTGGCCTAATTTCCCCCCTTCCTCAGTGAATCCCTTGAATCTATATATATTGTTATCTCTGGTGAGTTCCCTCCGGTTTCTTTATGGGATTTGGGTGGCGGCTAGCAGCCTGGTTGGGGGTCTGTGTGTTAGAGTGGGGTGAATGTCCCATTCGCTTATGGGCTCGTGTGTAAGGCAGACATTATTATTGTTCAGGCTGGAAAGGCATTATTAGCTTGGTGGTCTACCGCCTGGGCTTTTAGTCTCATGTGGTTTCCGATTTTGTCCCAGATCTCTGTGGGAGCTCTGGCACCACAGATCTAATCCATTGCACCAGGTCTGTTAATTCAGCCCTTGTTGTCTGTATGTGATAAGGTCTCAGTAGGAGAGCTAATGCTTCTGTATCCTGAGATATTTCCATAGAAATTATGTTTCCCATGGTGGATATTACCTCACTCTGGCCTCTTTTCGCTCCACGTGTGTGGTCCTGTTTGGTTGCAGTTTTGGTTCCAGCTTGGCTGATCTTTTGCGGTTCCTTTTTCGCTCCGGTGCTCCCTGCAGCAGCTGCTGCTCTGTGGGTCTCTGCTGCTGCTTCTCCGGCTGCTGCAGGCGACTGGGTCACTCCTGGTGTGGCACTGGGGTCCAGCAGTAGCTCAGTCGGTGGCGAAGTCTCAGCGGCGCGGCGGCGTGCGGCAATTCCCGGTGGCAGTGTTCAGGCGGCGCAGGGCTGCATTTGGTGGCAGCAGCGGTGGCGGTCCGCGCGGCTTCTCTGCTTGGTGGATTAGCATGGTGGTCCGGGTGGTGGTGGGATCCCGTGGCAGCTGCTATGTGTCTGGCGGTGGCACAGGTGAGAGGGCTCACGCAGCGCGTGGTCCACGGCAGTGGTAGTCCACATGGTTGCAGCGCTTGGTGCTTGGCACTTTGGCGGCAGCGGCAGTGCGGGGCTCATGGGGTCCTGCAGCGTGCAGGGTGGGCGGCAACGACGGCTGCAGCGGTGGTGGCTGCAGCGGCGGCAGCAGCAGCGACAGGGTCCCGGCTGAGTGGCGTGGCTCCCCTGCTCAGCTTTTCAAGTGGTGGTGCCTGCAGTCGCTGCTCGGGAGCGGTCCCCACCACGGTGCTGGCTGCTTATGCTGCCGCTCCCAGTTCCCGCTGCTCCAACCCCCACTCACGTGGTTACTGGCTCCTCTCCACTTTTTGCTGCAGCTGCTGTCCCGATCTCTTGGCTTCTATTCTTCTTTTTCTTCTTCTCTGTTTCCATGCACTTTTCCCTATTATTTTTCTGAGCTCGTTGCTAATCTGCATCTCTCAGTACCACCTGAGAACTGATGCTTTTAAGATATCTAAATTTGTCTTGGTAAAAGATTCCCGTGTTCTGTAATGAACACATTCCGAAATCTACTGATTCCCTTGCTACAAGGGTTTTTTAATTTGGGTCCTAATATAGGTTCTAGCCCCTGAGTCAGAAGCCACGTGTAGGGTTATTAATACAATAAATAAGAGTAGTCCGACTCCTAGCTGGGTTGCAGCCAAAAGGGCTTTATTTCAAACGTAGTGCCTTTTTATCCCCTTGGGAACACGTGACCAAGTAACCAATGGGAATACAGACTCCCACGCACGTCCTGGACTTCTTCTCCCGGGATGCCTCGCTCACATCCTCTGGACTTGCCTCCTATATTGACCTAGTAAAGCAATTGGGGTTTATTTAAAAAAAATTGTGAAAAAACTTAATGATAATTTCATACTAACTAACAAGCATTTCACACTGGATTTTTAAAAAACTAAGCAAGAAAAAAAGGTAATTTCAGTGGGTTTTTTGTTCCTTATTTTCTGAGGAGCAAAAATAAGCGTTGCTATTCTTCTGTCAGTTATTTTCTTATTCTCATGACCTTCTCTATGTACAGGCACTTAAATTTTTGAAATTATGAATAAACAACTGGAAATAATTTCGTTTTCTTAATTTCCTCTTTACTTTTGCAACCTACAAAGGAACTGGGATGGTAACATTCTTTGTAGTTAGAGACTTATATTTTATGGGTAAATAATTGTTAAGATTTTCTTCCTTGTTTGTATACATTAACAAGCTCTGTTCTGAATGGAAGTTTAGCCTTTATTGTTAATCCCACACTTTCGTGTATCTATTTTAAAAATAGAATTCCCCCAGAAAATTCAGTAATATTAATAACTGAAACCAGGAAAATCCAGACAGGATTTTTGAACTATATGCATTAACACATGCATATTAATACATGTGTTTAATGCTTTCTGTCTACATACTTCCATATAGAATTTATAGAATATAGTTGTCTGTAAAGCAGAACAGAACAGAAAACAGTATTGAAGACTTTTTTAATTTTTCCTAACTTGCTTTAAATTGCTTTCTTATCACTTGGTAGTTAAGAATTCAAGAACTCGAAGAAGCTTTGAATTCAGAAAAGGGCAGCTCAGCAGAAGGTCTTTCAGTGTTACAAAATATGAAGAGAGATTTCAGAGAGTCAGCAAATGTACATGAGAGGGAACAAAACGTGTAAGTTTTCCTCTAAAGCCATTGTAAAATGGTAGTAGACAGCTTGAGTACCACTTAGAGTTTACATTCCCTATAATTTCATTCAGTAGAAAACAACACAATCTAATGCAATTTGCCAAACCAAGACAAAGGTTCAGAACCTGGCAATCCATTAATAACAGATCCATACCAGTAATCGTAGGTATTGAGAGAGTAGAGATAATAACTAATCCATTACAGGTCACTTGTCAAAGTAAAAATACTGAAAATAATTTTGATGGGGTTCGCCCTCTAGTGGTGTTTGGGAGAAGTGTAGGAAAACATATCTGGCAGGTTTAGGAGAGGTGGGTTTTCTATATCCACTTGTATTATTATGAAAACATTGTTTTCCACTTCAGTGAGCTACATGAATATCTAAGGATACTGTCAAGAAGTTATTTATCATTTATAGTGGTTAATATTTGTTTTCATCTTTTGAATAAGTGTAGAAATCTTTAATTGATTAAAAAAAAAAAAAAAAAAAAAAAGAAAAGGGGATCAAGTGTGAGAGAGCAGATGAAATTACTTGGGATGCCTTTCCTGCTCAGCACAGTCTGCTGTGTCTGTGGTAACAGACGGTTTTTGGAACTTGGGTAGATATAGGATGTGCAGTATTGAGTCTTCTTCATTGGCTAAATCAATTATATATTGGGGTGAGAAAACAGCACAATGAAGAATGGTGTTGGAAGACAGAGAACTGAGTAGGTGAAATAGAGGATAATAGTGAAATTTAGGGAAAGAGGAAGTTTAAGAAGATTAAAAATGAGTGGTGCACAGTGAGGATATGGAAAGAGACTCAAGGTAATAGAAAATGTTAGAAAACACAGACTTGGCCTCACTTTCAGTCTAGGATTATATGGGTCAGTATGCATAGGTATTTATGTTGACTTTCTCACACGAGGATTAGTGGAGAACAAAAGAAACTGGTTTTCCTACAAGGAAACAAGTTTGTGGCCTGAGTAATTCCAGATTCATGGTTATGTAGATGCTTTTAGTAGGATAGTTCAAACCTGAGTTATCGAAGCACCTTAGAGCTCTTTATTAAAATTAGGCCAGAAGAAGTTTGCATGTAGAATTATGCATTTAGGTAAACCATTTAGAGTCACATAAAAAAATATACAGCTTTTTTTTCCCCTCTCAAAGAAAAGGAAATAATTTTTATGATAAAAAATTGTGAAAATGTTTAAAATACACTATGGTAGTAATCTAAGGTGGTGCTTCAGGAAGACTGTGGTCTTCACAGCCAGGAAACTGAATTAGTGTATTTCAAGATTTCCTATGGTAATAAAATAAGATCAATTAGTTAAACTGTAATCTCACTCTGTCCGGTTGTTTTTGCTTTGAGCATGAGTTCCATGGCAGCAACATAGGCAACTCTAAACTAATACGTAGTTATTTGGTTTTTCCTTGAACTGGAGAAGTCCTGTCATTGATTTGACATTTTATTAGGTTTTTGTTGTTTTGTTTTTAAAAAGCTCCCTTCTGTTCAAAACAGCCTTGTTTGGAGGAATGACTGTTGGATCATGAGTTTTATATAACAATCTAATCTTCACTTTATGAACTTTTAAAAAATGTTAATTGGATATGAGAATAATTTTTGTCTAATATCCAAACACTACTTATCACTAATTACAGTCATCTGTTGCTTTAGGCAATTACTCCTGGGAGCTTCTGCCAACTGAGTTTTTTCAAAGCAAATTATCTTCTCTGATTTCAGAGAATACAAACCCTACCAGGAAAGTTAACACAGTTAAGTTTTGGTGGTTTTGTTAACAGAGCTTGAGGAAACAGAAGCAGCTTATCCTTACAGTTTTGTTAGGCTGGACATCCAAATTTCCAGAGGACAACAAAGATAGGTAGTGAAGATCAAGATTTTTCTGAGATGGACACCAATATACTCTGTTCCCTTGAGGGAATTATGTGGGGTACTGCCTCATCTGTTTCCTGTGCCCTTTTTGTTCTTTGAAACATAGAAGTATCAGTAACGTTGGTGAATATCAGTGATTGTTTTCACTAGACACCTTCAGAAACAGTACAAGAACCTTTGATTTATTTACCTTTGAAGGCTGTGGTCCTTGTACTTCAGAGAGGGTCAGGATCTTGGCTTTTTTTCCTAAGTGATAGTTTGGCACCCTGATTTATTTTCCCTTTTTCTAGAAGAGTCACATGAGTTTGTCTTTAAGCCTTTGTCTAACGAACCTCCAAAACTACTTTGTTCTGAAAGGACTTGTTCCTTGACATTCCCAGGACTGAAATGAATTGCTCTATAGTTCCCTGGTTTCTCCTTTTGCCCTTTTCCAAATACAGGTGTATTGCCTTTCCAAATTTGCCAGGGACCTGCCTCAATTTTTGTGACTTTCCACAATTATAACGGGAAACCTTGCTGTGCCATTGGCCAGATTTGTCAGAACCTTTGAGTGTAGGTGAGCTGGCCTCTTCAGTTTCTATGGGTTGAGCCCTTAGAAGTTATCCCAGACTCAATCCTCACTTATTGCTAGCAATGTTTCTCCTTTGTGAGCCCTTTTTCCTGATCATAGGTGCTTGAGAGACCTTGTCAGAGAAGACTGAGACAAAAAAGACATTGAGTTTGGTGACCTTCTTTCTGTCTGCTGTTGATAAATTAGCTGGTTTGTGTAGAAGCCAGTCCATTTCTGTTTATTATATGTAATTTAGAAACTGTATCCAAATAATCAGTTGAATTCATGACTGGTAATCTAACACAAGGCCTAGTAACTGAGAAGAACACAACCACTTCTTGAAAAATCTTTCTCAGAGGGAATATATGTTTCTTCATTTAATTAAAAAAGGCAAGCAACTTCAGAAGCCATATGATATGCTAACATGATATGTGCCATAGCTATTGATTATTTTTTAAAAGTACACAGTACACTTGACAAAAGTAATTTTGATAAAAATATTCTAATGTGGAAACTTTCCAGATTACAAAGGGAGCATTTCTCCTCAAGCAAGCAACTGAAAGAGATGACTGAGGAAAGGCAGGAAAACAGAGGTCTCTCTGGGAAACTAGACCTTACCAAAAGCAGCTCCAGCACGTTACTGGAGGAAGGTAAAATGGTAAGACAAAAGGCCCTCACTGTTTAGGCTTTTTTATACTGTGAGAATAATCTGCATTTTCTGCGCTGTTTTATGTTACTTTCCTTTTTTTTTTTTTTTGGTAAAACATGAATAAATATATCTAATAACTTGAAGAAGCTAATTTGAGAATGTATTTTAAGTGATATGCCATGTATTTAACTGAAGAGTTATTTGCAGAAAACAGTTATTTTAAAAGTATGAATGTAAGTTGTGTTTGCATCCTTAATCAAGAAAGAATTTTGTAGACATGGATTATGATTTCTTGTGAAGAATGTTCGATCTTTCAACCCAAACTTTTTTGTCAAGTTTTATTAGCTACTATTGTAGACTTGCTTATTTCTTTAGCTACTATTGTAGACTTGCTTATTTCTATTTCATGTAACTTTTTTCCCCTTTCCCTTATTTTTGCGTGGATTTGGCACGTTGGATATATTTTACTGGATTATTTTCTGATATCTCTCTCTTATTATATGACCAGTTAGGACCTTCCCACTGTCTCTACCCAACTAAACTTTGACACCCAGTTTTTCTATCCTATTGTATAGCAGCAGGAACAAAGGAAAGGTCTTAGCATATCTAGAAAATCTTCTCTCCTTTCATTATGTGGTAGCATTTGCAGTATTTCTACACTTAGCAACGTAAACTTTGTTTTGGTACTGGCTTGCAAATTTCTTCTCCTTCTCTCTCTTGGACCTCTGTGTGTGGAAGGTAAATGTGGTCTGTTCCCTGCTGCTGACAGGCATTGTGATAATCACTGAGAGACCTGCAGAGGGTCTTCAGATTTGTTGGTGTCTTCTGTGCAGCTGATGGAGTTATTCCATCCATTGTCTTAGTGTTATCCACTGCTCAGGAAGATTGGCAATTAATAAACTGAGGAAAAATAATAAAAAAAAAAATCCCCTTTTACCTCTGGGAGAATAACAGCTTCTTCCATGCAAATATTAATGTGTTAAAAGACATTTGCTCTCCTAGTTAACCTAAAAAAGTCATTTTATCAGGCACAAAAGAAATACAAAAAGATAAAAGCAACTGTCTGCCTTGACTACAGACAGCAATTATTGTTATTCATGACTACAAAACATGATTCCAAGCTGAAAATTATCTGCTAGAAACCTTAAGAACTTGCTAGAAATTGCTGTGATACTGTTTTCCTTTTTGTTTTGTGTTCCTTAGTAAAATGTACATTATACTTCACAAGAATGCAGGACAAAATTCTGTTCATGGTCGAGGTTTCTAGTAGTGGAAACAGGATTAAATGGTGTACTCAAAATTAGCATGTTACTGGAAGGTAAAAAACCGCCATAAAATAGCGTCTCTGTTAAAAGAACTGTCATTCACAGAAGGGATTGTTTTAATTGTTTTACTGGAACAATTTCAAACCACAGGACTGTCTTGAACATGTGATAAAAATAATAATTTTCTGAGGAGTTGTATTAGTGGTCCCCTATGAGATTAGATATTTCTTGCCTTGGGTGGCTTTGTATTTTTCCTGAAGACTTTTGTAATCTTTTGGGAAGCAGGAGTGCCTGTATGTAGTCTTGTCTACTCAGCTTGGACAGATTTTGTTTTTCTTCCCAAAATGAAAAAGCAGAAGACTGTAGCAGAACCTGAGTACAGATAACATTAAATATACTGTTCTTGGCCTCCACTATACCCATGCTAAAACTGTGTGAAAATGTCAGTGTGTTCTCTTTCCTTAATTTTCCCCTCCTGCTTTCTTGATCTATTCACTATTTTCTTATATTTTATACTATTGTTAGACATCCCAAATAAGTCTTTTCTCTCTAGTTTGATAATCTTATGTTGGTTTCTCACTGTACTGTTATAAAACAATGGTTTACGGTCTTTGTTGTTGTCGTGTTTAAGACACAGCTTTCTGTTTCTTAAGTTGTATATATTTACTAAAGATATGAAGGCTGGAATTTCTGCTACATGCTGTTGTTGATGAAGTTTATTTATAACTTGCATCAATTTATTATACTATGGACTAAAATCAGTGTAAATGAATGAGACATGGCTTGTGGGATTTAACTAATGAAGTCGAAAGCCTATTTTGGCTAGTTATGTACTCATATATAATCAAAGCAAAAGAATTTTTTAAAAGACTTAAGAGTGACAGCGTGTTGTGCTGCCAGGCCAATCAGACAATTTTCTCCTTGCAGGTGTTGGAAGTGGGTAGAGTTTGAATGTACCTGAAAGTATTAACATGAATGAATTAATTGCATCTACGGATAGCATAGAGGTTTTTCTCTGTAGCAGGTCATGGCTGTGACCCCTGCAGAACTGGGCTTTGTTTAAATACTTTACTTATATACTTTTTTTACAAAATGCTGTCTAATTAGAGAGTTTTCTTACTCTGGCTTCAATATGCATGACTGCAAACATTAATCAATTTCTCCTATAATCGAAATCTCCTATAATCGATTTCTTTCAATTCTAACACTGCTCAGATACAACAGTTAATTTTTTCTGTTTGTTTCAGGAGGAGGTGCACGTCCTCCGTAGCTTATACCAGCATCTGGTAGAAAGCTGTGTGCTTACAAAGCAACCAGAAGTTCCCATAGACAGTTTGACTTGGTCAGAGCTTTGTGTCCTCGTGTATGAAAATATTGATACCCTGGTCTTAGACTTCAGGAGGGCTCAAGACAAGGTAAGTGTCCTTAGGCATCAGCTACCTCTGCTAAATTCAGTGACATTTGTCCACACCACAGTCTCATTAAAAAAAGAGTGATATTCATCTTCTTTCAAAAAGAATTTGGATGTTAATAATTGAATACCATTAATTATGGCTTGTCTGTATCTCAGTTTGATGACTTAAGTCTGTATGAAGTCTCTAAGCTCCACTTTCTGTGCCAGGTATGCTGATAGCACTATCCAGTATTAGCCACAGTACCTTAATTAAAAAAAATTGAATTAATCTTACTGATGAAACAGTTCAAGGAACGTAGTAATTTACAGTCTTAAAGCAAGTCTTTATTTTTCCATAATTCAGAATAAAAACATACTTACTCCAGGATTACTATCTTTAAATTATGTGTTTATGTTTCAGAGGTACTATTTGGAAGAATGCCAGTGTGCGGTTTTTTCGCTTAACTGTAAATTTTGGGTTATTGTGTCTGTATTCAGAAACACAATAGGAAATATCTATTTTTATAAAACATGACAGTATTTGTTTAAGGGAGAAGCTGTAGTTTTCCAAGTGATTTTAGAGTGAATGAGCTTACGTGGCCTTTCCCTCCAGAAATCCCTGCATTTTTAGGACTTTAAGTCAACTGGCTCCAGAGAGTAACATATGCCACTCTTTTTTTGGATTTCAGTTTGTGTTCTAGGTCCATAGATCAGCCCAGTCCTACAGTCTAATAGAATAATTTCAGGACTTAGTGCCCAGATATTTAGTTTCATAAGCATAGGAAGGGAAAAGCTCTTTCAGATATTTCTCATCCTCTGGAATTGTGACCACTCCTCTGGCCTGAGCATAGGACAGAGCTGTGGTTGCACTGAATCGTTTTAAATCTGCCCATCATTTAATAAATACCCCAGCAGTTAAAAATTACTAAAGAGGGGTAGTATAAAATCTAGATTATGTAGATTTGATGTACATTACTATTTCCCTTTTGAAGCAGAGGAGTAAAGGGAAGGGAGTAAATATTGTTGTTAGTGTTTGTAGGGCTTGTGTCTTATTGTTTCTTCTTTTTTAATTAAGTGTTGTTATTGAGAGTGATTATGAGGTCTTTGAAGCTCTCCACATGTACTTAACAGCTTTTCTGGGATCTTTGGGCTCTGTTGTTACCTGTGTTGTACCTGCTTTCTTGAGAACAAAAGCTTTCTCTTGCAGTTCTGTGTGATGTATCTGGAAAGTATCTTCTGATATTTTCTAGTAACAAAGTGCGGGTGTGTGCATTTAGAGACCACTGTTAGCTTGATTTATTCCTACATTTAATTTGCATGGGAGCGGCAGTACTAAACCACATAATGAATTCCTCCATGCTTGTTGAAAGCTTGTTGAAACATCATAAATTGATGAGCTACTTGTGAAGAAAAACACTCTGTATGCTGGAATTTCCTAAAGTTGTTTTAGTACTTAATTATAATCTGGAATGTCTTTGCTTTACAAGAAAACAAAACAAAAAATATTAAGGACTGTTTTTTAGTTATTATTTGCAATCATCACAAACCTCTAAAGGACTGGTATACTTGAACTAATAATTTAACAGCACAAAATTTCATGCACTTTAAAAAAAAAAAAAGCAGCATCCAGTTCAGGTTTCCGACAAAGAAGGCAACAAATGTCTGCAAGGTGATATAAGGATGGGAAAACTGAAAGTAAATGAAATTCTTTATTCCAAAGTATGTTTCAGTTTTGTTGTAAGTTTCAACTAATTAATCTGTTGTGAAAGGATTTTACTTACTTTTAATAAATATATTGAAGAAATTCGAATTTAGACTTTATGCTGGAATAGTCTGTGCTTAACTTAATATGTACAGTTAAAGTAGAAAGGTGCTTAGAGATAAAATAATTCTTTCTTTTTAAATGCTTGTCACATAGATATCTCACCTGGAACATGTTTGCAAGGACAAAACTGATACTATGAGGGATCTTCAGCAGAGCCAAGAAGATGCTTTTCAAAATATAGCTGAACAGTTGAAAGCACAGGAACACTGTTGGCAAAAAGAAAAAAGGCATCTTGAACTGCAATATTCAAGTCTCCTTGCTGAAGCTCATGCAAGAGCAAAGGTATGGCACTGTAAGCTTCTGATTTTTTTTTTCTTGTGAATACTTAATGGATTATTTCAGTAGTTTAAGTCCCTTATCAATTTAAGGTTGCTTAGGACTTTCAGTTTATCTTTAAAGTAAAAAAACCCCAAAACCCCTTGTGCTACTATTAACTTCAGTTCTAATAAGAAATAAATGATGTTTTAAAGGCATTCTGACAGGAATTTGGTCTACAACCCTAATTCAGAAGCCTAATTTTGTCGATAGTTGCTAGTGATATTTTTTTTGAGAATGTTGAAGCTCTGAGGTTGAATTTGCTTATTTTAAGACTTGCATAGGGCAGCAGTTACTTTTTCAGTGTCTGCTTTGCAAAGATTGTAGAGTAAAAGTAATATGTTGTCTGGGGGTAAATGTAGGTATGTACATTCTGACCCTAAGAGCTAATTAGCAGCTACAGTGGTAGATTTCAACAGTGTCAAAGGACTCATTCTACAATAAGCGGTGGTTCAAAAGTGTACAACTGTCATCACTGATTGTTAGACAAGTTATTTGCATTCTAAAATGTTTCCTGTTATTCTACAACCACTATTCACAGTCTTTACAGTCACATTCTTTACACCTGTTTAAATTAAAAATGTTGTGAAATAGAGGAAATAGTTATACCTTGTTATTTGTGACTTACTACAACTTTACTTCATCAAAAAATGCTGTATTTGATACAGATTTGGGGGCTGGAAGTCTTTGCACACTGAAAAATGTATTTATGGAGTATTTAATCTGTCTAATTTTATGTTCCAGAATCTTCCTTATTCTTCTTCTCTTGCTTACACTACCTTTGTTTCTGCTTTGTGGAGCAATGTTCTTTCTGAAATTGGAGCATGTAATTTCCTATTGTTAAGTTAACTCATAAAACTGCATTGTGGACAACCACATGCTGTTGGACCTTCTCTAAGCTATCACAGTACTAGCTGATTGTCGTCAGAAATCAGGAGTCCATTTGTAGTTGAAGACTGGAAATTTTCCTCACACTATTGATCTGGTTTCATACATCTGATTCTGTAACTGTTTACTATAAGAAATACTTTTATCATCATTACTAATAATTTTTCTTACTGTAACATGTTATTTGAATGTGAAAATATTATTTTCTTTTGGCTTTTGTCTAGGTGAAAATGACCAGGTTAACATTTTTTCTGGTTTTGTTTTTTTTTTTCCCTGTTATCCCAGGAATACCAAGCAGCAGTACAGCAAAACAGGGAAAGAATGTACGCCCTTGAAAAAAACCAGGAGAAACTGGCCCATGAAAATATTTCTGTGAGAAATACATTAACAACTGTTCAGAGGGAGCGTTCATCTCTCTTGGCAGCCTGTGCACTGTTATCTGGTACCCTGTGTCCCCTCTACAGCCGACTATGTGCTATGACTTCCCAAAAAGACCTTCTCCAGAATCAGGTCAACTTTTACGAATTTCTGAACCAGAGGATTGAGACTATAGTTCATACTTTCCCTGCTGAAGAGGAAAATAGTCAAGACAAAGCCAGACAAAGACAAAGGAGAGCCCAAGATCTGGTTTATGTATTCCGAAGAGCTGTGATTGTAGTTTTGGCAGCCAACAGACTCAGAGCTGTAGCCCGGTCTTCTACTTCCCTCTTTACCTGGACAGATGGCTTAGAAGGAGGCAATGGGATTCAAGTTTGTGTGGGAGAATCTGAAGGCAGACGTAATGTGTCACATAAGCTAATTATTTTCTTCTTTTGATAAATGTTCCGTTAAATTACATGGCTAGCAAATAAGAAAGAGCAATATTATTATTACTAGAGTGTAAAGACATATTTAATGATCCTTTGACAAATATAATTTCTGGATTTATGATTTTTAGATTTCTTGAGCAACGCAGTTTCACCTAGAAGTAAATACCTAGTCTGTTGAGTGTTGCAAATAAAGTTGCAACTACGCACATGAACTCACACTTTTTGATATCCTCGATATTTGTGTTATGGATTTCAAAATTAGGTGCTACTGCATCTTTGCTGTGGTAAATATCTTGTAATGTTCCTAAGTCATTAACACCAGTGTGTTTGGTGGAAGAGTATTTCCTCTTCTTTTAATAATAATTTCTAAATATTTATTTCCTACTAAAAAATATACAAAAAGTTGGTTTCTGATTCACGTAGAATATTAGTATGGGATTTCTAAATTTTCTTTGGAGATCATGTAGTCTGCTTGTCCATTTCTGTTACCAGACCAGTTTATGCTTCCCCCCACAAAGGGTAAGTGGTATCAAAAATGACTGGCAAACTAGAGATTCATCTACTTTTCTGTTTCAGTAGTTTTGAAAGCATGTTTAATACAGTCTAAATAGTCCTGACTAGTTTGTGGCCTATATGCTTAGTTTTGGTCAATTTCCGAAAGAGCTGGAGATAGTAGTGTGCCATATCTAAGTGATCCTGTTATATTGATAGTTGCAATTCTGTTTCACAGGTTATAGAGATGGAGCTGACTGCCTTGAAGCACTTGGCTGGTTAACTAGCTCTAACCTCCATTCTGCAATAATCAGTTCCCTCTCTGAATTGCAGGATGTCCTTAGCAAACCAGGTACTTTTGAAAGTATATTCTCGTGATAGAAATATTAAAAAAAACCCAAAAGCAAAACCAAAAAACCCCCAGGGTGATCACATAATTTCCAGTTTCAGGATTTTAGGTAAGCTGTTCTGGATTATATCTCTGAAGAGCCGTATTGCTAGAATAGATTAACTTTATTTCATTGGTGATATTTTATTCAGTATACAGAGTCATGAAGGCAGAAGGCTGTAGAATGCTTCTAGAGTTTATTTGCAGTGAGAACTGATATAAGCTCCCTTAGTTCATCTGCACTGTTGCCATCCCTGGTTCTTTGTTAACTTTTATTTTAAAGTCCTAGCATTTCTGTCACAGAGTAAAGGACATTGAAGGAGGGATACTTTATGTGAATAAAGGGAAGTAGCAGGACAGATAAGGTGACACATTTCCCAGAGGGCTAAAGAATAAACTGGTACCAGAAGACTGCCCCCTTGTTTTGATTCAGTTGCAGATGCTTTCTTCTTTGATCATGTTGCTTTCAGTAACTTGAATTTATGTCCTCACAAAGCAAAGTTTGAACTGTGTTTCAGATTCAACATTCTGTTTTTCAGAATTTTACAGGGTTCATGCTGTATAATTGAAAAATAGTCATGTATTACACCGGTAGACACTAAAAAACCTACTTGATGTTTCTTTTTTGTTGTCGTTTCTTAAAGATCCAAACTTCTGGCTTTCTGGAAACTCACTTATAAATGCAGCCAGGAGCTCCTTTTCAAAACTTATGGACAAGCTGTGCTTAATGCTGGGGACAGTTCCACTAAATTATCCCAGGTGCATCACTTACCTGGAGAAGGATTCCTTGATACAGAGGCTGGCTTGTGGACTTCTCAGACTAAATAACCAGGCCCTGGAAGCTGGATTGCATGAGAGACCGCCCAGTGCGGTAAGCATATTTATAGTGCTACTTCATGGAAGCAGAAGGGTCATAGAGTGAGTGTTACAGTGAGTTCTCTTTATAGTATTATTAATTGTGTTTCAGATTGTTTGAATCCATTGCAATGAAGTCAATAATAAGGACAATCAGAAGTTGATTTGTAACACCCAAAAGTGTTGGGGCATGAATAGACCTTTTTTTTTACTATGAAAGGATTTTTAGAAGAGGCTTAGTGTATGCAAGTAAAAGATTTTTTCAGGTTCCATCAGAACTGTATTTGCTTATAGGAACAAACTTGCTTTTGGTTTTAACTGTCAAGGTTCTTTTTCTTTAAATTATTTCCTATTTTCTCATGTTTACCATGAGAAGGTAATCTTATTCCCTTTAATTATAATGGAAGGATAAACTCTTTCTCTCATATTCTGTCTTTTATTGTGGGCCTTACGTGAAAACAGTACTTCCTTATAAACAGAATTTTCAGTAACCCTCAGCAGGTGAAACAGGTTCACATTTTTGCACTTGTGAGTGTCTTTTAGAGGCAGAGGACAAAAAGGCTTTGTCTTAATTTTCTTGGGTGTTAGCTGTCATTTATTTTATCACTAAAATAGCACATTTTATAGCACATTACTTTGTTTCTATTGCCAACAGAGAAATGTAACATCCTTGCAGCAACTGGTGTTTGAGTACACACGAAGACTTCATATGGCAGAGACAAAGTGCCGCTCACTGGGCCTGCAACTTGAAGAATTCAAATGGACATTCAATGAGATGAAAAAGGATGCTGAAAAAGCCAGGAGCCTGCAAGAGCAATTAAATACATTACAGCATGTAAGTATATTTGATTTCAAGATTGTCTTGCTCATCAGAGAACTTCCCTTTTACACATTTTTTTGCTTTGTGTTCCTTTGAAAAACAAATATAAAATCTAGTCCTGATAGAATTTTCCAGAAAACTTACCTTGTAAGTGTCACTAAACTAGAAGTCAGATGCATTTAGAAATATCTCCTTTCCACTGAAGTTTCTTTTTGATTTGTAGAAGGAGATATTCTGTGCAAATCACATGTTTAGTCTCCAGCAACCTAGGTTTTCTCATTTGTTGAAAATGTTGATGTGACTTATATAACCTGAAAGAATTTATAGATTTCACTTCAGCAGAGTAAAGTCAGTTGCAATGAGGGTACTCAATAAGTGTGTTTATGAGAAGTTCATAAAGTATAAATACAGCCATTTAAACTCTGCATGAATATTACTGACTGTTATGATAGACATTTTACTGTGTCTTTGACTGTGAGTTATATCCTGAGATAGTTAACACAAATTTTAGTGGAGCTGTTTCCTTGAGTGGGTAAGTTTATGGCAGGGGGAAAAAAACCTCTTCTACCTTCTCAGTGCACATATGCACCAAATTCCCCTGAGTCTTAGCTGTCATTGCTTGCTTTACTTAAACACCATGGGTTCACTAACCTGTAAAGACCACTGTCAGACAGGAATGAGAAGAGACAACAAAAAAGGTTCCTTAACTAGTTGAAGCCCCCAGACAGATGAGGTGCTTGCAGGATTGATGCCATTTCATGAACTGTCACTTTGATCCCTGTCTAACTTATGGAACTGTGCCTTCAGTCCTTCTTGGAAGAGAGGAAACCTGTCTTGCTTTAGCATGCTGGAGGTTCCCTAAGCACCTTTCCTCCCATGCTTATTTTCTACAGGCTGAATTCAGAACTGAGCTCACATTTGAGCTTCCTGAGAAAGTGAATGGGTAAGGTTCCTTAGTCATGCTCTACAGGGGCACAGTGTAACTGAAAGAGTTGTGTCCCAAAATGTTTTCCATGGTTGTGTTGATCCTGAAGCCTAGTTGGTAGACTTTCCAGTGTGCCCCAACCTAAACACTTCCAAGCAGAGAATATTTACTAGATGATGTTGTACCCATTTTCCTTCCTGTTCCTAACTGGGAAAATGAATTTATTTTTTTTTTTCTCAAATGAAGAAGGCTATATGTGATCATTGTCAGTTTTGTTCTTAATGAGTTTTATTACTGTACAGTTCTGGGATAGTTAGGTGAAATTGTCTCATTTTAGATTGTCAATTCAAATTTAGATTGTCATTCAAATGCAGATGATTTTACTTGAAGAACTGTTCCTTCTTTCTGGAACGGTTTTGGGAGGGGAGAAAAAGTCCAAGAAAGTGTTCACAAGGGTTAACAAGATGTGCACTAAAATGTTGGACATGGATCTGTATATATTTCCTTCTAAAAATTGATATTTTGCAAGCTAGAGTGCTAATTTGGATAGAATAATGAATGCCTAGTCTTAACAATACCCTACATGCTCTTTAGAACGAATACTGCTAATAAGCTAGTCTGAGGTTTTATTGTTCAGTAACCTGTCTTCATGTTAAAAAACCTAACTATTAATCTTTAGCATGCATTTGTTTTAGAATTTGATAGGTTTGCAAGGGGAACTTAGAAATTCAGGCAGGTAAACTAGTGCATATAGTTATCAATACAATCAAATACAATTTATTTCTCTTTTCAGAGGTTGATCACCCAAGACAATATACATGAAGAATTAAATAATGCGTTACAGCGTGAGCACAAGGCAAGACTGCTTTTACTTGAACAGGAGCAACAGCTAAATGAGTTAAACAATAGACTACAAATGCTCTCCAGAGAAACAGCAGATAAAGGCCAAGACCTAAATCTATCCGTAAGGGTAAGATTATTCTTCTGAAATAGTTACCAGAAATTTACCTCTCGTTAATATTGCATGTCTTGTGCAAATAAAATTACAGGAGAAAATGCGCACTTACTGCTGAGTCAGAATTTTTGGGTACTCAGAAAAGATTTTAAATTACTTTTTTTTTTTCCCCTTTGAACTCTAGGTGTTGTTTTTAAACTTGGAGAAAAAGACTTTCATGAACTTTTTTTTCTCTCTCGCAGCTTACCAAAACTCAGCTTTATTCATGCCTTTGTTAATGACAGGCAGAAAGGGTCTCTGCCTGTGCCCTGGCATTCCAACTGACAGACCCTTTTCTCTTAGCTAATTGGGTTTTGTGGCTCGGAATGCTAGTTTAGTTTGTTTGTTTGGGGGTGGGGCGTCTTTTTTTGTTTGTTTAAGGGTTTTTTTTGGTTTTTGTAGCTCTTATTTTGCAGTACAGTGGAACAATCTAATCTTTAATAATCAATCTTGATCTTGTAAAACAGTGTTCTTACAAATTCTTGCTTTGAATTCTTTATTCAGTTTTTAAACACATAAGAAGGGGAAAAATATAATATTAGCTACTTTTGGTTTTGATAGCTTATTTTTAAACTTATTCATGCTTAGCAACTATCAATAAGGAGGTATTTTGGTATTCATGTACTTTCATAAAATAGGCTTGTTAAAGGAGTAATACTTAATTTCTTCACTTTATCAGTTCACATTTTAATCTTGCATATTTTTATCTTTTTAATGGCTTATACCATAGAAACATCCAAGGTAGCTCATGACTTTCAAGGTCAACTGGGACTAAGTAACTATTTTATGCTACTATTTTTTATTAGATGCAGTAAATCAGTAGCTCTGATTGCTCTGTGTTCGGAAAGAAATTTTTACACAAACGCTAAATGGTTATCTATGCCAGACAGAAATTTTACTCCTGTTACAAGCTAGTCTTAATGCAGTAATTTTTTTTTCTTCCTAATGATGGTCATTGTGTGTATAGTTACTTTCTTTTAGAGATGTTAGTACCTGTAATAAAACCAATCTATTTTTAAATTTGTGAAGTAAGTCATATAAATTGTTAATGAATTGCATTTCAAGTGCAATATACATTAAATCATGTAGCTGCCACTGATATACCCCAAAATAGTCTTCAATACATGTTTTAGAAGAAGATACCCTAAGTTTTGGTCTTGTTTACTGTGCTAATTTTAGTGAAGCTGCCACTGATTTACAACAGCATAAGTCAGAAAAGAATCTCATCCAAATGCTTTGATAACACTTATGGAAAAATGTTGTCTGATATGAAGGTTTGGCATGTTTATTTTCACTAACTATTTCATTAAAATCGTTATATGCACAGTCTGTGTTTCGAAAACGTAGTGTCCTTTGCTAAAGACACACATCTAAATTCATTAAATTCAGGTGGCGTTTGGGATTTCTAGGCTTGCTAGAAATGAATGTTTTCCCTGAGCAGCCTCCCTATTCATGGGTGGATTTCAGGTGACAGTGATAGACAATTTTGTGCCTTCTGTTCCTTTTCCTCTTCTTGCATTTATAGCCACATAATGTGCCTGAAAAATAATTTCCATTATTTATATGTTTTCTTTTATTAATATTATTGCACACGCTTTAAAAGTTTTGTTTAGTTTTACTTTGAAGCAGAGTGACATGTGAACATAGGATGTCTGTTCTGAAAGAGGTGTTATTACGTTGAATTATTCAAGAACAGCTAGTATGTTTAAATTACTAAGCTCTTTAACTCGAAAGTACATACAACTCAATGGCTTCATAAAGCATTTTTAATCATACCTTGCTAAACATTTTGACTTAATGCAAATGAAAAATGCATTCTTTTCTTGTTGATTAGAATAGATTTTCTCATGAGAACAAATGCTTGCTTTGTAGCAAAGTGATGTTAAACTTAGCTTAAATCTTTGAGGCACTGTAATTCAGCCTAAACCACTAGAGGTGGAATGCCTGTGGCACCTAAACTTACTTGGATATCTGAGATCTATGTTTTAGACTGTTATCTAGAAATTACAGACATTGTGACAGCAAGTGGCATTATGTGAGTGACTACAATCACTTTGTTTGCTAAAGCATATTTGTACATAGGCAATATAATGAAAACTGGGGGTTCTGAGTCAGCAATGGTTTTATGAACTCTCAAGCAAAAACTTAATATGCAATGGTCCAAATCTACCTCACAGCCAGTTAGTTTTCCACTTTGGTTAACTGGCAATGGCATAAACTGAAGTTAATTATTTGAGCTGACAAGTAATTCTGCTTTCTATCTGCTTTCAGAGTCTCCCAGAGACAGCAATGGATATGAGAAGAGACCGAGTTCTGAACCACCAAAAGAGGCTTCTTACCCAAATGGAGCAGGACAGGCGTCGACTGCAAGAAAGTGTCCAAAATGCAGAGCGTGCCCTGCTTACAGCAGAGAAGTGAGTTCTGGGACGTTGGGGACATCCCTTAAACCAGACAAAACATCAACTCCTACTTTCATGTGCAGGGTTTTAGCCTTGGCTAATGTGATACTAGAAGACAAAAGTACATCTGCCTCTCTTTGAAATTCAGAGATTCTCTTCTAAAAAGAAAACTATTAGCTCAAAATACTAGATGATATGTTTTCTGTAGTTATCCCATAATAGTCTCCAGATTCCGAGTGCTGAAGTAGTATGGGCATTTGTTTACAGTTATCCTAACGATTTGAAAACATCTCTTTGGTAAATCCTTAGCACTCTGTTCATTTAAGAAATTATTATTCTTTCTATTTCCACAGTCTTTTTATAGAGAGATGCAGTTTATTTATAATAAGTACAAAAGCATCAGCTGGGTGACAGGTTTTAGCTGCCAAAGGGGCTGAAACCCATTTTGAACCTAGTCTTATCCCCAGTAGAAGCATTTTTCATATGGAAATTTGCCAAATAGTGGTACATGAACTATTTTTAGGGTTTGCATGGGAGTTATAAAAAGGAGAGATAAAATTGTAAGAGTTTGAGTTATCAAGAATTATTTCATAAGACATGACAGTTATAAAGTAGCAGAAAATTAATTTCTACATCAGTAGAACTTTAGTTTTATAAACTACTCACTTGTTTTTGCTTTTCTTTTTCTTGTATTAGTGACAGAGAATTGATCATTACTCATATGAAAGCTGTGGAAACCACGCTTCAGATGGTAAGAATTTGAAGGGTTCCCTCTGATTTGTGTTTCCAAAGACATCAAAGTTTTACAACCGCTTATCCTCAGGGAAGGAGGGGAGTAGAAATTGTTTTAGAACAAATTCCTTTCCTTAGAGTTGAAGTTACCCTCCTCAACTTCTTTAATCTTAGAAAAAATGCAGTGAAATATAATGTAATTTTGTAGCACACAAACTTCTTATTTTGCATATGAAAGTTACTACAAAATTCATTTTCCCTCAATCACTGACTACTGTTTCTGGTTGCCAAGGGTTGACTATGGAACATCCAAAAAACTGGCAACTGCTGTTGAGTTAACTCTCTATTGGGTGAGGTGGAGGTCGTTTGCTGAGGTCACATACATGGTGGCCATAAAATATTTGGCTTTGTGTGTACTACTTAAACCTTTGACACATGATAAACAGAATAAGGAGAAGACAGTAAGTAATAACCTGTGGTCAGAAACTTAATTGATATTTTTAAAACACTTTTAAAATTGAGTAATAATATTAAGTTGTCTCTTTGACTTGTACTATTTTACCCAGGTATAGGATTATTTGAAGGTCCAGTGAAGCTGTATACATTAATTATTCGGGAGAAAGGTGGCTTTTTGGTTTGTTTTGGTTTTGGGTTTTTGTTCTTTGTTTGTTTGTTTGTTTTTTAACAGTAGCTCTAATGACTGATTGCATTAGAACTATTTTTAATCCAGAGCAGCATAGAGGGGGGGGGAAAGTGGTTTTTTATTACCTTAGAGTGTTAATTTCCACTACATTTTTAATTCCTAGCAACGTGGGAATCTATTCCTTATTTTAGATTCTGTGTTCACCAAAACTGTTGTTAATTTAATTTTCAGATATCTTTTTCAAGTTTCTCTTTCTTTTAACATTCACAGAAAGTGACAGAACCTAAAATGTGTGTTTTAGCTGTAGCAAAATATGCTGACAGATAATTTGCTTCGTGCCACCATCATCTTCATACAGCTTCTCTTAAGCTTCTGAGGTGGATGTCATGCAGAAACTGCTGTGTTTTTACAGTAACATGTACAAGCTGTGTCCTTGGCCTTCTCATTTGAGACTGGGGAAAGATCCTTTTCTTTGTAGTGTTTTTTCCCAGCACTCTGAATTAGAGATTTATTTCCAGTGAAAAATCAAATAGTCCTAAATTTATTCTTGGATTGGAGGTTCAGTCATCCATGCAAGTCCACTCAAAGGGCTCAAGTGGACCCAGTTCATCCCCATTAATTTTCTGAAGGAGAATCAACATTGATACTGGGATTTTTTTCTTTTTAGGTCAGAGAGCAGGCCTTGATGCCAAGTGCTGCAGCAGCCACAACTGAGTTCTGCCTGGAGCTACCCAGACTGCAAATAGATGCCCTTCCAGATGAAGAACTGTGGGGCAGGCCAGAGGCTATAGCATTCCAGGTTAGAGTTTAAAACAATCCTGTTTCTTTATTTATTTTTATTTCCATTTTCATTTTTTTTGCATCTGAGATAGAACAAGCAGCTAGACTGCTCTGAATGTGTGGAGAGCAAAAAGCTTCAAAACTATTGCAGTCAGCAGTTGAAAGACAAATAATTTCCATATATACTCTTGCACATGCTGTTTCAGAGCTAATGGGAAGTACTAATTTTGCGGGTGTTAAATAACTGATAGGAATATGACCATGGAGAAACGCACGTATACCTGAAAATTAATATCCTTCTATCCCCCTCCCTTTCCTCCTCTTCATATGAGCAAGACAAATTTAAAAAAACCCACTTGGGATTACTGAGGAGGTAGGCAAACAGCATCAATGGTTCACAGTCCTGTCACTGTGAAGTCCCTTCTCTCCCTGTCCTTTTTCTCCCTCTCCTCATCTCTAGTTACGTTGTACCTGTTTGGTAACTTTCTCAGTACATTATGGAGATTTTATTGTAAAATTTGCCTTTTATAACTAGGAGTCAGCTAATTGATTTTAATTTCACTGAATGCAAAACTATATCCTGTGATGTTGAATGAGGTAAGAAGTTAATAATCACTTTAGCTACACTTCTTATTAAAAGCAGTGGAATTGTTTGCAGACATGTCCTCTAGAATTGCTATAATCAATCTGTGACAAGCACATATGATCTGCAAGAATCCTCTTTTAGGACTAGCACCATAGCACTGAAACATTTTGGATGCTTTTTCTGATGAGAAAAGATATATGATGGTGTTAATTTGCTACTGCTCTTTCCTACATTTCACAATGACAAGACTTGATTGATTTCAGCTATGTTAACTTTTATTCTGAAAAGCAGTAGTATGTTTGAGAAAGAGAAACAGCAAAAAAGGTTTGTAAATGCCTCTTTGAGGTACTAAATTTATTTTTGTCTATACTACAGATTTACATTCAAAAGGACAATTTCATATTATCTGAAGAGAAAACTATAATTTATAAAATGTGATCAGCTACTTTTAAGGAAGACTAATATTTTCAACTACTTATGGTAGATATAAACTTTCCAGTACTGCCTAATCATTGGTACTCTGTCATGCTGCTAATTTTGTTATCAATCTAATCAATATTACAACTGGGACATTCTTCCAGTATATACATAAAAACAATTACGTTTCCCAAGCTGTATTGTAATCAGATTATTTTGTCTGGCTTATAAACCTTGTTCAATTTCTCCAATTAACAAAAAATTCTCTTCCCTAATGAATTTGGAAGGATGCTATTTGGCATTTAGATATAGCTTGCTTGTCACTGATGATTTATTTTACTTTTCAAAGGACGTGATTCGAAGTTTTATGGACATCTACCAACTTGCAGCTAGTAGAGTTGAAACATTACTGAGAGAATCTCCTCAGCTTCACACTGCAGCCCAAAGATCCAGACAACAAGCATTCGCCTTTCGTGAAAGTTATGGTAAATCACTTCTCAAGCAATTTTTGTCATTTCGATGTAGTTTCCTAGCCAGCATCTCCCTTCGAGCTGCATAGTTTCTGTAGGCAAATACAATAATACTTAATTATAAACATAATGGAGCAGTAAAACTAGTGTCAACAGAAACCACCTGAGACTTTTTTCAAAAGAGAAAGACAGTCCATTGGTGTCATGTTAAGTGTCAGAGAGTGTCTTTCATGGGCCAAAGCCATAACATATTTCATGTGTTAGGACATGACTGGGGGAATACCTCCCAGATATTGCAAGAGCAGATTTGGATGCAGGCTGGATGAAAACTCTGCTTGGCTTTCCCACTACCTCATCTAACCTTTTCTATACAAAATTTTTTTGGATACTCAGTATCTAGGTATGTATACTTTTAGCTTGTTAGGCTATTGTAACACATTTGGAAATTATAGTAATTTGATTTAAATGTTGCCTACAAGGCAAAAGGTTCTGCTAATAGGATGCAAGTGTAATTAAAGTGCAGAACCAAATGTAACCAGCTCTCAGTGACTGGAGCCTCCATATCTGTAGTTTCACAGTGGCCCCTGGGTTTGAAAGTTTATGTTAAAGTTACTAATACAGCTGTGCTTGAGAAAAAGAGCAAGACAGTTGAGCTGTTGAAACAGAGATGGCAACATCCTGAGGTGAAAAGTCACATAAGAAGAGTTGGTAGTCTGAATTTTAGGGCAGTCTTCCATTGGCAGGTGGTAGAAACACAAGACTTCTGGGGTGTGGTAGTCAGAGGATTGCATTCTGCAGCAGTACAGCTATGTAAACATCCCCAAAGGAAGAATCTTGCTGTGAGCAAGTAACGATGTGGTTTTTCAATAATGCTGTTCCTTAATTTTTGTGAATTCCTGTTGGAATAATCTGAAAGTCATAGGCACACCATCTTCTAACAGACTGACGTTTGAAGAGTATTAAGTGTTTGATTTCAACTGATGGTAAAAGAAATCGAAAAGTAAATGAGTACCTTCTGTGGTTAGCATGGCAAATGTTTCCTAGTGACAGTGACAGGGAGACTGTAGAATAAGTTTGTTTACTTGATTAAAATGACCCATTCCCTAGAAAGTATAATGATAAGGGTTAAAAGTTCTCTCTAAGTATTTGTAGCACTTCAAATAAAGTATTCTATTGTTTTCTAACAAGTGCAGAATACTTGATATAAGGTTCTTGTTTCTGTCTATTAGAGATTAATGTATATGGTCAGGTGTCATATATTTTAAATAAGTGCTTCAAACAAGAAGGAAACACTTGCAAGTACTTCACATACATACCTTTTGTAAAAGGTATTTAACAGTAAATATAAATTCCCTTTTGATTTTTTTTTAATTGTTTATTCTATTGCAGAAAGCAGGAAAGAGTCTAAACATCCAAGTAGCTTCAAGCTAGATAGTCAGGCTGACCAGACTCACGTCCCAGAGTTTTGGCTATTGCCAGCAGAAACTGAAATGTCCTCCAACATGACACTACAAAGAGCCAGTACTCAATCTCCAGTGCATGTGTCCTCGAGTGTGATACCGGACAGACCCAGTACCGGGTCTTCAATGTCTGCTGGTGGGATACTGGACAGAACCAGAACTCGTTCTCCTATCCATATGTCCTCCAGTGGGATATTGGACAGAGCCAGTACTGGGCCTTCAATCCGCGTGTCTCCTGGTGAGATACCAGATAGAGCTGGAACCGAGTCTTCAACCCACATGTCTGCTGATGTGATACCAGACAGAAGCAGTATTCAGTCTCCAATCCACATGTCCTCCAGTGGGATACCGGACAGAGCCAGTACTGGACCTTCAATCCATATGTCTGATGATGCAATACCAGAAAGAACCAGAACTAGGTCTCCAACCCACATGTCCCCTGGTGTGATATCAGACAGACCTGGTACTGAGCTTTCAATCCATGTGTCCCCTGGCGCAACACCAGATAGAAGCAGTATTCAACCTCCGATCCATCTGTCCTCCAGTGGGATACCAGACAGAAGCAGTACTCGGTCACCAATCCACTTGTCCTCCAGTGGGATACCAGATAGAAGCAGTACTCAGTCTCCAATCCATCTGTCCTCCAGTGGGATACCAGACAGAAGCAGTA
>NW_020884958.1:1168850-1188436 GCF_003945725.1 Corapipo altera
TCCAACCCAAATGTCCTCCAGTGAGATACCAGACAGAAGCAGTACTCAGTCTCCAATCCACCTGTCCTCCAGTGGGATACCAGACAGAAGCAGTACTCGACCTCCAGTCCATCTGTCCTCCAGTGAGATACCAGACAGAAGCAGCGCTAAGACTCCAATCCATCTGTCCTCCAGTGGGATACCAGACAGAAGCAGTACTCAGTCTCCAATCCATCTGTCCTCCAGTGGGATACCAGACAGAAGCAGCACTCAGCCTCCAATCCACATGTCATCCAGTGGGTTACCAGTCAGACCCGGTACTGGGTCTTCAATCCAAGTGTTCTCCAGTGTGATAACAGACAGACCTGCTTCTGGGTTTACAATCCATGTATCGCCTGGTGAGGTGCTGGACAGAATAAGAACTCTGTCTCCAGTTCACATGTCCTCCACTGTGACACCAGACAGAAGTCATACTCCGCCTTTAATCTGCATGTCCCCTCGTGCAAAGCCAAAGAGAATCTATAGTGTGCCTTCAATCCACATGTCCTCTGGTGCGATACTGGACAGAGATGGTACTGGCTCTTCACTGGACATATCCTCCCATGTGTTACCAGAAAGAGCCGGTACCGGCTCTTCGCTGGACATATCCTCCCATGTGTTACCAGAAAGAGCCGGTACTGGCTCTTCGCTGGACATATCCTCCCATGTGTTACCGGAAAGAGCCGGTACTGGCTCTTCGCTGGACATATCCTCCCATGTGTTACCGGAAAGAGCCGGTACTGGCTCTTCACTGGACATATCTTCTGGTGTGAGGCGAAGCAGAACCATTATTGTGTCTGCGAGAAACATATCCTCCAATGTGATACCACACAGAACTGGTATTGGTACTGGGTCTTCAGACATATCCTCTGGTGTGTTCACGGACAGAATCAGTTCTGGGCCTTCAGTGGACGCATTCTTCTTTGTGAGACCACACCAATTTGGTGGTGGGTCTTCAATGGACACATACTACAGTGTGACACCAAACAGATCTAGTTCACTGCCTTCAATCAGGTCTTTCAGCCAGGATGTCTTATCCAGTACTAGAAAAACAGAAGGAAATAAATTTTCAGAGTCTTAGCTATGTCAGTTTCCCTTAGCTATATGTCAGCTTCTCCTTTAGAAGGAAAAAAATGTGTTAGTGTAAAATGATGTAATTAAAATATAATCTAGCAAATACATTGGAGTTATAGTTTGGTGTCTGTGTGTTTTTGTCCCTAATTTTATATTTTTATGAAAATACGCATTCACATCTTCACATTTCTCTGCTTCTCATTCTCTGTACCCTGAAACAGTTATTTTTTCAAAGTTTTATTTATTGCAGTTAATTTTTATGTAGTATATTTTTTAATGTTACAAAACAACACATTTTCGGTAATTTTCTTCATTCTTAAGAAAATCCATTAGCTTTTTAGTCTGTTTCTGTCAAAGTTGTCTCATACCTTTCTATTTTAAACCAGGACTGCAATACTTCATTAAGATTGAGAGAACTCTGTGAAGCGTATGCAAATGACTTCTGTCATTTCATGGCAGCCCTGCTGTGGTTCCCTGAACCTCTTCTTTTCCCTTGTCAGCTCAACCAAAGACATACATTTAGTTGCAAACTTAAAGCAGACTGAACAAAATAGAAAAGGTGTGATGGCTCTTTTGGTGCACAGTCACTATCTTTCTGCTTTTTCAGCTGCGTAAGAGTCTCATCCAGGCAAAGATATTGCAATAAGTGATACAAATCCCCTCGGCAGGAGCCCAAATGCTCTATAGTTCCAGCTGAAAGCTTGCATCTGCACAGGATCTTCTGGCTGCCCCACTCTTCATTTGGTTTTGGCTGGAAATGCAATTGCACTTTCTTCCTCATCCAGAAGTACCAAGGCTGGGAAAAACCAGTCAGTGGGCGATATTCCAAGGGCAGTGTGGTCTGGAGTTGGTTAATGAAGGAGACCCTTCTCCAATTCCAAATGATATAAAATAAACAAACAAACAAAACATAATAAGGACTCTCCATTCCTAAGGAACAACTGACAATTCAGAAGTGAAGGCAGAACTTATTTACAGGGTGAAAAGGAAGGGAATCTATCAATGTGGTTGAGGTTTTATAATGGTTTTATTCTGAGTCCCACTCACAGCTAGGACTGGAGAAAACCTTCTGGAAGGGCTGATTTCTCCTGACTGTTGTAAATTATTTCACTGCAATGATCAGAGGCATCAGGCTGGAGGTAGGCTTGGCTGATGTTACAAATAGATGCTGCCCAAAGGAAAAAAAAAAAAGAGATGAACTTTTACTTCCCAAACTCAGTTCCTCACAGGCTCAAGCAGGATTTCTCCGGTTCCCAGAAATACACAGCAGTAGGACTGAGAGGACCATCTGCACCTACATGATCATGCCCAGGACCTTGCAATCTCAGGCAAATGTGGCCCATAATCCCCTGAATCCATTATCAAGGTGCCTTCAGATAACTGGGATTTTTGCCCTACTAGTTCTGTGGAAATGCTTCTTGCTGTCCAAGAGATTTGTTCCTTTCAGGAAACTCAAATGCTTGCTCAGGTTCCTCTTTTCTGCAGACATGGGCTATTTTAGTTGTCAAAAAAGATGAGAAGCATAAACCATTTCTCAGGAAACTCCAATCCCTCCAAAAAATGTTGATTCTAGTAGGATTTAGGCCATATGTTGTGAAGACCACTGAGGTACAGGTTTTCAGCACCAAGACAAGAGCAGAGTCACAAGTGACAGAGCGCTTATGCCTTCTGCTCCGGGTTGCAGGGAGAACAGTGTCTACATTTCCATCCCCTGCTCCTTCTGTGCTGCCTGGCATGTTCCTTCCCAGCAGAGACAGCCCATTGTCATGTCCTGCAGCTCCCAATCTACCATAAAACCTAGCAGTAACCCTGTAGCAGTTCTCATCTGCTTGACCATGCCAGGCAGCAACTGGGGCTGGGACAAGTCGTGCTCAGCTGTCCTGTTTGGGTGGCAGAAACCTCTAAGAGCAGGTCCACTTTTACAAACAGAAGTTGTATTTGTTTAAATTAAAATTCTATTAAATTGTATTTAATGATACTAAATTTTAATATAATTATTATAATTAATTTAAATGGTATTAATAAAATTCAAATTTAAGTTGTATTAAATTTAAAATTATAAGCAACACAACCAGGCCTGTATTTTCTGGTCTGAGAATATTCTGTATCAAAACTGTATAAAATCCTGCTGGTTTTTCCAAGCAGCACTGAACACAGAGATTCCTTCATGTTCTGTTAGGAAGAATGAGGAGAGACTGAAGGAGCTGGGGTTGCTTAGCCCAGAGAAGAGAAGGCTTGGGGGAGACCTCATCACTCTCTATAACTCCCTGAAAGGAGGTTGTAGCCAGGTGGGGGTTGGTCTCTTCTCCCAGGCAACCAGCAGTAGGACAAGAGGGCATGGTCTTAAGCTGTGCCAGGGGAGATTTAGGTTGGATATTAGGAAGAAATTCTTTACAGAGAGGGTAATCAGGTATTGCAACGGGCTGCCCAGGGAAGTGGTGGATTCTCCGTCCCTGGAGGTTTTTAAGATGAGACTGGATGTGGCACTTAGTGCCATGGTCTAGTAAGTATGGTGGTAGTGGATGTGATAGTGGATCAAGGGTTGGACTTAATGATCTCAGAGGTCCTTTCCAACCCAGCTGATTCTATGATTCGATGATTCTATGAATTTAGCCTCATGTGGCCTTCTGTCCAGGTTGATGCCTTAACTACAGATATTCCCCTATTTCCATAGAGGAGAAGTGGCATCCAGCACGTTATGGCTGTGGCAACTCGAAGTGCAAGGCACACAACACTAGGAAAAGTGTTTAAAAAAAGAGGCCAGGTATTGCCCTGCGGTTAAGAAGGTGAAGCCCTTCACTCAGCTTAGTGCCCTCAGTGCCTTTGTCACCATTCAATGGTAATTGTTTTCTGACCAATGCACAAACACTCCATGGAATAGAAGAGCTGCAGTGCAACTGCAATTTTAAAACAAAAATATAGAAAGAAAGGAAAAATCCAACCCTAAGATTTAATGAAAAATCCAGCACCTCAAAGGTATTGAGCCATTTAATTCCCATTATCTGTTTAGCACAGACAGGTGTCTCAATCCTACATATTTTTAGCTGGTAGAGACCATCTTCCTTGAACATCAGAAAAGAGTTTTTAAAACTAAGAAAGAACTGGTGAAAGCTTCAATAATCCTTTGTTCTTTCTTAACAAAATAAGTAGAAAAAAATCTTTTTGAGACAATCCAAGCTCCTTAAATATGTAAGAAAGGTAAATGAAGAATTATTGCCCTTTGGAGATGCCATTATTTTGCCATGGAGTTGGTTTTAACTGCTGCCTTAAGATTGGGAGCAAAAAAATTACTCACCGGGCAATTATTAGTAGAGATAAGATAATAGAGCAGTTTTAATAGAGGGCCTTTCCCCACAGGGGTACAGAAACATGTGCACACGTGTCCAGGGGGTTCCACAATTTAGGGTATTATTCCATCCAATCTCAGATTTATCCACCCCCCAGGTCTTCCCCCCGGCACACGCCTCTGGAAATTGAGGCAAGGTGTTCAGGGACTCCCTCTTCCTCATCTTCCTCTTCATCACAGCATGTCCAGTCCTTGGAGCTCCTCCAGAGTTCTGGGTTTTGAGGGATGCTTTGACTATGATGTATCTTGCTGTTCAAGCCAGAGTGCAAATGTTCTTAAAAAGAAAGAAGGTCTACCTTGAGGGAAGTCTAAGCAAGCGAAAGGAATTTAGAAAGTTGAATATGAAATGTGGTAATAGGGTTGGGTAAATGTTCAAACTACTGTGCTAAAAGGTGAGCTAACTATAGCTAGTCCTAAAATCTACAAGAAGCTAAAAATAAAAAAAATCCATAGGCATCAATCAGATGAAGTTTTATGACACACAGTGGCAATCGCCCATCTTTGATGGGTGGACCTTCACTAAAGAAGGAAGTCAGTCTCTGCAGACCATCAAGTCACAACATGCATTTTGGAAAATCACAAGGCTCTTAAACAAATATTCTTCATTTGAGGAAAGCTTCCTTGCCATGCTGCAAATAGTCACAAGTAAATATGAGTTCACATAAAGGTAATTTTTCCAGGGGAAAAAAAAAGACATAAATAACACACATGTTGAAGCTGAGTGTGCTTCTATGAGCAGATCTTCCTGAATCCCCCGTTTTGAGGAGTCTCAGCATTACATAACCCAGAGGGACCAGCTTACTCTGTGGGTGTTTTTGTTCCCAGTGTCAGGGTCTGACGGGGCTGTTTGGGAGCTGCAAAACATGGAAATCTTTTCAGAAGCCCATTAAAAAAAAAAGTTTAAATCAACTTTTAGGTTCGAGTGCCTTGAAGGAACCACCCTACGTTAAACACCATCTCTTTCACACCACACAGCACACGATTTTCCATAGTCCTTGTTCCCAAAGGATGGGGCCGGCCGGTCACATCTGCACTGTTGCCACATGCCTGGTGCCATCCTTCCCACAGACCTATAGTACCTGAGACCGGGGAATGCACTCACCAGGCACTGCTGCGGGAATGGGAATTGCTGCAATCCTTTGGCAGCTCCTGGGAGAGCATCGCTATGTGGAACTGCCGCTTCAGGTGAGCAACCTGGAGCAACATGGATTATCCTGCTCCAGGTGAGCATTCTGCTCCGGGTGAGCATCCAGGAGCATCTCTCCTGCACAGTGGGACTGCGGCCCCTGGGATAACACTACGGTTCCTGGGATAATGCTGTGGCCCCATTGGACACCCCCTCTCTCCTCTGCACAGCCTCTGCCAGTGGCAGCCCCTTTGCCGTGCCAGGGTTATGTCCCATCCTTCCAAGCGCTGGAGGGACTTGAACCCCCTTTTACGAGCTAAAAAAAAAAAATCAACAAAAAAACCCCTCACTTCCCCCTCAACCCTGCTTCTGAGATGCCCTGCAGGAATTTCACCAGGGACTCGAATCCACCCTTGAAACTGATGCTGAATCTCCTCAGGGGATTTTAGCTCTCAGCCTTTGGCTTCTCTCTCCTCCTGCACTTTTTAAGTAAAGCAACCACGACATTCCCCACCCAAAAATACTGCCTTCAGTTCTGCCACATGATCAAAAAAGCCATGAGAAAAATATGAGGCCAGTTACAAAATCTTGCAAAATCAGATCTGGGAACATTTGGTTATAAAAAACAAATATCAACAGAAGCTGAGAAAATCCAACAATGTCAGAAAACATGCTTCAAGTACTTGGACTAGAAAAGCTCAGGCAATAAATTTAGTTGTAATGAACACTCTCTTTCTGACATGTGAGCCACGCAATTGAATCTCCACAGACAGTGAAATAGGGACCCCTGGCAACAGAGGCTCCACACAGAGCAATGTTACACAGAACAGGACAGTAGCAATCAGCTGCCAAATTTGTAACTTCCACATTGCATTAAAGATTTGATTTAATTATATGGTGCTACTATTAATAAGGTGTAAGATATGAGAGTCATAAAGAATAAAAATAAAATAAATTAAAAACCCAAACAAACACCAAAACCCACCACACAGCCCCACCTCAAAAAGTCAGAACTTGTTTTTCTTTATTGTCATGAAAACAACCAACATCAAACCACATTGCAAGTTCAGAGGTACAACTGAAATTTGAAATGGGTTTCTACACCAAACCACAGTGGTATTTATCTGCTGACCATCCAGAATGGGAAAAAACAAACAAATTCATATTTCCTCAGGTATTTTCCAACTCATCCTGCATTTTCAACACCAAAGACTTACTATATTTTTGCTGTGAAGAAAGATGCTTTGAGTAGGTCCATGTAAAATGAATTTTATTTAAGTCAGACACTCCCCGGGCATGAAGTTAAGACATAAATAAACCAGAACATTCTTTATCATAACATGCCACTTCATTTTGTTACACACTTTGCAGAAAAAACCACTTTGCAATGCACTTCCACACCCCTCTAAACATAATTCTGGTCAACATCAGCCTGAGGCAAAATGAGAGTTGTGACCAATTCTGGGTTTGTTTTTTGGAGTTAATGACCACAAAAACCTGTTTAACTTCAGGCAGAATTGTGTTCAGTAGGTCTGAAAATTAGGCCCTAAATGAATTTTTTTGCCTGAGTCTCATCCCATTCAGTATAACCCACCAATTCTCCAGTGATAGTTCTTCCCACAGGAAAATTGCTTTTCATATAATTTTAAGATAAAAGCCCAGTGTCAACTTCTGACAACCCACACACGAGTGCCAGGAGGGGAAGGAAGAGTTTGTTTGGAAGCTTCTAATTGACTTCAGTGGAATTGGGTCCCTATCCTTCAAAACATTTATGAAAAACAGTTATGGTGCATGAACAGTCCCCAGTCTGAACCATTGATACCTTGGGAATATTAAAAGTAATGAATTTGACAATTCCAGGGAGGGGAGGAGCAGGAACCTGGCTGTACTGAGGGCTAAATCCTTCCGATTATCAGGTGGTCTTTTTTCTCACTGCTTTTAGACAGTTGCAGAGACACAAGTTCTTGTTCTTCCTTGGTTTTCTATTTCCTCAGCACTGGCAGGTAGTCTGTGATAGTCAAGTGATCTAGACGATATGCAGAACTCAAGTGCATGTGGAATTGGTTTCACTGAATAATCTCCGAAAGGAATCCAATCCCAATCCATAAATTACCAGAACAGCAGGGAAGTGTTGGGAGGGGAAAGTTCACCCTTTTGGATTCCCACATTTCAAAGGTGCTTAGGCAAAGGAAAAAAAACAAAGGCAGTGTAGATTAACTAATTTTCCTTATTTAAAAAAAAAAATCCTACAGACTTAATCTGTTAAATGCCAGATGTGTTTCATCGAGTTTTCTTAAGTGTTGCAGCTGAAAACAGAAGAGAATTCAGCCCTAGGTATCCTTTTTTTTCTGTCTTGCTTCTGCCATGTTTTTGCTTGTAAGTCACCACCTGAGCAGTGCAAATTAAAAATATTAAAATGGACTTAAATTGTTTGTTTCCAGGTGTGAAGTAGATCTGCAGTTTGAGGGATGGCTTTTGCACACAATAGGCTACTGATGGTTCACTCTGAAAGTCATATTTTATTTTTTATTTTCTCTGTAGCAAAAAGGGAAAGGCAAAACCAGATGTGGTGAGTGATTTCAGGGGTCCAGTTCAGCCTGGTATTGCAGACTTGTAAATTCAGGTGTGTAACCCTGACCTGCAGGTTGTCAGGCTGACGTGTACAAAACTGCTTAACAAAACACAAATCTGAAGCACAACTCTGAATTGCAAGACTGCTAAAATAGTAATATTTTAAACCTTCCCTGATCAATTGATTCTGATATAATTTAGTAACAAAATAACAGAATTTGAATCTAGTCTTTCTGTTTGATATTTTTATCAGAGTAAGTGTCGGGGTTGACAGCAAGCTTGTCAGCAGCCTGGCATTTATCGATGAAGCGGTGGACACAAACCGGATTATAGTATACCCCTGAAAGGAGGAGAACACAGCATGCGGACGAATGTGGGCAACTTTCAAAAAGGAAGAAGATGGAAAACAGAAATGGACTTCCTGTACTTTCTGCAAGTCAGGATGACTCCACAAAAATTGTGTTTATTATTTTGCACCAATTCTGATGTGTGTATACATGAAAGTACCAGTAGCAGGCTGACATGTGGATGACCTGATGGCCTGATGTATGTATACCAATAGAAAGAGACATGTGTGTGGCCTGATCTATGATGGCGCCAATAGAAAGTTAACATGTGTGATACGTGAAAAGTATAAATGTTTGCAACCCGTTACAATAAAGTGATTGCAGCCTTCTTGTAATCCTGTCCCTACTTTGGAAGAAGATTCTATGTCGCATTGGCCATCCCTGACTTTAACAGTGACAAGTAAGAAATTTATAGCTGTTTACTATCTCTTCTTATCCTATGGTCAGGATGAAAGGGAAGAATATGCATAATATTTGCATTTGAAAAGATGCAAGAAATCTGCAAAGAATTGTAGTTGTTCTGTATCAGAGAAGATAGGATAAGGGTACAGAGTATAACTATATTCATTAAAATAAATATAAATATAATTAATTAAAAAAATAATAAAAGCTGATTTTTCGAAACAGTTATGAATACTTGTTCAGTGTTTTTGGGTTCTTTTTTTAAAGTAAGCAGGTTGTTGAAAGATCTGGGGTGAGTATTTAAACATAGAATGATTAGAAATACACAAGATTCCAAGAAATTCACTGGTGAAAGTGATAACTTTGCATTAATACTGATTAGCAGCTGAATTTTGCAGAAAGGTGTATTGAGGAAACTCTTTAGGATGAAATTAATTAACATGGAAATTGCAGACACAGCTAGATTACAAAAGAAGATGAGCTAGAAACTCAGCTGGTACAAATCACTACAGCATCATTGAAATCCAAACCTATACAAGGGTTGCTGGAGGCCATCCAGATCCTGATTCCAAAGTGTCTTACAGAATTTGCCTTTTAATGGTGCCAGTGAAAATTATAGTGTTCTTGTAATCAAATTATTAATGATAATACAACATAATTAATGGACTGTGTGCAAACCATGGTGTTGGTTTTTTTTCCCTTTTCATTACAATTTTTGTGTTTAATTCAGATAACAACAGACATTTTTAAAAGGACATTGTTTTGCAAAAGGTGCATTTTTATTGCTGAGTTTATAACAACTTTTGAATAGTATGAGCCTTTTGAATAGTATGAGCCTACTTCATAATAACATGAAAAAATATCCATTTCAGAAACAGTGACATGGGATCTTGTGATCAATACAGTGAAAGTTGAAATGACATTTTCAACTGGTGAGACCAAGCTGAGGATATGTAAATGTGTGAAATGTTTAGGCCCTTCTCTTTCTCTTCGAGTAAAAATGGATCCTTCTATTGCCCAAACAATGTTGGCTCCTCAAATTACAACTGAGTAAGTTTGAGCTGGCTCCCTGCCAAAATCTCCAATGCTCAGCAAAAGCCTGCTTCCCAGAGAGGGAAGAAAAAAACCCGAACAGCCAAAGCTATAGCAAAATATATATATATTACATATAAAACAGATATATACAGTGAGAATACTACATACATATAACCCCAGAAACCCCAAATAGCTTCCTAAAAGGGAAGAGGGGAAGGGAGAAGGGAAAAAGGGAAGAGGGGAAGGGAGAAGGGAAAAAGGACAAAAAAAGGATGCAAAGGGGTAGAAACAAAACAGGTATGCACAATCTAAAAACCCGGTAACCAGCAAAATAAAGAACTGGCAAAATCTCACCACTTCCCTTGAGAGAAGCAGGACAGCTGGACACGGCCCAGCACTCTCCCCTCACGTGTGGCAGACAACAGCAGTCACTGTAGACCTCAGCTCCAGATAAGCAAGACTGAGACAGGGACCCACTGTTCTTGAACCTTGCCGGAAAGGAAGACAGCAAGCTCTCTTATCTAGGCCTTATTTATACCTCAGGTAACGTAAAGGAATAGCATGGAATACTTCCTTGGTCACTTTCCTAGTTCCTTTCTGGTTATAAGCTGGTCTCCAGGAAGGCCTAGGGTGAAAACTATCACAAAAACATATCAGTATTTTAATTTCACTTCTCAAAAATCTATGAAGACAAATGTAAATATTCTTTACTTTCCAAATAGGGGAGACATCTACATTTTGTGTAGAGAGAAAAGACAATCTTTTGTGTGTGTTTGTTTTTATTTTAAAGGGCAAAATCCCTGCCATTTTGGTAAGAAAACAATTAAGTTGGGATCATAGAAGACATATTGTTTAAACTGGTTTCCTCTTTAAATATTTTCTAAAAGACTAACATAAATTATGTTCAGATCTAAGCATAGATTAAAAAAGGTCATTAGTTTGCAAGCAATTGCCCAAACTTTGCAGCAGGATCACATTCTTACACTGTGATACAACTAAAGAGAGTGATGGAAGTCTTCTAGCCTTATGCAGTTTTTAGAGCATGTCCCTTCTCCACTCAGTCAGTTCAGTCAGGAAGAGGCTTATTCTGCTTTGTCCAAGGGAAACTGATAACCACATTTTGTGTCAATCAGTCCCTTTTGAAAAGAAGCACAACTGGATGATTTACAAACAAGTCACTGTGTCTGAATGGAGCCTGAACAGTGAAGAACAGTTACCACAACAGATAAAGTTCCCACTACAGAAATAATTGTTCCTATTTCTGTACTGGCAGCTGTACTGGTATCTAACTGTCAGAAACTTTTGGTAGACTTCTAAAAAGTATCATTAGGGATCATTTTCTTCCTCTCTCTTTTTTTTTCTTTTTTTTTTTTTTTTTCATTTCAGTTTCCTTTTCCTTTTTTTGATTCCTTCTCCATTTCCATTTTTGCTTCTTCCAAATATCTCTTGAACCATATGTTCCTGTACTATGAGGAAGAGTGAAGCAGTCAGGTCTTTCCTCCCTGGAGAACCCAAGGCTTGAGAGGGACCTTACCACATTACTCTGGTACATATAAGGGAGCTACAAAGAGAGTGGAGGATCTCTACTCACAAAGAGACACATGGAGAAAACAAGGAGCAACACAAACAAGTAACCCTGAAGGGGTTTCATGTCAACACAGGAAAGAAATTTTTTACAGTAAGAACAAGTATTTGCTAGAACAACTTCCCCAGGGATGTGGTAGAGTCCCCATTGCTGGAGGTTTTCAAGATGCATTGGATAGGGTTCTGGATAATCTGAAAAGGCTTCTTGCCTTTCCACCAAAAAATTGGACCACATGATCTTCTGAGGTCCCTTCCACCCTGGGCTGTTCTAAGGCCATATCCTTAAAGTAGAGGATCACATCACTCAGTTTTTCCAGGCTGTTTTCCACTTCCATCAGTCCCTTGCCCTGCTCAGCACAGAGCTGTATTAACACTGTGTAGATGCAACAAAGTGGAGAGATGGGAACAACTACCTGTACCTGAATGTAGAAAAAGCCTCTAGAACCTCCTCTTTTGTTAAACCTGGGGATGCAACCACCACCACCTCAGCTCAGTGCTCATCTTTCAGCATTGACCTGTCCTTCAACCTGCAGTGAATCATTTTGAGATTTCAGGGAAATCTCCCCTGGACTCTATGTGTTGCTTTATGACTTAGATGCTCTTCCACAGGTTTTTGGTGTCTGTTGGTCAAGCTGCACTGGATGTGAATTGACACAGCTACGGTCAGATTTACTGTCAATTCCCCAAATATGAGCACTGGGGAATTTCTGATATTTAATAGTTCAGAAGAAATTTTGATGATATTTGTTGTTGGACATTGGCATATGTGGTTCTACTTTTGTCTCCATATTCCTGCAGAAGGTCATGTCACTGCCTAAAGCCTCTGAATTTCAGAGCAGTAAAAGTCTGGGTTGTTCATATCCTCCTCGTGATGACCAAACACAACTTCTCAGCATTTCTGCAGCTGCTCACACAGAGATTCAAGACAAAACCCTCTGTTGTCATTGGAATACAAAAGAGGAAGCTTCTCCCTATTGGAAAGTTTCCTCTGTTTACCCTGAAGGGCTCTTCTTCTTCCTTTCTCAGCAGCAACAGCAAGAGGCACAGAAGGATAAAGAGGTTGGTTGACTGCTTTGTCCGGCATTTTAATAACAGTTGTAAACAAGAGCTCTGCATGTTAATAATGTCTTTGCAATGGTAAGTCCTTGCTGAGGATGAAGAGCTATGTCACTTGTGTTTACTTTACATCAAATTAATGGCGCAGTGGGTTTTAATCTGCAGATGTGACCTCTGTGATTGTTCACCTCTCAGGGAGGTTTGTACTCACAAGGACAGTATCATTCTTGTCAGCAGACCACAGTTTGTCCACATGTGAAAAAAAATCCAGGCAAAATTGCTTCTTAAATTAACATTTTCCTTTTGGTCTCAGACCAAAGATTTAACTGTAATGGCCAGTATGAACAAATTTGCTGCCCCTTTACCTGGCAAGAGAGGTGTAAAACACTGCCACACCCAGAGAGCAAGGCACTAATTCCACTTCCACTGAGGAAATGTCTTTCAGCTTTGGAAATGGAGAAGGACTTGCAGAAGCATGTAAAGGAATTTCTGTGTAAGTTCTGTCAGTCTAAATCAGTGTGATGCTTGGAAGATTTTACAGGTTTGCACCTATATTGGTGCTAGAAAAGTGTGTAAGGTTCAGTGTAGAACTGTTTGCACAGCAGACCTGAGGCTGACGGTTAAGGGAGCATAAATGAAGGGAGTATCAGCCCTTCCAATCCAAAAGGCTGATGAGAAATGTTGGTATTTCTGCTCTCCTCCGTTGTTTACAGCATATTTTATGAGATTTTGGAATTGCAGCTCAAAATTATGGCCAAATTAAGCCACGCAAAGGGTGATTGTGCATATGTAATAGTGGAGGTCAATGTCAGTGTAGATGCTTTGATAACACAGATAACACTTCAGATAATACTCTTTGAAGATAGTTCTTAAGATAAATGTTTTCCTTTTCATTCTTAACTGCAAAGTCTCCTCCAGGATGTACAGCAAAAAGATCATTTACATTGTCTTTTCACAATAACAGAAAACTCCCCCTCCAATCAGCCTGAATTGTAAAATTCTCATCTGTATTCAAGAATTTCATTTAGTCTTTCCTGTAAACAAGGGATTTCTATGGAACAGGGTTGATAAAGGACAAACTGCAACTGGAAAGAGCAGAACTTTTTAAGCATTACCATTATTCATCTCATTATTTAAACAACCCACACTATCAAGCCTGAAACTAATATGGCTCCTTGTTAAATATTTCTGATGATTACATATCCTTGTGCAAAGAGGGAATTGGGACTTAATGCTAGTATTTATGCATATAGCATTGTGTATGAACATTGCATATTCAAAAGGTAAAACAAATATAACCCACTACCTGTACAGTGCATGGAAGACACTGCAATAACACAAATAGACTTCTCTCATGAGGCTCACAGGCAGGTTAAACAATACTGCACTCGCAAACAGTCTGTTCTGACATCTCTTGTGTTACTGAACCAGGAAAAGTTACCTATAGACACAGTAGGACCCTGAAAGTCCCTCCAAATACAAACCTGTCTCCAGGTGACACAAGTGACTAGAGCAACCTCCAGTAATGTAGTGGGGAATCCAGGGCTGTTGTGTTTGATTTGTCATCAGGCTCATGGGTTTGTAATTAATAGAATCATGGAATGTTTGGGTTGAAAGGGACCTTAAAGATCATCCTGTTCCAAGACCTCTGCCATGGGCAGGGACACCTTCTGCTAGACCAGGTGTATCAGAGCCCCATCCAGCCTTCAGTAGATAACGAAGGAAAATTTTTCATTTATTTTACAGGAGTCAGATTTCCATGCTCATATTCACAGATGGCTCCAGTCTCACACAGAAGATTGGTGAGTTTATCACTCTTATCTCCACAACACACCAGAGGTCCTATTTTGGATTGCTCTCATTGCTTCCAGGACTCTGGGGACCAGTTACCGCTTTTCCTCCCTCAGCTTGCTCTGCCAGGATCAGTACTTTTCCTACCACTTTCTTCATGTCTCTCTGAGACAACTGGAAGAGATAATGGACTGCAGATGCAGCTTCTGACAACATGCTGATAACACTGCGCTGTGTATTTTATTCTCCTGTCACTAAGCTGTCAGGCTGCCTACACAGAATTATCTCCTGCTTAGAAAGGAGATGGTGTAAGCAGTAAGAAATGGTGCTGACTGTAAGGGGGAACATTCCAAAGAGCTGGACAACACATTTTGCGGAGGGCAACCAGTTCCCCTTTCTCAGTAGCATAGGGTGTTGTCCTAGTTAGAACAGCTGGGACCAGTTCATCACTGTGTGAGTGCAACCCAAACTGTGTATTCTACACCCTCCATGTCATTTCCCAGGAACTGTTAACAACAGACCATTTGCAGCAGAGCCCTCCTGGCCCCACAGGCTATAAACTGGGTGTTAAGAGGCCTGTGAGATAGGAGGATGTTCCTGTCCTCACACCCATTGTGGAACTCCCCGCCCTGAGGGAGGTACTGGGATTCCTGCCTGAACCTGAGGGTATATAATCTTGGGATCTTGGGACTTCTGGTACCATTCGTTGGATCCAGAGGAGGACCAGAATCTCAACCAGACTGTGACCATCACTTTCAGCCAGACTGTGATCACCACCCTTGACCAGATTGTGACAGCACTGTCAACCGGACTGTGACCAGCACTCTCACCAAGAGGTTTTCCCTCTCCTTTTATTCTGGACTCAGGGAGACAATGTGGGGCTCAGCACGGGGGTCAACAAACACCACTCTGTTCATGCCCCAGGGTGCTGGGTTATATATCTGGGTTTTGTGGGTTAAACCAATTGTTTGTCCATGTAATTATATTTACGGTATTATTTCCATTAAATTGTAACTCTGACTTACAATCTCTTTGGAGTTGGGTTCATTTCTCCTGCTGGTTTACCTTTAAACCAGCACAGGTGTGAAGGTCCTGTTTAAGGACACTCACTGTGAAAGGACAGCCTGGTCATCTCCAGTACCCAGGACACTTTTCAACACTGGCTTTTGGGTTGGGATTATCCCTCACTCCAGAGAAGCGGGTCACCACTAGAACTCATATATCCGCTGCTTCTGGCTGGATTATCATGTCTTACCACAGTGAGTTGCGAAGACAACAATATATAGAGCCTCAATCTGCAATAAAAGGGGATTTTGTTCCTGACTTTTCCCTTGGAGATGCATGCAGAAAGCACATCTGGACCTGTGTGGGCTGCTAGTCAACTTCTGTTAGGAATTTAAAGTTTGATCCTAATTTCCAAAGCAAATAATGGAGCAAATCCAACTCCACCAGAATCCAAATTTCACTGTATACATTACAAGTCTTATTTCCCTCTATTCAAATCATGCAGAAAAGAAATTTTGCAGCAAAACTGGAGGCACAGTGTCCTCTGGGATCATCCATGAGTAGAACAATATTGCAGAGGAAGACAGGGACATTGAGAGTTTACTGATCCTTAGGAAGCATTGCTTAACCTTCCTATCTGGTGGTATTGCCCTCTCCTGAAGCCCTTACTCACCTCAGACACAGTTTGGTCAGGAAGGGACTTTTTCAGACAGTTTATGGATATGGGGCACAGGAGGAGGAAAGAGGCGTTTCCAAACACTGTCTCATGAAGTCAGTGTTCTTTTTGTTTATGGTGACAAGTAGTAGTACATAATCTTTTATTTAGAGTTGAAAAGGGAGGTGCTGAAGGGCAAAAATTCTCAGTTATAAGGACATCTTCCATTTACAGAGCAAGGTGAATGAAGGGAGAAAGTGTAATCTATCTTTCATGGAAAGTCCTTAATTTTTATCAAATTATTTTTGCTGAAGAGGTACTCAGACAGTGGTGATTTAGGGCATCTAATCAGGCTCACAAGAGTATCCTCGCATCTGTTCTGCCACGTTTTCTCTGTTTTTTTCATTGTGAATTTTTAGATGTGGAATTACAGAATAATTGGAAGGACTACAGAGAACTTTAAACCAGTGCTTATTGTATTTTGGCCATTTTTTTTTTAATAACAAGAAAACAAAGACTTTAATCAGAAACTATTATTTCTGTTAAAATCCTGCTTAATAGAAAACCATCTGAACAGAGTTAAATGCAACTTTCTGCACCTTGTCCTCAGTGCTCTTAAGAAAAACCACTGACACCCTTGAGCTATTCAGAGCAAAGACATGTGAACAGCAATATCATTCCTGGTCTTACTTGAAGAACTATGACATAAATAAGAGCATTTCCAAAGACTGCAATGAGGTTTGTGAGGGGTCTGACTAAGTTATGAAGTGTCCTCATTAATTCTACCTATACATTATAACACCAGATTCTTTTCTTGAGTGTACTTGGATGGGCAATGTAATAATAAACTGCTGCTGACCTCAGGTAATATCAAGGTTACTGGAGATCAAGGGAGTCCTTGAAAAAAATTAAGAATTTCTTGGCTTGCAACAAGAGGAGAAGGGTTTGAGACCTAAATATGACCTTAATCTACCAAAACTTGACATGTCCCAAAGTTGTTGCTGCGAACAGTTTTCACACTTCAGGCTGAAAATACAATGCATTACACACAGTTTCTGTTTTTTAACTATCTGTTAAAAACTTCTTTGTTTTCTGGGTGTACAAAGTTTCCACACTCCTGTGCTTCTCAGCTGTCAAGACTCCAAAGATTTGTCTGGATATTAAGAAACTTCTTTTATTTCTTCCAAATGAGAAAGAGGAAGGGACTGTTTTTCTTTATAATGCCTTCCTTCCCTCATGTCTTCTCTCCTTGAGATGGTCTCCCAGGGAATCTTCTGAATCTTTGATTTGCTTTTCAACTCAACTCCCCCAGATTTATTCATAGGTAGAGATGGTTCTTGCACAAGTCAGTTCACGTCCAGGTCCAGCAGGGTGATGACTTTGTGGTGCTGCACATCAGCACAGACACAAGCACTCTCTGGTCTCTGCACGACCCCAACAAGAGCAGGAGCTTGGGTGGCAGGAAACACGTTCAGATGCTGAGTGGAACAGAGTGTAGAACCTGACCAGCCCTGAGAACATAGACTGGAAAAAGGGATCAGTGACAACAAGAAGCTCTAAATCTCAAAAGTTTCTCGACAAGAATGACAAGAGGCATGTCTTTGCCAAAGAGTTGGCTTACATGCAAATCTATTGTTTTTGCTGACCCACCAGTTTAACACAAGCCGGCATCAAGCCTGTACAAACTTAATCACTTGCAGTACATATGTACTTGTCTGTAAACGCAGCTGTAGCACATATATTCAGATGGGAGCACATGTTCTTCTGAACTTCCTTCCAGAGGTGACTTTTTTTCTGCTTCTAGCATGGAAGGAGCACCTAAAAGTATTCCAG
Source organism: Corapipo altera (assembly GCF_003945725.1). NCBI lineage: Eukaryota > Metazoa > Chordata > Aves > Passeriformes > Pipridae > Corapipo > Corapipo altera. Next base: position 1,186,694 of record NW_020884958.1, read on the forward strand.
GTTGTGGACAACGACATCAGTGCCCTCTCTATTTATTGTTGAATTCGTTAATGTGTTAAGGATTTTCTTTGACTTTTCTAGGACTTTTTTTTCTTATTGCCAGAAACATTTTGGTCTGCATATGAAATATTCAGTCCCTTAAATTCTTCTGTTTGGAGACACCATGCACACTTGTTTTACTGTGCAGGGTGTGTGAAGAAGGGGCTTATGTGAGTAGGGGGTGATCATAGCCTGTGTCCTGAAAATATATCCACTAAACCAAGAAGATACTGATGTCTTCCGATACTACTTATCGTAGCATCACCATCCATACGAGTTCCTCTGTGGAACTTCTCGAAAAAGGGCTTCTATCATTTTAGTGGTTACAAGAACTTGTTAATTCCCAGTTATCCACCATCCTTCTGGATTTTGGAACGTTTCAACATTTCTATCAATTGATCTTCATTCATCCACATGTTGCAGCAGTTACACTGGTACTGTTACTCCACCACTGTTCCAGTTGGTTTGCCAACACACTGCCAAACAGAGCAGAGCTAGCTCAGAGTCCCTGTTTGTTTCTGTCAGGGTTTAAGTTCAGTTGGAACTCCCTGAGCCATCTGTGAGGGACTTCCACTCTGACAGGGTATGGATTTACCCTTGCTGGGTTTGCTCCTGGTTTGTTCTACATTGAGTGGAGTCAATTCTCTTAGTGGGCCCTTGCAGTGGGTTATCAGTGAACATGTGACTCCACTGTCTATCCAAAACCTATGGTTTCATTTCCCAGCTTTACTGGAACAGGGGGATCTGCTGTGTATGTCTTGATATTTTCCCCCAGTCCGCTACCAAAATCTTCAAAATTTTGCTAATTGCTTCAAAAAACACAAATCAACATTTATTTCAGTTTAAAAATTAAATTTATTGCACATTTCTACACCCACACTACCGATACATAAACATACAAAAATAAATTTCAGTCAAAAAAAATAAAATTTATTACAAATTGCTACACCTGTGCTGAGTTATAAATACAGAGATATCGATTTAAGTTTAAAAAAATTTATTAGATTGCTACAACTATGCTATGTAAAAATATACAAATATTAACTGCAGTTAAAAAAGTTAATTTATTGCAGAGTACTACAACTGTACTAATACAAAAATATCAATATACCTATCCAAATAACACCATACCTATAAGTAAATAAATATAATTATAAAACTATACAACTCTGTACCTACAGAGACATAACTACATACACATAACCATAACAATATAGATATAAATATAATTACATATTAAATATACTATATAAATACATATATAAACATATACATAGTGAACCTGTGTATAAATATACAAATATCAATATACCAATCTAAATATCCATAGGCCTATAACTACATCAATATAATAGACAGCTATACAACTCTATACATATTTAAATATAATGAAAATATAACAATATACATAAATATAGCAATATACATACATAAATATAACTAGATACATATATTAATATATGCATCTAAAAATCCATATACCTATAACTAGAATAATATAACTATATAGCTATACAACTGCACACATATGTAATTATAACTAAATACAGATAGAAATATAACACACATATATAAACACAACTAGATACATACATAAATACAACTAGGTACATATATAACTAGATAAATATATAAATATACCTATACAAATATTCAGTCTACATATGTAAATATCTATATACCTATAACTACCTAGGTACAACT
>NW_020884958.1:1198436-1209714 GCF_003945725.1 Corapipo altera
CCCTGCTCCCAAATGTTCTGCCCCTCTTGGTGTTTTCCAAACTTCTTACCCCTACTTTCCTGTTTTTATTAGATGGGAAGGCATTGTTGGGAAAGGCTTCCAGATTTCTGGAGATATGAATCTGCATTCAGGACTAAAGCTTAAGTTGCTGCCAAATATGTGACTAAAAATCATCGTGTGCTTTAAGACTCTCCACAATAAAAAAGTGAGCAAAATTACTGACGATTCAAATGTAAGAAAAACAAACAAACCTTAAGAAACAAGAACTGCCAAATCTTCCATTGCAGAAAACCACTGATTTTTTTTTCTTTTTGTAAATGGTTTTTGTAGATGTTTTCATCCTTCCATGGCTAAGCAAGGATCTACTCCTGAAATGAGGAGATAAAGGAAATGGAGACCCAGTGGGAGCAGGGACAGGTGGCCTGGCACCTAAGGCTTCCGTCTACTTGCTATTACCACTGGTTATACGGAAGAAAGAGAACACAAAGCTAAAATAATTAAATCCAATACCTGATTGACTGAAGTAAAATGTATTAATCTGGAGCTATGTATTAATAAATGTATTAAGCTGGGAGCTTTAAGCAACAGATCCTGCACCAGCACATAGTCCACCACAGCAGCTTCTGCTGGAGGCCACATGCCAGGCTAGTGGCCTTCCCTCATGCCTGATTTAGACAACAATGTGGAGCAAGATGTTACTAGCAATATTCGAAGTGTGTCTGGAGAAACACAGACAGACTGATCTGGGAGAAGTCTGAAAAGACAGTGTCTGCTCCTTTGGCTTCTTCCCCTTCCTCTCAAGGAGGCAGTATTTCATGTACTTCTGGAAACAACTTCTTGGTTATAAAGCATTAAAGCCTAGTTTATCTGAACCGTCTTAGAAACAGGTACTTCCAGCTTTCAAGCTCAATGAAGAAATTGAGGTTTGATATGTGAGAAGATGAGAAGAAAACAGCAGCCTGTTCTCATAAAACACACCTTCCCCTTGCCCACAGAAGAAAAGCTGCATGAAGGCAAAAGGCTGAAGACTCGGGTGCAGGAGCCAAACGTTCAATCCTACACTTCTGCCACCTGGGCAAGGCAGTCTCATCCCTTTCTCTGAGCTATGAGTTATTGTAACATATGTGGGCCTGACCTTCACGGCTTCCTTGGAGCTAAAGATGTAGCAGGGATGGTGGGACAGCCCCAGCCCAGTGGTGATGGATCCTGGGCTCTCCAGAGTCATGAGCAGGGTGCCACCAGCCCTTCTACCCTAGTCTGGAGGGACAGCAACTCCAGCTCCTTCTTGCAGGTGTGCGGCCAGGCTCCATCACTCGTGCTTTTGAGGAGCATCAATGCACTGTCTTCCAGAAGCATGGAGACTTGGCAAGTGGAGAGGGACCTGGCACTGTGAGTGAGTGCCAGTGGCACTGGACGAGACTGGAGCAAAATGCCCCTTTCTGCTTCTCCCTGAGGCAGGGACATGATCCACAGGAGTGAGAGACTCACACCCAGGGTTGGCTACTGATCACCTAAAGTCCTCCAAATCCTGGCATAGCCCAAGGAAAGGCAGTGAGAGGAGAAGGTGTCATCCAGCTGCAGGCAGTCCATGCTGACTGTTCCCACCACTCTGCCCCTCACAGGAAATCTTGGCAAGGGGTCAGGAGCAGGGATAAGACGCAAGGCCATGGATGCATGATATAGGTGGCCAAGGGAGAGAGCAACACAGAAATGTAGAAGTTGAAAACAGAAAACAGTCTTTCATTTTTTCTCCTGACACTGAGTGCTGGCAGGGAAAGACATCCCATTGTGACATCACCTGCCGGTGGAAGGTGATGTCACTGAGCAGCAGATTGTGACACCACTGGGGGATGCATTGTGACATATCATCCCTCACTGCAGAGCCTTGGCCAGTCTGGCTCCAACCTGAAGTCCATCCAGGCAGGACTGTGAGGTCTGGAGGACTGAGCCAGGCTTCTCTGGTGCTGAGTGGATCTCAGTGCAGACTCAGAGCAATCTCTCCTGTTTCCCTGGCCCTGGCTAGTTTGGCAGCTGGGCACTGTGGGTGCTTACAGCAGTGAAGGTTGGCTGTGTGGGACAACATCCCCTGGGGTGGTCAGGGGTGAGTGACGGGGCTCAAGGATCTCAGAGTGTGTTGTTCTTAAGGGACCTGGACATTTCTTCCTCCCATTCCCGGGATACCAGTGACCATGGTGTCTCCCTCCTGTGGTGTGTGACACCAGGGAGGGCAAGCAGCTCCTGATCCTCAGCTCTCCCCAGTGTGCTCCAGGGCACAAAAATGGCTTCGGAGACAAATGGCAACTGCTCCATCTGCCAGGACACTCAGAAGGACGTGGCTTCTGCTCTGCCCTGTCACCACCGTTTTTGCCGGGGCTGCATCCTGCAGTGGACACACATAAATCCCGTGTGCCCACTCTGCAGAAGAATGATAGAGACTGTGAGGTTTTCTGATGACTCCATGGAGATTGTCATCACAGCCCCTGAGGAACTGCCAGATGCCATCAGCCAGGCAGGGACAGCTCCTGATGGCCCTCAAGGAAACAGCCCCCATTCCCCTGTGGCATCCCATCCATCTTCTTCACAGTGGACACCACCCCAAGCTGTCGGTGGTGTCCTGCCTGACCGCTGGGCAGAACTTTTCCGTCGACAACAGCATCTCCTGGACCCGCTGCGGCCCTGGCTGCACCGGAGGCTAGAGACCATCTATGGGGACCAGTGGTGGCTGGCAAGGAATGCACAGAGCAGCATCCTGCATGCCCTCTGTGTCTTTGGTCCAGATGTGGAGATCATGGTCCAGAGGCTGCAGGACATCCTGGAGGAACACACAGTGCCACTGGTCCAGGACACCATCAACATCATTGTGGGCCAGTGCAGTGAAGAGGCCAGGAGGCTTCTGCGGTCCCACGCTGCTGGGGATGAGGACAACAGCCCAGCAGCCAGCACCAGCTCCAGCAGCTCCAGCTCCAGCTCCTCCATCATTAGCTCCAGCAACTCCAGCTCCAGCTGCAGCAACTCACGAGAGGGGACTCCCACCAGCAGCCCTGCAGACTCTGTGCAGGAGGAGGAAGCTGGCACAGTGGAGGCCTTCCCACCCAGGCATCACAATCTGCCACACCCTGTGCCTGTCCCTGCAGAGCAGGACCAGCCCCAGGAGGAGCCAGGGCAGGCAATGACAGTGGCAGGTCCCTCTGCCCAGGGCAGCAGCTGCAGCCCCTCCACTCCCAGCCAGGACAGGGACCACTCACCTCGGGGGCCCCAGCGCCCCCCAAAGAGGAGGGCCCTCAGCTCCCAAGACTTTCCCCAGCCCAGCAAGAGGTCACCCCACCGGCAGCAATAACAGGGTTCTCGGAACTCTTTATTAAAGGAAAAACAAAGAATTTTTTACTTCCTTCATGCAATCTCTAGGTACTGTTTTCTACCCCTTTCTAATGCCCTTCCTTTTTCCCTTATGCCCCAGTATGGGTGCCACCCACATGTGGTAGCACGGGCAGAATTTACCACCGAGACCTTTAGAAAGTCCTGGGTCTATGTGACCAGTCTGCTGCAAACATCCCTCCTGACTGTTGTTTATCCATCAATCCAGAGGCAATTACTTTTGGCAGTTTGAGTTGGAGTTCATCAGTTCTGCTGCACTTCCAGACTGTGGGACAAGGCTGTGTGAAGAGAGAACTTTACACTTTGCAAATTAAGCAGATGCTAAACTGAATACTGCGGAGATATAGAACATGAACCTAAAACCCTGCTAAAATTGCTGATATGGACTCTGTTGATGGCCATCTTAAACTTGAGTCTTCTCACATCATTAGGGAAAGCTCACAGAATGGATGTGGGTGCAGAGAACCTTGGAAGGTCTCTGGTCCAAGCTTCTGCCTAAGTTGGGTTGGTGCTGGGGTTAGATCAGGTGCTGAGGGCTTTGTCCAGATGGGGCTTGAAACCACCAAGCAGAGAGATGGCAAAAACCTCACTGGGAAACCTGGCCCCTGCGAGTCTATCCTCATAAGGGAAGAGGGACCTTGGTCTCCAGCCTGAATTGCCCAGTTTTAGCTGATGCCATGTGTCTGCAGCATGGGAAGGCCTGCTTTGACAACACTGGGGGATGGAGGCTGATGTCACCAAGCTGTGAACTGTGACATCACCAGGTAATGGATTGTGACCTCACTTCCCTCACGGCTTATCTTGGGAGCCTGGGGGACAGAATGCCTTTTGTGCTGTCACTGGGCATGGAGGCTGATGTCACTGAGGAGTAGATTGTGACATCACAGTGTATTGTGACATCTTGTCGCTGTCTGCTTCTGTGTGTACAGAGCCTGGGCCTGTCTGGTCGCAGCCTGAACTTCATGTGAGCAGGACAGTGAAGTCTGGAGAATCAAGCCAGGCTTGTCCAGTGCTAGCTGGTGCCTATCATTGGCAGATCTCAGTGCCAGTCCCAGGGACATCACTCCTGGCCCTGCCTGGTTCAGGCAGCTGGGAGTACTGGTAGCAGTGCAGGTTGGCTGTGTGGGACAATGTCCCCCTGGGGTGGCTGAAGAGGTGCAGGGAGCTTGGAGGGTGTCCTTCTCAAGGGACCTGGACATTTCTTCCTCCCCTTCCTGCCATAGCCAGTGACCATGGCCTCTCCTTCCTGCAGTGTGTGACGCCAGTAAAGGTAAGCAGCTCCTGATCCTCAGCTCTCCCCAGCGCACTGCAGAGCACAAAATGGCCATGGAGACAGATGGCAACTGCCCCATTTGCCAGGACACTCAGAAGGATGTGGCTTCTACTCTGCCCTGTCACCACTGTTTCTGCCTGGGCTGTATCCTGCGGTGGGCTCAGAGAAATCCATCCTGCCACTCTGCAGAAGAACAATAGAGACTATCAGGTTTTCTGACAGTGAAGACGACTATCTGGAGACAGCTATCACAGCCCCTGAGGAGCTGCCAGATGGCAGGGACAACTCCAGACGGCCTGGATGAGAACAGCCCCTATTTCCCAGTGGCATCCCATCCATCTTCTCCACAGGGTACACTATCCCCACCTGAGCAGAGGGCCTCAGAGCTGGAGTTTGGGGGTGGCCTTCTTCCTGAGGTCTGGGCAGGACTTTTCCGTGGACGACAGCAGCTCCTGGACCCTGTGCGGCCCTGGCTGCGCCAGAGGCTGGAGGGAATATACCGGAGCTGGTGGTGGCTGGTCGAGGCCGCAGAGAGCACCATCCTGCACGACCTCTGTGTCAAGGGGCCGAATGCACAGGCCTTGATTGAGGGGCTGGAGCCTCTTCTCAAGCAACACACAACACTGCTGGTCCATGGTGCCATCAACATAATCGTGAGCCAGTGCAGCGAGGAGGCCCAGAGGCTGCTGCACTCTGGTGCAGTCAGAGATGAGAACAACAGCCCTGTGGCCAGAGCCAGCTCCAGCAGCAATTCCAGGAACTCCAGCTCCAGCAACTCCAGCTCCAGCTCCAATAGCTCCAGGACCAGCAGTTCCTGGGAGAGGAGTCCCACCAGTGGTCCCAAAGGCTGTAACTTGGAGGAGGAAGTCAGCACATTGGAGGCTACTTCTCCCAGGGGTCCCAGGCATCCCCCACCTGTGCCTGTCCCTGCAGAGCAGGAGCAGCCCCAGGAGGAGCTGGGGCAGGCAATGACAGTGGCAGGTCCCTCTGCCCAGGGCAGCAGCTGCAGCCTCTCTATGCCCAGCCAGGGCAGGGAGTGATTGCCCGAGGGATTCCAGCACCCTCCAACCAGCCTCCAGCTCCCAAGAATCTCCTCAGCCCAGCAAGAGGCCACCCCACTGGCAGCATTAGCAGAGCTCTTGCAGCTCTTTATTCAAAGAAAGGGAAATAAATTGTTATTTCCCTCACACAGTCTCTCTTGCTGTTTTCTCTCTCTTCTACTTCCTTTCCTCTTCCCCTTGTGCCCCACTGATGGTGTTTTACACACCAGATCAGTAATTGTTGGGGCGGAAACACCTTGAAGGGGGTTCAGGGAGGTGTATACAGAGGGGGAAGGGATGGGTCAAACCTCATGGAGCTGAGGTGGTGTTGTATCCCTCATGTCAGGGCCTGGAGCCCACACGGGGAAGCCCTGGAGCAGCTATCAGTCACAAACAGTCCTGGAAAATTTCAACACCCCACAGCTCCTGGAGCCCCTAACCCAGCCTCAGATTAGCAGGGACAGTGAGGATACTGCCCTTCACCCTAGCCTGAAGACCCAGAGTGTCCAGTGGGTCAGAGGCCCCCCCTGGCGGGGGTTGGCCATAAGGACCAGAGCAGGTATTGCCATGCAATCGTGGCCCTGCCATCCAGACCTGAGAGCTGGTAGCTATATAATCTGTCTCCTCCTTTTGCCAAGCTCCTTTATTTTCTTCCCTAAAAAAAAAGTGCCTCTTGGGAACAAGTGTGTGGCTTATTCTCCTGACACTATCTCAAGGTGTTGAAGAACCCTCTCTCTATATATTTTAAAGTAAAACTCTAGGCTAAGCCCATGAGCTTGTGGCTCCAGGGCTGGAGTGTTATAGGGTGGCACCCATGTGGTGAGGTACACAGCCATGGGCCCCTGGAGCCCCAGGGCCATTTTGGACATGCTTCTTCCCATAAGAATTTCTGCTGCAGCCACACACTCACAGTGCAACAGATGCCAAAGGCAGAGTAGGCAGCAGGGGCAGCTGGGCTTATCACAGGATGATGCCCTCAGCCTGCCTCCAGTCCCCCTCTCTGCCCAGCCACCCACACTTCTGCTCTGGTTTCTCTCCACTGACTGGTGACAAACAGGGCAGCGTGCAGAGAGTACATGTTCTGGCAGACAGGCAAGTTCTAGTGCAAAATTCATCCTGAGTCATAATTTTATCTCTATGTCTCAAACAAATAAAGTTGTTTCAGCACAGACTTATGTTATTGACAATATTATTGAAGGAGACAGTAATAGTTTTGGTTCTAGCCCATATTAAATCTTGGAAAAGCACTTTTTAAGATAATACTCTTCATTTCCTATTAATACAAAGACTGGAGTTGCCCAGTTTAAGGAAATTTACTGAAATAATATGTCAAGTAGATACACTGTCTCAGGAGAGTAGAATAAAAATTACTGTGCTGGTTTAAAAGTTAACCAGCAGGGGAAACCAACCCAACTCAAAAGAGAGATTACAAGTCAGAATAACAATTTAATAAAATAATACAATAAGTACGACCACACGGACAAGCAACCGGCCCTAACCCACAAAGCCCAAATGTACAACCCAGCACCCCAGGGCACAAACAAAGCGGTGCTCCCTGGGCCCCCTCCTGAGTCCAAAGCAAAGGGAGAGGGGAAAAACCTGCCGGTGGGAGAGCTGCTGCAGTCCAGTCAAAAGTGGCGATTGCAGCCCAGCCGAGGGTGGTGGTCTCAGTCCGGCTGAGAGCGGTGAGCTGCAGTCCTCCTCTGGATCCCACGAGTGGTCCAAAGGTTCTGAAACTCTGGGTTTATATATTCTCCAGCTCAGGCAGGAGTGCTAAGTCCCTCCCTCAGAGCTGGGAATTCCATAAAAGGATGCTCAGTCCTTCCCTCAGAGTAGGGAATTCCATAAAAGGGCATGAGGACAGGAACATCCCCCCACCTCACAGGCCTCTGCTGACAACAGTTTCTGGGAAATGCCATGGAAGGCTACAGAATACACAGTTTGGGCTACCCCATTCAGTGATGAATCGATCCCAGCTGTTCTAACTAGGACAATTACTTATTGCAAAAAGAAATTAATACAATAGTGCGTAATGAGAATCATGTATCTGGCAGAGGTACACATGACTGAGGTTAATGGGGACCCAGGACTTAAAGAGCAGAGTGGTTGTTTTGTTGTTCAGTTTATAAATGAGCAGATTTTAGAGGCCACATTGCCTTGCAATAAGAGATAAAAAAATTACTCTTTCAGGAAACAAAAACCATTTATTTTAAAAATATTATTCTTTTAAATTATTTTAATATAAAAGGCAAAGAAGAACAGGTATTTTGATTTTTAAAGAAATATATTTAAAAAAAAGGCAAAGAGAAGCAACTATTTTAATTTGGTAAAGAAATCCACCACTAGAATGGATAACGGACAACTTCATTGTCAAATATTGCAAGTTATTTTTATTACAAAAAAAATAAAGAGAAGCAGAGTTATTTCTCAGTCACTATTTATTTTTTAGAATCAACTGTGCTGTTTCTCAAAGGTCTAGAAGTGCGTACTCTCTGCACTTGAAGTACAAAAGGGACTGACATTTCACCTGAAACATTGTTCTGATATTTTTTAAACAAGAGCCTAAGCAAGTCTATCAGCTTTTTTATTTCCTTTATTTTCAGTATTTGCTTTTGCTGGTTTGAAAGCAGAGCCATTTCAAAACCAAACTCAGCTCATGTCCAGAGAGAAGGCACTGGGTTAAGTCTTTTGAGAACCAAAATCCAAATCCTTGTGCTGACAGTGGATGTATTCAGGGTACAGAATAAGAAAGACTTCCAGGAATAACATGGGGAGAAGTTCTCATGTGTGGGAATTCAGGATAGCGATGCTATGAGGGGAAGATTTGACATCACTGAAGGATGGGGGACATGGACAAGGAAACTTAGATGATATTTAGAGCTATTTGTGCTCTAATTGTGGAGTCAGACTGAAGGATCAGGGCGACATTAGTGCTAGTTCTAGGCCAGCTGGTGGAGGCTGTGCTATCCTTGTTATGTTTGCTAGAGCCATCATGTGGCTCTCAGGGAGCAAGTGATCATAGGTTGTGTGCTGGTGGAAGCATTTGAATGTGGGCTAATGCTCAGTTATTTCTGGCAAAAGACAGTAGCAGTGAAGAGCCAAGGCCATGCAAGTCATGTGTTAACTTTTTTGCCTTTTGCCTAAGGCTTTGAGGATCCTTGGCTTACCTGGCTCCATCCTGCATTTCTAAATGATGGTCAGAATTGCTGCTGTTCAGTTCATCCCTAATAGTCCAGATGGTCTGGACTGAGTGACACTCCAGCACAAACTTTCTGAAAGTATGTACAAAGCGCGTTTTAGCTTTTCCATGTCCAAGCAATTACCCAGGGTAACTATTTCTGCCTCTGCAGCACCAGCTGTTCACAACTGTCTTTCCTATGTATCAGCAGATCAATGCTGCAGCAAGAACCATCACTTAAAAAAGCCAGATTATTCACCTGCAATGTCAAATGACACATTTAAAGTTCTTGTAGTCACAGCAGGAGCTGCCTGGAGGAATTTCTTAGGACAGTTGGAGCTTCCCACCCAGAGAGCTCCTATATCTCTGAGTTATGAAAGTGGACAGAAGTCACTCAGCCACCCAGTATTGAGCCAGTCCATTTTTCATCCAATTCATCAATCCAATTCATTATCTGAGTTATGAAAATAACTAGAAATTAAGTTTCTGGACCACTTAAAGGACTAATGTCTGAAGTTCATCAGTTGTGCACACAGGTATATCTCTGGTACTTGGTAATACCACTATTGTAATGAAATTACTGTTTACAACTCCCTCACAACTTAATCTCTCTTGCCATACTGAAGGATAAATAAAGAGGCTTATCTTTTGCTGTGAGAAGCAGGTCATTAGTCTCAGATGCTCGCAGTGACTCTGCTCACTCCTCAACAGATGGAAATGGCAGCAAAAAACCAGCTCTTGATTTGTAAAAATTGTTCAGGCCCAACAGACTGAATTTTCACGATGAAGCTGACCTTCAGACATGCTCCAGCAGCAATAGTACATGATGGAAGGAAACCAGAGACAGCAGATTGCACACCAAAAGCTGTTTGCTTCCCTTATTGGCACAAATTAGCTGAACAAAACAAGGTTTATCTATTTCTTTGTCTGCCTACATCCTGCTGCAGGTTTAGGTCTCAGGCATAGTTCTGGCACCTGGAAGGATGTCAAATGTCAGTGAAGGAAACTCAGAGGATGTGGCTGTTTTCTACCAGGTCAGGTGCTTCAGAAATTATTCTTTAGGTGGAAAATGCTACTGTACAAAGTGATTGAAAACCTGTAGTTCTACCAAAGCAAACCTATTTAACTGCTAGCAGTCAGGGGAAGGCCTGGCTGAGAAATGAATTGTTTTCAGATCTTTTTCCAATTCTGAAATCTTTAATTCCTTTCTTTGCACCTTCTTGAGTTCTATCAAGAATTAAAAAAACCCCAAACAATCAAACAAACCAAAAACAAAGCCAAACCATCAAAACCCAATAAAAACAACAAAAAAATCCCCCTTGAAAACTACGTTTGCTAAAGATAATCCCCTTCTCCTGTCTGACTTAGCTAATCAACAGGATTAGCTAATTTCTACATTGCACATTCTAATTGCACATTTCTACACCTGCGCTGCCAATAAATAAAAATACAAAAATCAATTTAAGTTAAAAAATTAAATTTATTACAAAATGATACACCCGTGCTGCTGATATATAAAACCCACAAAATTAACTTAGTTAAAAAATGAAATTTATTACAAATAGCTACACCCCTGCGACTGAGACATAAATACACAAAAGTCAATTTAAGCTTAAAAATTACATTACAAAATGATACACCCATGCTGCTGATATCAACTTAGTTAAAAAATTAAATTTATTAAATAGCTACACCTGTGCTACTGATATAAAACTATACAAATATCAATTTAAGTTTAAGAAAATTAATTTATTACAGATTTTTACAACTGTACAGCCTATACACAAATTCACAAATATAAATATACTTATCTAAATAATCCTATAACTATACATACATAAATAAAATTATATAACTATAAAACTCCATACATATTTAAATATAACTGTATAAACAGATAACAAAATACAGACACAAATATAATGAAGTATTAAATGTGTATTATATTTATATTTTTATAAATATATCTTATATACGGTATATTATATATAACACATAAATATATACATAGGAAATCCATATATAAATATACAGAAATTGATATGCCAGTCTAAATATCCATACCTATAGCTACATCAATAAACCAATACAGCTATACAATTGTATACATACATAAATATAATTAAATACAGATATAAATATAATATACATATATCAAAAAATATATCAATATATCTATAAAAATATCAATACACCTATCTAAATATCCATATACCTATAACTACATCAATATAACTATGCATCTATACAACTGCATACATATATAAAAATAACCAGATAAATATATAAATATACCTATACAAATATTCAGTCTACATATGTAAATATCTATACACCTATAACTACCTAGGTACAACTATAACTGTACACATGTCTGTATATAAGTATATACAGAGGGATCCCAGCTGCCCC